>NC_062214.1:162460218-162764281 GCF_902686445.1 Sciurus carolinensis | reverse complement strand
TCATAATATGCCAGGAAAATCTATATTAATACCAATAAAGTGCATTCTCTTTTGAATTCATACAGATTTTCAGAAAAGTCTTTTTAGTCTTCACTATGCTTTCTCTAACGTTACAAAGAACACTTAGAAGGAAATATGAGGTTTTCTCTGGAGCGTTAACTTGGGATTTCATGGTCAGTAAGGGACACAGAGAGATGACTCTGGGTATCCCAAAGGTAGTGAAACCCTGGCACACTGCAACTGGGAGCTATGAGTCTTCTGGCAAGAAGAATCAAGGAGTCCCCATGAAAAAACATGTTGAGATTGATGGTCAAGGACTGGGATGCGGGGCTGAAAGTCTGGGAACAAAGGGCATGGGCATGATTCACCCCAACCCTTAGCAGGCCTGTTGGTAGGAAAAGGAAGTCACTCTACATAAACAGGAGTCCAGCCAGGCATGGTGGCACATGCCTGTAATCCCAGTGGCTCGGGAGGCAGAGGCAGGAGGATCATGAGTTCAAAGCCAGCCTCAGCAACTTAGTGAGGCCCTACGCAACTCAGCAAGACCCTGTCTCTAAGTAAAATACAAAAAAGGGCCGGGGATGTGGCTCAGTGGTTGAGTTTAATACCTGGAACAAAAACAAAAACAAAACCCCCCAAAAAAACAAAACAAAACAAAACAAAAAAAAAAAAAAAAAAAAAGAAAGAAAGAAGGAGTTGAGTGCTGTGGTCTCTGCTGGGACCATGGGTGATGATTGGGGATGACATGGGATGGCCCCACTCAAATGTTTTTGCCCCATCTCTAGGAATCTTCTTTAGGATTTCCCGAAACTTGTTAGAATTTGAGGAAAGATGACTGCAGCTTGGTCCTAACAGCATAGACTCGTGGGATGTGGAGGAGTCTGATAAAGAGGCTGTTTATAAATGTGTGGGCAGAGGAAGGGAAACCAGCAAGCAGGGTGAAACACGTCTGGCCTGGAAGCAATGGCCACCCTAGGCTGAAGGAACACGAGAGGGAGTGGTTACCATACTCCAGAGGGAACTCCAGAGAGGGACCCTGACAGGAGGTAGGAAGTGTCTGTGTGTGGGGGTGTGTGTGTGGGAGGGGTCGGGGACAAATGACCCAGCCTCACTCTCCTTCCACCCCCTGATCATCTGTTGAGTCAAATGGTAAAGCATGGAGTGAGGGACCCCTGATTTGGTCTCTAAATGTTGGCCTCCTGGGCAGGGGGTTATGGAAGGGTGGAGAGTGGATCTAAAGGGGCAAATGATCAAATCCAGCAGAGCGTTCCTTCTGGGAGGTTCAGCGGCAATGCAGAAGGGTGGTAATGCTGGCTGTGAGAGCTACGGTGCATGCTTAGTGCCAAAGTGACTAAGGCCTCCCGAGGTGACTGGGGATGCACATGGGAAGGCAGGTACTTGCTAGTATCTTGTGGATAACATTGGGGCGATATGGGGTCAATGTGGGATTAGTAGCTTGTTAAATTCAATCACAGCCCCCAGGGCATGCTGGGAAAGGTGAACTTGAAAAAAAACAACTTTCTCCTAATACAGCAAGAAGGTGGACTGTGCTGAAAATTAGTCCTAAGATCTGATTGGGAGAGCAGCTCAATTTTTTTTCCATCTGCATATCTTTATATTTTTACTACATATAATCAGAACATGTGTATTGGTTTTAAACATCATGTACATTTTATATAAGTATATCATATTTTGTAATCCGTATGTAAATTGTTGGTTTTTAATGTAGTAAGATCTATCAATCTCTTAAGGTTTATACCTTAGGGTTTTTTTTTTTTTATATTTTTGTATTTATTGATGCATCCTAATTATACAAAATAGACTCCCTGTGGCCTGTGTGTACATGTGCACAACACAATTGCCAGTGATTGCAGACTTCCCTTGCTTGGAGACCAGAAAGGGACCCGTCTGAGGAGGGTGTTTTTCATGAAGACACTTGCCCTCCTCAAATGCTGCTCCCCTCCCCCTGAATCCCTTCCTCGACTCTACTTGTCTCCTTTCTATTTTCATGAGGTCCCTTTTATTCCCTCTTTTCTCTCCAGCTTCTACGTGTGAGAGAAAGCATACGACCCTTGACTTTCTGAGTCAAACTTATTGGCTTAACATAATTCTCCTCCATTCCATTCATTTTCCTACAGATGATATAATTTGTTCTTTTTTAGGTCTAAACAAGTCTTGTGTTTATATATCACATTTTCTCTTTCATTCATCTGTTGATGGACAGCTAGGCTATTTTTCATACCTTGGCTGTAGTACATTGCATAGCTATAAATGTGTGTATGTATATATTGCTATAATACAATATTTTTGGATTACTACCAAGGAGCAGTATAACTGGGTCATATGGTGGTTCCTTGCCTAGTCTTTTGAGGAACCTCCATACTGATTTTCATAGTGGTAGTATTAATTTACAGTCCCACTAACAGTGTATAAGTTTCTTTTCTCCTGTAACCTCACCAGCATTTATTATTTGTATTCTTTATTATTGCAGCTCAATTATTAAAGAGACTGAATCTGCCACCCTGGAAGATCTCCTGCACTTATCACATGGTCCTAATAGGGAAGGAAAGGTACACGGAGATCTGGAATGGGGCACTTAGGTGGAGGTGTTGAGGTTTCCCTGTGGAAGGGGCTCACCTGCTGTTCCTTGGAGACTATCAAGGTCCCCCATCTAAGGAGGATGTTTTACGTGGTGATACTTGCGCTTCTCAAATATTGCTCACGGCCACTGCTGTTCCAGATGAATAATTAGCATCAAGTCTCAGGATGGTCAGGCTGGGGAAAGGCTTGCCCTGTCATGGGAAGGAGTTCCTGCTCAAAGGAGCTTTAGGAATTGTAACCCGTGTAACCAGGAGGAATTGGTAGATATACTTGGTCATGGATCTTGAGAGTGCACCATGGGATAGAGAGGAGGGTGGCAGAGCATGTGACTGAATGAGAGGAGTTTACCTCTAGGGAGCACCCTCTGCATTTCCCTTCACCATAATAAGGGTGCAGGATCTGGTCCCAGTGTGCTGCTGGGATGGCTCCTTTGAGCCTGGGGAAATGGCGGCTGGCATTAATGAAGAGCTGTCTGAACTGTCCTGGCAGAGCACTGAGGAACAGAAGGAGGGTCTAGCATGGGTTTATTGCAGGAGACCAGAGAGCTCAGCAGCTGGCCATGTTCATCTGAAAGGTTCAGAGAACACGCCCTTCAGTAGAACAGAAGGATCGCCCTGGCGAGGGTACTGCATCGCAGGGAAGCCTCATGGCGGTTCTTCTCTGTAGTCTGGGCAGGTGCTGGGGAAGCTGCCTGGCAACCTGGCTTCCTGGTGTTGGTAGAGGTGATGGGGTTCTGAATTAGCAGCCACCAGGTGGTGACAAGTGGCCATAGGAGGCAAAGCAGACCTAATTGCTGTAGCAGGTGGCAGGGCCACAGTGGCAACCAGAGCGCTGTGATCTGCAGGCTCTGTGGTGCTGGTCCACGGTGCTCCTAGGCTGTGGCATTCAAAAAACTTTTATAGTAAACATGCATCATAATCAGAAAGGTTATTAATGAAAAAAAGAGGGAAATATATATCAGGATTATATACCAGTGCTAAACTCGAATTTTTTTCAAAGGCCCTCTTTCCTCTTCCTTTTTTCCTCTGCCTTCCCTTTTACAACTTTATCTTCTTTCTACAAATATTTATTTACCTTTTTAAATGCATTTTTAGTCATTGATAGACCTTAATTTTATTTATTTATATGTGGTGCTGAGAATCGAACCCAGTGCCTCACACATGCTAGGCAAGCACTCTACCACTGAGCCACAACCCCAGCCCTACAAATATTTATTCAATACAATTTTGTGTAAAGAATTGGGAAATAAAGGTATAAATATCATTATCATTTATGGAACCCCTACTGTAATCAGGACCCTTTATACTAATTCTTTTTTATTTTCTGTCAACCACACTAGTAAGCATTGTTATTGACATTTTACGATTGCCGTTTTATGGAGGATGAACCAAAAGCCCAGAGAGGTCAAGTAACTGGCTCAAATAACATAGCTAACAATCAGCACATGGTAGGTTTCTCTGACCAAGAAAACTTTCCCACTAGAACATGATGATTTTTGGGGGGAATGCTTCTTCCAAGTCTTTCCTGCTTGGAGAAGTCTTGGAATGTATCCATGTTAGAGGATCTCACACCATTGATGAGCATTTTGTCAGTCTTTCCTGGAGGTGGCTCAAGGCAAGGTCAGGTTGTTCTATGGGGATTGGAATTTTTCTTGGGTTTCTTGTATAACCTCTAGTAAGATTCTGTTTTGCTGAGCTCAAATCAAATGTTACAACAGAAAACACTGAGTGAGCAAAGAAGCAGACGCTCAAAGGGAGACTCAGGGTCCCCTGCAAAGCTGAGGACGGGCCCTGTGCTTGTTTCCCAGGCAGTGTGGAAACTGGGGCCGGGCAGTGGTGGACACAGGGCCTGTTAGGGTGGCTCTAGGTAAACTAACTCTCGGCAACTCCTTATTCTGAAAATATGTTTATTTTGTAGTTAATGAAAGGCAAGGAGTGAGTGAGTCTGTGTGTTGGGGGGGGGTCTTCCTGGATTTTTTTTTTTTTCCATGAGAGTGTTTTTGAATGCAGAATATAAATTTTCATAGCTGATTCTACTTCTGGCTTGATTAGATCCATTGCTGAAGTGGTGATTCACACTTCCCTTCTACCATGGGTTAGGAAATGAATGAGCCACTAGGAAAGTACCAAAGTCTTCAGTGGTGGCCCAATTAACTCTTCAGATTAATTAGATTCTTAAAGTAATAAGATCATTTCAGACATAACAAATGAACTATGTATCTAATTGCAAATAATGTAGTCTTGATGAGAGAAGTTGTATTTCATAAAATTTTCCATGAGGACTGTTTTCTTCATCCAAGAGAATTTCTCTTCAAAATATTGTGTGCTTTATCCTTTTGGGTGCTATTCTTTGGTGGAGCATTAAGTAAACTATTAAGAGGTAACTTTTAAACCATTCTTTAGCAAACTTTTCCAATTTTATTTTCTGTTGTAAGTTCTACTCGTGAAACAGTCTCCTGGATTATAAGAATCGAGTTCCTCAGTGGCAAGATGGATCTTCATTTCTTTTACAAAAAAATCTTCCTTTGGCTTAATGAGTGGAATTATTTGGAGTTGTGAACAGGGAAGTCAGGAAGGCTTGGAAGATCGTGGGATCATGGAGGACCTAAAGGAGGTGGCAAAGTCCTTTGAGCAGGTGGTATCTAGAGACAGGAACAATAAATAGGGAAGGGACAAGGGAACTGGGGTGGGGGTAGGTGCAGAGCGCTGTAATTGAGAGTGCCAAGCAGACTTGTCTCCGTCGTGAAGGAATTTAGAGGAATCATTCTATTCTCTTTTCCAGGTCCTCATTATCAGAAGTAAAGTAAACCTTTCCCAGGCTTGTTGGCTTTATTTTTGTCCCTAAGTTCCTCCAGCTGTACAATTTCTTTCAGGCACTGAATAATTGAATTTAAAAAAAAAAAAGGCGGCTTCCTGACACACAGGATAAGTTATATGCTCTGGCCTTGATTGTGAGCCATTGCGACTTTTGGAAAATCATGTCAAGCCAAAAAGACAAACAACCTGCCCCCTCCCCAGGGGCAGACATTTCCCAGGGGACAAAAAGCATCTTTTTTAACAAGAATATTAACAATACCAAAATCATAATGGTAATTTTCTTTTGGTGATGTTGAAGATAGGATTACAACCGAAGAATAAATGTGAAAATCCCCAGGTCACAAAGACAATTTAATCATTTAGAAAGGAGAGTGATTAACTGAAAATAAACCCTGTTTGTATACAATAAAAAATATTAATGAATCATTGTTATCTTGAGGAAGTATACATGAGGATTATGCACTTGGAATGTTAGGTTCAAGTTCCTTCTGAATGAAATTGTGAGCAGATCATGCTTTCTTGGCGTTTCTGTGTTGCTTATGGAAAGGTCCCTGAGCTGACATCTCTTGTGTGGAGAGGAGTGTCATCGAAGTCAGGTGACCTGAGTTTCCAGGCTGTTCTGACCCTCCCTCTTCCAATTCCCCTTGGATTCAGTATATTACAATTAAAATAATTTGGGGCACAGATTTTACTGAGTGGAATTAAAGCATCTAGCTTTTGAAAATACATTGGAAGTGTTTTTAAGAGGAAGATTTTGTTCCGTTTTTGGGTCCAACTTTTTAGAAACAAAGTCCAATTGAAATAAACTGTGCATTTCAGCATTAAAACCATTTAAGCCAACTTCAGGACAAGGCCGAAGATGGGAAGGACCATAAATTCACCCACACCAATCTCCACGCTTTAAAGTTGCAGAGGGAGAAGAAAGGAGAAGGCCCTGGTGAGGGGGGGGGAGGGTTTTCTTTTTCAGGCTTGATTATTCCAATGTGTTTTATTTAGTAGAAACCTTTCTATTCAAAAGAAGAGAGGCTTTCAGATGGCTCAGACTAGGACTTCACGGTCACAATAAAGGAACTACGAATCAAACTCAAAAATTACAAGTCAAAGGACTCTTGATGAGAAATCAAGGCTGATGAGAGTTTTCTCCCCCTCCTGGTTTCTCATGAAGAGCATCAAAATGGACTCTCCTTTGTGGCCTGGAGAAGGAAGGATGAAGGGGGTGCCGTGTGTCCTGCCAGGCTGTGGAAGGACATGCAGTCCCTGGTATAAAAAGTGCTTTTTGGCAGTTTGCATCAGTGGGGACCCATTTGCAGCAATGGAAATAATCTTTGGTTAAGACCCCGTTTTTGAATTTGATCAAAGCCTTCTGAGAATGCTGGCTACTTTGACTAGCCAAGCTGCTCCTGGAGGTAAAAGGTGTCTCGTTCAAAAGCTTCTCAGTGAGGGATCCTCCCAGGATTCAGTGGGGGTTCCTATTGCTTAGAGCTTGAAGGAGGACACCTGATTACAAGCACTGAAGGGCCTCTGTCGTGGTGTGAAGGGAAACCTGCTGCAGAGGAGGGAGGCCCTTAGTGATGGTGCCTTGTCAATGCAGTCAGGTCTTTATTCTGAGATCGAATCGCTGGCATTCTAGCCAGAGAATTAGCTAGGTCATTTGCATAGGGAGTGGTCACTCTTGTACTCTTGCTGATTTATCTGAAGAGAGGTGTGATTTGCATTCAGAACTTCTTCAGCAACAGTGGGATTTGAATAAGGCCATAGGCTTCAGTGGGTGCATGTGTGTGTGTGTGTGTGTGTGTGTGTGTGTGTGTATATGTGTGTGTGTGTGTATTTGTGTGTGTGATTTTAAGGACTTTGTACAGAAGGCGAGATCAAAGCATGATCCCCAGTGATGCTTAGTGAAGATATGTTGAGTGAGGGAATAAAGACTGATCTGTGCTTAAGACAACAGAGAAATGGGTCTGCAGAAAGGGTCTATGCCCTGCCCAGAGGATACGTTGTTTGTGGTCAATCTTTATCTGACATCTAGAGATGAAGTCTCTAGCTTTGAATGAAGTCAGAAGCTTTGCCAAATGTTTTATGCCTTAGAAATTTGTTTTATCTTCATTTTATAAATTTATACTTTCATGTGATATGAATCTTATTTCTTCAGGAAAAGTAATTTTATTAAAAAAATTTTTTATATGTATATTTTTAGTTGTTGATGGACCGTTATTTTATTTATTTATATGTAGAGATGAGACTTGAACCCAGTGCCTCACACATGCTAGGCAGGTGCTCTGCAAGTGAGCCACAACCCCAGTCCAGGAAAAGTAATTTTAGAGGACATTTTTTTTCTTTCTCCCTTATCAACACCCCAAAGACTTACAGAACAGAAATACTTTAGATTTAGCAGATCTTTCAAACCAGATGCTGCTTTTCTGTTCAATTCCAAAATATGCATATTCCTTTACTGCAGCTGGGTAGCACATGATAAGAAAAAGAAAGGACTACTGGCAGCCCTTTCATTCATCCAAGAAATGAAAATGACTCAATATTAAGCTATGGGATACCCATAAGGAAGTATCTGAGAGACAGGCTAAGTTGATGGCTTCTTCGTCAGGCAGCTTTGTGTTTGGATATAGAGACTAATAATGAACTTGAG
The DNA here is from genome assembly GCF_902686445.1 of Sciurus carolinensis. Lineage (NCBI taxonomy): Eukaryota > Metazoa > Chordata > Mammalia > Rodentia > Sciuridae > Sciurus > Sciurus carolinensis. Next base: position 162,756,223 of record NC_062214.1, on the reverse strand, counting down.
TGTCTCATAGACCAGTTCTCCCCCAATTTTAATGTGCACACAAATCACCAGTGAGGGGGTTCTTATTAAAATGCAGAGTTTGACTCAGTAGGTCTAGACTGGGCCTGAGATTGTATGGTCCTAAGTGGCTCCAGGGTGATGCCGATGCTCCTGGGTTCAGAACCACAAGAGTAGCAAGAGGCCGGACAACTTCCCATTCTACAAGCAACCTATGAAAGGCCGTTTACTTGAGTTATCGATGGAGACACCTTCAGATGATTCACAAGGGACAGTAGGAAAAAGACTATTTAATGATTTGAAAGTCAGGACATGGCACAAAATAAACTGCAAGGTTAAAGAGTACATGAAATAACATTCCGTTAATTATGAAAAAGGTATGTCGATCAGCCATTACATAAGAAGCAGACTGTAGGAACACCGGCCAGTGAGGTGGCCAGCTGGACTTCCCTTGACTGCAGAGATTACATTGAGTAGAAGATGAACAGTTACAATTGGGAAATACTCTGCTGAGATATGCTTAAACAGTAATTTCTGTTTCCTCAGAGTGAAAGACGACTTAACCAGGTGATGAGAATGTAGAATTCATTAACTTTCTTGCCTGTTTGCTCCTGGAGGAGAAAAGAGTCTGCTTAACAAACAAACAAAAAAATTAAACGATGCTAGGTAGAGGTCATTGTAGAGTGTATTTACAAAGCTGTCCCAGCTCTGTCTCTTTTTTTCCCCTCAAAGAACTGACACACTGAAGACTGCCTTGTGTGGAATCCCAGGGAAGCTAAGCATGCTGAGCAAGGTTACTGACTATGGGAACCTTCTCCTCAAGGTGTCCCAGCCATTACATCCCCTGTAACACTGATCAGATCCTATTCAGCTAAGATAACTGTGTTACTGAGAGACTTGGAGGACGTAGCTAAAAATATAGCAAAATTATTCCAGCTGTCGCATCACAAAGCTTCTGAGCTACCACAGAACTCATAGAACAAAGTAAAACTTCCAGGGTGGGATGCGTTTAAAACACACACAGACCAAAGCAATCCTGATTCTTGACATAATATCCCCTAAGGGGGAAAAATAGATTGTGAGCAGGATTAATCCTGCAGCTTTTACTCTAATTTCCTGTAGTGGAATTTCAAAGCCAAGAACAGTTGGCGAACTTGCACCCACCATTTCACAGATGAACCAAACTCTCTTTGACTCTTTCCTTCCCTGACCCAAAGGGCCACCCAAAGAGCACGGCAGAGCCCCTGATGGCTGAAGCGATGCTGAACACAGAGCTTGGTGCTCTGATTTTCTTTCTGGTCTTTGTTAACCATCGAAGCACCATGAATTATTGCTTTATCATATGCGATTGCATTGTACCCATTAAATATAATCTTTCTTTTAGAAATATCCCTCCATGGATGAATAAATGCTATTCACACAAGTAACTGTCTTTCCAGATACTCCAAAGTCATCCTTTTCAGATTTTTAAGTCATGTTCGAGCTTAGGGAAACTTTCATTTGTTCAATCATATTTCTTGGTTAGGTTTTCCTTAATTGTCCATTCTGTATAAACAGAGATGGCAAGAGGCTGAAGTCCCACCCTGCTGTTCAGGACCCAAAGAGCACTGCCCAGGATTTCACTCATTTGTGGCGAATCATGAGTGGAATCACCTAGCATCATGACCCGAGTAGCCCTGATGATCATGGAGTGCTCTTCACAGTCATGGTCCCTTTGTCCCCCTGCCTCTAGAGACCAGGCAGAAGTTGACCACTCTCCAGGAGAATTCTCAGGTGTGTGTTTTACCTGTGTATGTTTGGGGCTTCCTCTCCATCCTCTGTTACCTTTTTCCAAAAGGCCTAACTTCCTTTCTAAGAAACTCAGTTTCCCTGATCTTTTTTTTCCTTTCTGTTTCTAATGGTCCTGGAAATGACACTATTTGGTGCAGTTTCCTTTTGGATACTGGGCAGCCTACTCAATGACTCTGAGAACAGCTGGTGCCCTCCGGTTCTCTCAGTTGAGAGAGAATGCATGTTTCAAATCCTGGCAAACTAAACAAGGGTGGGTTTTAAAAATGAACACATAACTGGTTAGATAAAAATCTCCAGCATGACGTCAATACGCTTTTAAAGCAAACCCTCAATTTGGAATCCTCTATCTCTTTGGTCTCATGAATGAGCTTGCCTTTATGAATGCAATCTTCGGATGCTTGCTTTGAGTCAAACATAGTTATTCTTTTTGTAAATTTTTTTATTGTTCTTTTTAGTTATACATGACAGTAAATGTATTTATTCTTGAAGATGCTCTACTTTGCAAGGATACAGCTCAAAGCAAACCGAAACAATGACCTTTTTATTGGATTCAAATTTTGGATTGAGCTTTGTTTTCTCCTAAAATTGTGAGTATAATTGTGATTGCTCTTTTGCTGCCATTCTAATACTATTTCCATATTGGTGGTCGCACCCACTTCTCTGATGGATCACACATCTTCCCAAAGTTACTTTGCATATCATAATCAGACATATTGCCATCAAAGTCTCAGTACTAAAGCCTTCTTGCCATGTACATATGACTTACTTTTTGACTTCCCAACTTGGAGCTTCCTAGTTTAATGTTGCTGTAGTTACGTTGCTGTATACCCTGGATTCCAGGCATTGTTGAGCATAGATTGAATTCTTATGTCTAGTTTTTCAGTAGTTTGATGGATTATCTTATTTAAAGTGACTTAACTACAAGAAGTTGTGGGTTCAAAATGTGTCTGGATAGTAACCTTAAAAATTTCATCTTCTATTATTTTCTTTGCTTGCTTGGACAAAGTACTGTCAAATGCATTTTGTAGGGTATAAAATCTATCACACGGGATACTACCTTTCAGATGTCTTTATAAAATTTGTAATTATTATTAATAATATGATATTTATGTGGTCAAAAAATGTGTCAGGGTCTGCAGGATAAATGATGTAACTCCAAAGATATACCTACGAAACTCCAACTTAATATCCATGTTAATGAATCAATTGGACTGTGGACTTAAGGGCACTGAATGGGAAGAAGACCAAGATCTGTTTCAGCTCTGCCATGACACACCTCTCTTAAGCCATTTCAGTAGAGTCTCTCATATGTGCAAGGAAGGACTGGACTAGAGTTTCTGAGACCTTTTCTAGCTCTGCAAAGTTAAGACTCCACCCTCACATAGAGATCCACTGCCGGTTCTTGACTTTGGGAGATAGTGTGAACCATTAAAGGATCCTTCTTCAGATTTCTATGTCTTTTTATATTTTTGGTTTCAGAGCATTTCATTCAATCTTACAGAAGAAACCGCTTTTTAGTGAAATGAACTAGGTTTTGACATCAAAGAGGGAATGAATGGTTAATTTGGTGGGCTGCTAATTCACTTGAGTTGCTTTGTTCTATTTGGTAATTAAATCCTAAGGTCTCTAGGAGTCTATGTTTCATTCAGACATCAACGGTCTCTGTCCAGGTTCTGGCTCTATGCAAGCGTGATCTTCCCATTACCAAGGATTTTATCCCAGTGGCCCATTAGGGAGGTGATGACCTGGGAAGCTATGTGCCTGTTCAGTGCACACATCTGGAAAATTCTCTTTGGTGGAGCCAACGTACTGCCTTTAATTTTTCATCCACATCAATGAGAAGGAGTGGCCTTTTAGCAAGATGTAACCATACAATAATGTAACAAAACTGGCTAACAACACTTCCTTTATTACAGGGCTAAATGCTCATTATTGTTTGTAAAGGATGAACCCATAACCTCTGCAGTTATAGTTCATACATGGTTGATCTCCGTTTACAAAGGCTGAAAGTTCTTGTGCTCTCTAAATGTCAAGCTTTGACTTACAAAGCTCCTGTTTCCTTTTAGGTGGTGTGTGTGTGTATGTGTGTGTGTGTGTGTGTGTGTGTGTGTGTAGTATTTAAGAAAATGCTAGCAATTAGATGGGAGAGAAGAAGAATAGTACTTGAAATGTGGAAGAAATGAAAACACATTTCAGAAATTTAAACTAACCAACCAATTAACCAATAAAACCAAAAGACTGAAGAGGTATCATGCAAGATCTTAAGAGAAAAGACCCATCATAAAATTCTTTTCTATGTGGTTCTTCTAGGAGCCGAAGGGACAGAAACATGGGCTTTTTTCAACCCAGGGAGCTTGAATCTGGAAAAAATTGGTATGATTTTATACTGTAAAAACAGGCTTTGCTTATGCAATAATATAAAAACAATTAAGTGACTACCTGGGTGATTTCAGGGTATGTGTAAGCAAATAAGACTAATTAGAAGTCATCATAGTCTCTAATTAGAAGAGAGGAAGTAGCTTGCTCTGTGCCACAGGAATTTCTGGATGTTTGAATTGTCATACAGAAAGGGCACACCATTCCCTATTGGGAGATTTCCTTTCTCCTAGGCCAAAGTCCTTGTCGTACATCATTTTGAAAATGGATCCAGAACTTGGTATCCACAAATTTGGTTCCTCAACCGACTTTCAGAACAAGGAATATGGAGAGAGAGGCAGTAATTTAATACCTGCTGTAATTGGAAAATGTCACTTAAATGAAACTGGAGTGTCCATGGGGCAAGCTAGAAGCACCTTCAGTTGAAGCAAGTAGAAAAATCAAGGCACTTTGCTTGAGCTGGGGGATTTGGAAACACTCTTTCACCGACAATGTGCAGCTCTTTCTTGTAGGTCAGGTTATGACTGGGAAGAACAAAAAGAATGGGGCACAGGAGAACGTGTAGAATCAAGGAGGAAAAGGACATGCACAGGGGAGACAGGAAGTAGGAAAGTCTGTTCTGCTTAATATTTTAAAGGATGGGTTCTGCCATCTTCTTCCTCCACTCAGTTCATTTTTAGTTTGCCCTGGCAATATTAGGTGGAAAAAAAGCAGGTCACTTAACAATTTAAGCCCTTGTAGAGTGAATTTTTGGCCAAAATGGGGACCTGCAATAATTCAGATGATGTTTTCTTTCAAAAGTTATTGCTCTGTAAATTTCCAAAAGTTTTAAAGTTTCTCATGTCTTCGTATAATCAGGCATTCAGAGGTACATGTTGGTTTCAATAACTTTGGTGGAAACATGCTGAAAACAGAAATGAACATAAACCATCTTGTCTGTAGGCTACTTTGGTATGGATTTGAAAAGGCCTGAGTAAATTGAGGAAATAAGGAAATGTCTTGAAAGAATGCAAATGAACATAACACACACGCGTAAACCAGCAGATTCAGAAGAACACGTTGGAATCATATTCCCAAGTTTTGTGAAAGATGTAAGGCCACCGATACAGGAATTGAGCTCCTCCTCTCCTGTCAGCTTTGTGCGTGTGGGCGAGGCAGGTGTGAAGTGCAAGGCGGCCCTTGACTCTTCCCCACGGGTTGGGCAGTGCAGCTGTTTGAGATCCCGGCTCCGCGTTCTCCTCGTGCAGCGTGGGTGCTTCTGGCCGGCAGGGGACGTGGCAGTTGGCTGAGGCTGTGCTGGGGAGCTCACAGGGTGGAGCGGCCTTTGTGCGAGGGAATTCATTTCTGGTCCTGCCCTCCTTTTTGGCTGCAGCCGGGTGGCAGAGATTGGCTGCCGGTGCACCCTTGGGTGGGGCGGAGGCGAGGCTCCAGCAGCCTCAGATGATTGAGCAGCAGCCGTGACACTCAGAGCAACGGCTCTTCTTTTTCTTGGGGTGGAAAATGGTGAGGATTGCTTCGTCAAAAACCGCTTTGAGACCCTTCTGAGTCAGGGCCGAACACTCCAAGTAGCACTGTGCTCCGATCTTAAATACAAAAGAGAGACAGGCCTGAGCAGGAGGAAAAGAAGAGCAAAGAGCCGCAGGTCACCCCTCTGCCCCGCCAGGTCTTCTGCCTGCCGGTCCCACGGACAGATTCTAGATTACGTTTTCTCTTCTGCATTTCAATTTGCATCTGCCGTCCTAATTTTTTTTTTCTATTTTTTTTTTTTTCTTATAGTCTTGCATTAGCAATAAGTGGTTGTGGATCATTTTTGGTCAACAATAACTCAGAAAGTGATCTACAAACATTTTTCCTCACAGGAAAATATAATCGAGAGGATTGGAAACTGTGATATGATTTGAATATGTGTTGTGAACAACAGGACTGCATGCTATTGTTTTTAACATCCTCTCGTTGGTATGGCAGTGGGGAAATCAAGTTCAAGTGAAAGGCATCTCCTGGATGAAGTAATGCAGAGTCAACCTGGAGGACAGAGTGCCCAGCTAGGGCGTGGGTGATAGAATTTCTGGGTCATTCTTAATGAAAATACTTCTGATAAGCTGTCTCTCAAGAAGGAGATGTCTGATTGGTATTATCATTTGCTTTCAACATACTTTAAACACATTTTAAGAAATTAAAAAGATATATAAATACTTTTAAAAAATCAAAAATACATTTACTGACAGACAACTTCCTTCTCAGGGTACAGTCTGTATTTTTAAATGGTACAATTTGTACTTGCTTGGGGCTTTACTTCAAAACTTTTTTTTTGGTGGGGCTACTGGGAATTGAATTCAGGGGCACTTGACCACTGAGCCACGTCCCCAGCCCTATTTTGTATTTTATTTAGAGACAGGGTCTCACTGAGTTGCTTAGCACCTTGCTTTTGCTGAGGTTGGCTTTGAACTCAGTGATCCTCCTGCCTCAACCTCCCCAGCTGCTGGGATTACAGGCGTGCACCACCACACCCAGCTTTACTTCAAAACTTTTTAATGATGTCATTTGGTAATCACAAAATTTCTATGAGAAACACAGACATTCAGGCCAGAACTATAGGTTCTCATTAAGAAAATCAGAGGCCATTAAGACCAGTCAGCCTCAATGTAGGAGACCTGAGGTAGAAATTGCTTGCAAGCTCAGTATTGAGCCAACAACATGATGTGGACCTCTTAAGATTAAGGACATCTGGAGAAATACTTGGGTTATTTTTTGCTTCACATTATGCAAACACCTTTGAAAAATTAAAGTAGATTCAGAAGAGGTTGACTGGATGGTGAGCTCTTGGAAACTATAGCTGATAAATGGCTAAATGGGGCAGCAAAATCATAGGTCTATGAGGGCCAATACATACATATATGAGGAAAGCAGCGTAGGTGCGAGGCAATAGGGAGAAGTGGGGACTGTGGTGGACTGACTGTAAAGTTCATGCCCCCTCCAGGGTGGGCAGTCTTACAGAGATGGTTGTCTATTTTTGTATTTTTCAAGAGGAGTTGAAAATTTGGAATTTTTAATTTAATTTTATTTTGGTGCTAGGGATCAATCCCAGAGCCTCATGCATGCAAGGCCAGCACTTTACCACTGATCCATGTCTAGCCCCTAAATTTTTATTTAATATTTACTGATTTTTAAAACCTTCTCTGTGCCATGCAGACCCTGATGTGAGATGCGTAACTAGCTAGTTTGCAGTGTGTGGACTAAAGAAAAATGGGGGTTTAGCTTAGACAAGAGTGGGAATAGCCCCTGGAAGGTAAAATGAATTGCTTAGGGGATTCAACTAGAAAGTGAAAGAATTAGACCTAAAATCTGGATCTCTTGATGTGTGTTCTTTTCCTTGTTCCATGACGGTAACTGTGACGCTTATTGCTCTACTCTGGAAGAAGCTGTTCAAGTTGACAGTTAGTGAATGAGGCTGCTCGCTTATTTGAAAGGCCACAGCTATGAAGACTAAGAATGAAATAATGTTATTTTGATTGCGTTCAGAGACTATTTCCTAATATGTCCAATAGATATTGTGTACTTAAAAAAAAACAGTCATTTCATGAACCAAAAGAAAATACCAAAAGCATGATATTGAAACCATCAATGGAAAGCCTATTTTATGGCTTTTGATGGCCTTTACATTAGGAAAGAACTTTTTAAGAAAATAAATGAAAACAGTAGGTTACAAAAGGGGAATAAAGAGCAAAGAAAAATTTCCTAATAATGTCATGAAATGTCAACTTTTTTGGGGAGGGATTGTGGCCATGCTTGATATGTTAATTGGTTAAGATGGAAATTCAACCAAGGTGCCAACTGAATCACTGCTTGTGATGTGATGGCTCATGTCAACCAAGGTGCCAACTGACTAACTGCTTGTGATGTGATGGCTCGTGTCAGTCATGCTGAAAAAATACCTAGAAAGTGCCATGGGAACATTCTATCTGGGGAACCTCCCCACAAATGACCACAAGCCTCAGACTGATTCTGGAAATTCCAAGGAGAGCTGGGCTGAGCTATGTTTAGGCCGGGGGTCCTGCAAGATGGGTGGGGCACTCTGTCCCCATCCGCATAGTGCTGTGGATGGCTTGTCAGAGTTTGCCTTTGATGATGCAGGAGGAGCCCAAACTTGTCTCTCCCAATTCCAACATTACTGAAGATATGAAAGAGTAGATAAAGGCCTTGTTGTGTAACAAGGTTAACATAACATCATACTGAACTGATAGTTCCAGGAAAAGTAGCCAAGAGATTTTGGGTGTGATTTGGGAAGTATGTGTGAGAAACAGAACTCGGTTATGAGGTAAGTACTGTTATCATGTTTCAAGGGCTCTGAGGGTCAGAGAGAAGAATTCATCCTGGTTCAGGGAACAGGCAGAGCCCGTTAGAGGGACTGTGGGGGAAAAATAAAATCATTGATGTCCTCAAAGGTGTGAAATGGAAAACTGTCTCAGGGAAATATAGTTTTTCTTATAGCAGTGATTTCATCTGCTTCTTGGTGCAAAATGACTTACTCCGTCAAATATGTAGAATCCATCTGTAAGTGCTCAGGATTTTGTTTAGATCCACATGTTAACAATCTGGAGCCTGCTTTAGCAAACTGACATGTTTTCAAGGAAAAAATGGAGATTGAGGATTTCGACAGAGAGAACCCTTTTCTGATAATTTTATAATGGCTAAAGCTTATTGTTTCAAAAGCTAGGAAACAAAGATACAGGAGTCTGACGAGAAGGAATTAAAACAAACAACAACAACAAGCCCAGGGATTGATGACCAGTCAAGTGAAAACTATTCATTCTGCTGGATCGTCCTGGTGGCTGTGGGGAATGTGGTAGGGGCTGTGGGGAATGAGATTGAAAGTAACTGGAAGAAATAAAAGCAGAGAGGCCTTCCCAGCTGTCTGAAGGGAAGCACTGATTCAACAACTGTAGCCTGCTGACCTAGAGCTTGGAGAACATGAGGGCATTTCACCACCACATGGACTTTACAAGGCGAGTCTATCACCACCCTCATTGTACAACCTGAGAACTGATGTCCAGAGAGGTGAAGTACCAGCTTATGTTCATACAACTAAGAAAGGACAGGGATTAATATTTGTCTGTCTCCTGAACCAATGGGAAAGTGTTGTGAACTTAGTAAGGGTGATAGGAAAAGGGACTGAAAAGTAGGGCGTTTCTCATAAAGGAAGAGAAGAGGTACACAGAGAGGGAAACTGGCCAAAGGAAGGAACAAGAACAGAATCCCTTGTGAAGAAATGTCATCTCGATCCATCAGTATCATAACCAGATTGATGAAAGAGGAAAAGCATTTCTGGGTTGGATGAATTTGATGCTGATTGCTTCAAGAGTATAAAGCAGAGATTGCCAGCTCGAGAATAGATAATTCTCTGGCATGGTGACGGACGCCTGTAATTCCAGTGTGACTCAGGAGGCTGAGGCAAGAGGATCGCAAGTTTGAGGCTAGCTTCAGCAACTTAGTGAGGTCCTAAGCAACTTAGTGGGACCCTATCTCAAAACAAAAAAATAAAAATAAAAAGGGCTGGGAATGTGGCTCAGTGGTAAAGTGCTTCTGGAATACGTCCTCAGTACCAAAAAAGAAAAAAAAAAGTAGATAAAGTAAGTGCAGTTTATGTCCACACAACTAAGACAGGGCAGAGATTAGCATTTGTCTGTTTTCTGAGCCAGAGTCTTGACCACTCATCTCTGGGGATTGTGGTAAATTGAAGGGTACATACTTGTCTGTTTAAAAGTTTCAGTTGATGAGGAAACACTGGCCCTAGTGTTGCCAGGCCTTCGGGATTTTTTTTTTTTTTTTTTTTTTTTTTTAGAAGCCAGAACAACGTATATTTGTGCAAAGTTTCCACAGTGTTAATTTTTGGCCACTGTATTGCATTAAAAATACCTGTGGGGCTGATCAAGAGATTTGTGGGTGAAATTTGGCCCATTGGTTGCTACTTTACTCTCTTCTGCTTTAAAGGATGCCTTTGAAGGTCCTGGTCTGGAATTTTGTCTCCTGTCCCCTAACTTTGTCTACTGCAGAAACTCATCCTCATCCTTCATGAAACCTGACTGAGATGTCAACCACTTCTAGAAAACTCTGACTCCTCCTTCCCTGAATGTCAGTCACCCCCTGCTCTCTGCTGCTTTAGAATTTGCACTCATGGTTTGCTCGCTCATTCAGCCTGTGTGTGTTTGCCTGCCTGTCTCCTCCTCTTCCAGCCTATGGGCCTCTGTAACCCGGATGCCAGTGGTACCTTCAAAGACCTAACACTGATTATAGCATTTGTTTTTCTGCTTTAAATTCCACCTGTGCATATCAAAAAGGCAACAGGGAATAGGTGTGAAGTTAGAGTGACAATAAGAACAAAAGTTACCAGGGGAAGAAGATGTCAGGAGAGGGCGAAAAGAGGCCAAAGAGCAAAAAGAAAAATAGGAACGTGTGGTATCAAGAAATATGGGAGACTGAGGCAGGAGGATCATGAGTTCAAAGCCAGCCTCAGCAAAAGCGAGGTGCTAAGCAACTCAGTGAGACCCTGTCTCTAAATAAAATACAAAAAGGGCTGGGGATGTGGCTCAGTGGTTGAGTGCCCCCGAGTTCAATCCACTGTTACCTCCCCTCCCGTGACCCACCCCCACATTCCCCCCCCCAAAAAAAGAAATACCTCAGGGAGTCTGGATTTAGAAAATCATGCTTAGGTTGTATGGGATGGAATTGAGATAGAGAACACACAGAGTACCATAATCTTAGAACTAATGTGTAACATGCAACATAACACCTTGCACATAGTAGGTGTTTAATCAATTATTCTGGAAAAAAATCTGGTAGTTTTATGGACACTTATGAATGTGTCAGCTGAGGATTAAGAAACACAATAATTGAAGGACGAGGAAGGATAGAACAAATTAAAGGGTAGCAAGGAATGTTTATGATAAATTGATGCAAAATATTTATGTGACTGTGGTTGGCTTTGGAGGTTGAAGAATGGTAAATATGGATGTTACGAGAATATCCTTTGTTATGGTTTGGATGTGAGGTGTTCCCCAAAAACTCATGTGTGAGACAGTGCAAGAAGGTTCAGAGGAGAAATGATTGGGTTTGTGAGAGTCTTAACCTAATCAGTGAATTGATCCTGCATGGGATTAACTGAGTGGTAACTGGAGGCAGGTGGGGTGTGGCTGGAGGGAGTGGTTCATTGGGGGCGTGGCTATGGGTATATATATATATATATATATATATATATATATATATATATATATATTTGTATCTGGGGAGTGGAGACTCTCTCTGCTTCCTGATGATGCGGAGCTGCTTCCCTCTGCCACACTCTTCCACCATGATGTTCAGCCTCACCTGGAGCCCTGAGGCAAGACCTCTGAAACTGTGAGCCCTCAAATAAACTTTTCCTTCTTTAAAATTGTCCTGGTCAGATCTTTTAGTCGCAGCAGCAAAAAAGCTGACTAAAACATCCTTTAAAAATAAAATGCCCTTTGAGAACAAAAAAAGAGATGAAAAATACTGAACGAAAGGACTCAGGTATGAGAACTCTGAATTCACAAAGCACTTTAAGTACTGAGGAGAGTATGCACAGTCAAATATGGGTCTTCCCCACACGAAAACAGAACCCCTCACTAAGGGCTTCTGTTCAGATGTAGGAAGGAGGCACCGTGGTTAAAGCACTGCTTTGCATCCTAGCTGTGCGCCTCACTTCTCTGGGCCTCAGTTTCCTCTAGGCAAGTGGAGATAATAACAGACAACTCCTGGGGGGTGGCCGTGAGGATTAATTAAGATGAAGCATGCGAAGGGCTTGGCACGCAGCCCAGTGCATTATAAACACTGCATAAATGCCGGCTGTTATCATAAACTACTTGACAAAAATCAAAGAGGAGAGAAACTTAGAGCATCTCTATAATTACATGAATTGTGATGAAACAAGTTAAAACCTCGCTTGGTTTTTCTCCTAAATTGGGTTTTGTAAGCTAAACATGATTCTCTCTGTATCTGAGAGCAGTTGCTAGGAGAAACTGGCAGAAGGCAATACAGTGGTGAACTCAGCCATTGTTCCTAAAATAAGTCTGAAATGAGATGGGAGGTTTTGGAGTGGCTTCTTTTCAGAGGGAAGAAACAACTCCACAAGTGAGAAGTGGGGCTAGGAAGCTGACAGGCTGAAGGTGGAAGACAGACTTAGAGGCAGGGAGCCAGGAGACCAAGCTCCTTCAGGGAGCTGGTGCTGAGCCACCCGGGACCTCCTGCTACCAGTCACAGTTTTTTATGGAGCCATGTATTCATATGTGTTAATGAGAACATTTGAAGCAGAACGTTGGGAGAGAAGGTAGAAGAACCTATAGATACATACTTATTTTCCCAGAGGAAAAGTAAATGGTTGGATGCAGAGCACCATCCATGGCCTGCAAATAAAACCACGCTTGGTTGAGCCATCAGACATGGGAATCTGGCTCTCAGGAACTGACAGTCATGAAATATTGTTCCAGATTGCCTGGAGTATGTGGTTTCTGAGCAGATTGGTTCACCGCCGGAATCTGCAGGCCCTAGATGTGCCAATAACCTGCTAAAGCAAAATGGCTTGCTTAATTTTGCCCCATCCTGTTTCTCACTGAAGAAGTTCCTCCAGGTCCCCCTTTGGCCTGTATCACTACAAATAAAGAGAGCGTGGGCTCCTCCATTTTGTTACAGTCAGTCCTTTTAGCATGGCTCAGCCCGTCACGCCCCCTGATTCAAAAGATAATTGTCTCCTGTGCTTTTTCTATTAAATAAATTTCTTAGCGATTAATTTACACCAGCCCATCTCTCCAACAGGAACCCTTTCCCTTGCCCACTGGGGATATGCAGCAAGAGTTGGAGAACAGTTTACACAGGGTCAGGGGTACAGGTAGAGATGTCCACAGAGCTGGATTAGGTTCTCTGGTTTCATTAGGATTAATGGCTTGAATCAAACATGCTTGTCTCCCCAAGACTGTCTTTCCTCACCTGTAAGGCGAGAGGAACACTATCCACTAACGAGGGTTATACTGAGTATGCAGTGAGGTAGAGTTTGTAAAATGTTCAGCATTCTAAAAATTGAGTGACTGATCCTGGTGACATTGATGTGACTGGGCAGAAGAGGGAGACTTCAAGTTGGGAGACATTCTCAGGTTTTGCATCATAAAAACAATTTTCTTTAATTCACTTCTAGCTAAGTGTATCACATTTATTTTTGGTGCCTATAAACAAGTTTTAATATGAGAAAAGTGTACATTTTTGTCAATGCACAACTCAGTTATTAAGATTCTCCACTAAGAGGGCAGTCAGCTGCTGAGGGCCATGCGTTTAACAGCGTTAGTTACTTAAAAAGTAAAACAAAAATTTAAAGCCTCCTACTTGTGTTGATGAATTTGAAACTAAATCATTGAGGAAGGGATTCAAATGGTGGAAATGTGGTTTATAAGCTTTCTCTTGCATAAAATACTTCTCTTGTGTCCATTTTACTGACTGCTTTGCATACACTTGGTGAAAATGGAGAGGCAGAGATTTGGTGTTTGGCAAACACTTGTTGAAGCATTTCTCCTAATGAAATCACTATAAATGTTAATCTCTTAAGACTGAGAAAGGGCCTATGAAAATAGTTCAGCTCTGAGTAAGTTGCCATTATCTGTTGAGCAACTGCTTAGATTCCCCACCTAGTTACTTTTTGGCCGTATGTTATTTTTCCATATGCTGTTGTTACACAACCTAGCCTTTCTAAGTGGCTATTCATTATATAATGAGAAATATTGTATAAATATAACTTGAATCTAAGTCTCTTCCAAGAAAAATCACAAATGCTGTAAATAGGGTCATTTAAATGAGTTACACTGCTAATAAGCAGTGAGATTTACAAATAGACGGGACTCCCTTTAATTCATTCTAAATATGACAACTATTTTGTATGGCAACCTCTTTTTAGAGGTTGATAAATCAAAATGGTAACTACTTCAGCTGTTTAAATTCACAAAGTTTCTGTCCTAATGAAAAACAGACAATCCTGGCTGACAAGAACGCTAACCAAATGGCCCCTTCAGTTTTTCTAGAAATGAGGGGAGTATATGAAGCAGAGAGAGGATTCTAAACACACTGCAGCTTAAAGCAAACCCTTAGGGAGCCTGCCCACCCCAAAGCACACACCACACTCTTCTCTAGCAACCACTTAAAGCTGAATCAAAATCCAACAGTACCGCTTTTGCAAGCTTCACCCCGTGCTCATAAGTGAGTGGCTTCTCCTTCATATATAGCAGGCGGGCCAAAGTTTTGGGGTCATCGCGGAGATCGATCTGGCAAAATACACGTGAGACAAAGTCATTCATTTTTTTCAGGACCTGACTGGATGTTTTAAACTCTGCCATCACAGTTTCTTTCCCCTGAACATCTCTGAAGTGGCTGAATTTTCTTTAAGAAAGCACTTGCACGTGCCCATGTTAAGTCTAAAAGGTTAGGTGATTTGCACTTGGCCACACCAGGATGTCCTTACACTTGCTCCTTCAGTGCAGGTGGCCTACTTCAGTGATACTCGCTTCTAGTGATTTTGAAATTTTCTATTTATTTGCAGTTTTCACTGATAGGGTATACAAGAACCAGACACTTTTGTTACCTTTCAGGGATGATTTATCAGATCCCAATTTATATTATTCACTATTTACTATCCTATTCCCTGACTTATTTTTTTCTTTTTTGCTTTTCCATATCAAATATTCACTCTCAAATGGATGAAGATTTGCTACCTATCCAACTCTGCAAGCTCAGGAAGGCAAGTCCCAAGGAGGAGTTTCCAAAGAGTTTGCTTAATGAAGAATCTTTCCAAAAGTAAAACTGCCTTGAAGGGAACATATGTCAGGTTTGATAATTTAATAAAGTGTTTTGATTGCTTTAATTTTGCTGTTTATATGAACCTGAATGTGAGCACACAGGGCTTGTGTCTTAAAGACAAAAACAATGTGCTCATATGTTAGGGTCCCATGGATAAGCCCAGTGCTTAGCTCATTAAGTTGTGGTATTTGATTTTTGTTTTTTGTGTTTGACCTTAATTGCTTAAGTGCCTATCTGTTATAAAGTATGCTTAAGCTTCACTAAAGAGTTTGGGTGTCCAATCATATTTTGGCAGAGGGATCCAGCTCCATCAGTGTGGACAAACATTATCATCTGGAATTTAAGGCAAAAGACTTCATTTAAACAAATGATTGTCTTTCAGGGCAGAAGCATTAATTGTGTGCCCTGATCTGTGGATAAGTGAATCTTTCACTTTGTCTCTGTTCAAATAAACACATATACTTTTTATCTGTCCATGTCTTCATCAGGCGGTTTTTCTTTATGGTTTTTAAACATTTCTCTTTGTGAAGCAGAATGTAAAATGAGAAATAGAAAGAAGCAGCTTATGATGCAGAAAACCATAAAGCCTCCAGCGTCATTACATTCCTGTGACTTTGGAATAGTACTCCAGATTTCGAGAAAGCAAAAAACAAAATCCTTCTAAAAGTACAAAAAGTGAACAATCTTTAATTCATTTGTGCAAACTGACTTACTGCCAGAAATTCAAACTATGCAACTGTATTTGTTTTCAAAACTCTTTAAAGGGTTTTATGGTCCAGGTTTGTTTATCTTGCATGTGGGTTTTTACTTCATTTCTAAGATGTGGAAGACTGAGAGGTTTAAAGACAATAGAGTCATGAATTTCTGTCTTCCTTCTCCAAGAGTGTTACCAAGGAATTCTGTCATAATATGTCCATTTGGATTGCTAGGGTTGTTTTGACACCCACACCTATTTTGTGATTTTAAAACAATTCTGGATTTTAGCTACAAAAATATTAGATGATACTACCCTCATTTTGTTACTCTGATTCAGGGCTGGAGGAGTGCCTATTTAAAAAAGATCACTGTTATGACAAAAAACAATTTTTAAAGGACATATTAAAACTTAGTGGTTCATATTAAACATTTGTGGTCTTTTTTGACCATAAGCCTTTAATCAAGCATAACCTGAAGGACTCCCGATCATAGGAATGACATGTCTGAAACCACCTCCCTCAGTGTTTGGTAGAACACAATGTCAGTGATGTACCTAGAGTCTTCCTTCTTGCAGCCCACCCACTCTGCCATCGCCCCGTCTTAACCTGGGTCCCTATGAGGACGTAAGGCACGTGAGGCATGCAGTCCTTCAGCTCTGGCACCCATTCCTCCTGGACATTGTGGTAAGAGGCAGGATTCACGACGGAGAAGCAGATCAAAAACACATCGGTGTTGGGGTAGGAGAGCGGCCTCAGCTGGTTGTAGTCCTCCTGCGGGGAGAGCAGACAAGAGTACACGCGGCTGTGGAGGTCACACGTGGCTCCCGGGAGTGCTGACTCCTGGATTCCACTCCAGGCACTGTGACCCGCTCCTCCCCGCCCTGGAGTCTGGTGTCTCTGCTGCTAGGAATACAGGGGCCCCTGGGCAGGAGAGCAGCTTTGTGTTGTGGATAGAGATTTGTATCGCCCTTATTTAGATGAATTTAAAAACTGTTTTAGCAGCTTTACTGAGATATAATTTACCTATCATAAAGTTCATCCACTTATTTTTCACTTTTTAATGGTATATGTTTAAGGAGGTTTTGTTATTCTACGGTCAAGCAAATTAGCATATCCATCTCCTCACACAGTTATCTTTTTAATTGATGACAGCACCTAAAATCTACTTTCTTAGCAAATTTCCAGAATATTACACAGATATTATTAACTGTAGTCCTCACAGTGTGTTTACTTCTCTCTAGGTTTATTCATCCTACATCACTGGGACTTTGTACCCTTGACCAGTATCTCCCATTTCCCCCACCCTGATAACAACCCTCTTACTCTCTGCTTCTGTGTATTCAAAAGTTTGCCCATTTAAGGGGTATAATCCAATAAGGATCAGTGCAGTTTCCCTGTTACACTGGACTGGTGGTGTATGGGACATGGGTTTAAATTAGTAGGCGGTTGACCAGAGCAAAGAAATCCCCTCCTTGTGTAACTTTAAAAAAAAAGTTTCCAAATTTAATTTAAGAACAAGATAACCAAAATAAAAAAAGTTGAAATCAGACACCACAGTTTTTGAAGAAATAGGTTGGATGAGGGTTCAGAGCTAAGAATTTCAAATTTATTTTTAAGATTTTCTAAATAGCACAGTGTGGCCAAATAAATAAAATGCCAGATTATTTTTTCTGTGGACTCTTCAGATCAGAATGTTTCTGATTGAAAGTTTCCTGGTTTCACATTTGCGTATCTGTTGTTTTAGTGGAAGATGATAAATGCCTAGTTATTCTTCTAAACATTTGATATTTACTTACATATATAATAAATACGTGTTTAGTTGAAGAACAATTTGATATACTCTTGCAGTACCTTTTCTTTTTTTTTTTTTTTGGAAAAATTACTTTATTTAGCTCATAGTTTTGGAGGCTGAACATCCAAGATTATGCAGTTCTATTGCTTCAGCTTCTGGTGAGGGCCTTGTGACCAATGATATCACAATATCAGGCTCATTTTTTTTTTTTTTTTTTATAACAACTCACTCTCAAGGAAACTAACCATGGTCCTGGGTTCTGCAAGAATCACATTAATCCCTTCTAAGCATGTGCGGTACTTACTTTTAAAAAATTAATAGGTCCTGAGCATATTTTTCATATGGACTTCACTATCTTTGTACTGACTTGAACGTGTTTATAAAAAGGAGTACACATGTGACTGGCTGTTAGCTTAGAAGGCAAAGTGTGGTCATCTCTGGTTGGTGGACATGTACTGATCTATCACTGGGCTACTCAAAGTATCCAGAGGGCTCAGTGTGCATGGTCACCACAGTTACTAAAATTCGGGCAAAGACTTTAGGTACCTAAGTAGAATGCAATGCAAGGATGGAGCAAAATAGAATCTTAAAAACTTAACCAACCAACCAATAGCAACTCTGTGACCGTGGGCTCCTTTACCACATTTCTATTAAAGCAAGTAATTGAAAGTTGGGTACATTGATGAATAAACATTGGTCATACTGGGAAATTAGGCCAATCCTACTGGCTGCCTCTCAGTGACTCATGCCCATGTCTGACTCTGTGTCGCATGTGGTGTAGGGCAGACAGCTGGGACAGTTCATCCTGTGGTACTACCTTCTCCTATTTATACATCTAACCCACAACACCAGACTTTCTCTCCCATGATGTCTCTGCCTTGCTCCTTTCTCCCTTGAGTATTCCTGCTGAAAGCAGCATGCTAAGAAATCTGAGGTTATAATCTACGACTGTGCATGACACTACCTACCGTCTGACACTTTCCATCTGGATTGTCATAAGTGGATCAGAGCTCATGTTAACTACCCCCCACCCCATTTCCCACTTATACTCTTCTAGGGCAAATATTCCATGAATGTAGTGGTAGAAAGGGGGTTTACAGTGACCTCAAATGAACTCAAAGTTTTCCTATGGACCATTTACTACCATGGCTTTAATTGGAGCTTTTGAAACATCTTGCTGTCAGGTAATCACTAGCAGCCACTCGCAATTCTGGGATCAATTAAATCATAATCTCTGGAGAGTGGACCTGGGTGACTGTGAATCCTGCATCAGTTGAATTGAGGTGGGCCTGGGCTTGACTCCAACTGATTTCCATCATCATCTTTACCATCAACGGAGGGCTTGTAGCTAAGGACCAGGCATTGTTTCAAGCAGTTATATGAACCATCTCATTGGGTTTTCACAGTGGCACTGGAAATATGACACCATCAATGGAAGAAAAAATTAAGGTTTAGAGAATCAAGTTCATGTTTCACAATTTCCATAATGGACCAATGCCACAGAGTTGTTGGATATCAGAAGGCGGCAGTTAGCTGCATCTAGATCTGGCTCTTAATTGTGACCACGCTATTGTTACAGCTCAGAATTTAAGTGACAGATTAGGCATTTTCTTAAACTCACTTATCAAGGAATCAGTTATTGAGTTGCCCAGGGATCTAAATGGTAGACTTAGGGTATGTGTGTATTTAAAAATTTTTTTTTTTTAGTTATAGGTGGACACAGTACCTTTATTTTACTTTTATGTGGTGCTTAGGATCGAATCCAGGGCTTCACGTTTGCTAGGGGAGCACTCTACCAGTGAGCTACAAAACCAGCCCCACGTTGTGTATTTTGATGGCTGCATCTGCTCAAAACCACCACACGATGGCAGCAGACACTGTATTTTAAAACCTCAAAGCCCCAGACCAAACCAAAATGCAAGTGAGAGAAATGTCTGAAGGTTAAGTAGGAGCAAATAATTGGACTGAAAGAATCATGTTTATTTGATTCTTTACTCAGCAACTATCAGATTCATCCTGCTTACATTATGCAAAAGTTAGAGACCAGGGTTCGCTGGGCTAAGTGTAGGTGTGAAGGCGAGAGAAGTGTTTCTGATCTGTGGAAACCTTAGTCCTGTTGCGTAATTCCTCGAAAAAAGGTTTGTTGTCACTGAATGTATAGCACTGTCAGGGATTCTATATGAATTATGCAAGGCAAGTAAGAATTGGCATTGAGTTGGGAAAAGAAATGCATGAAAATTTAATTTACGTGAAATGAGGTGAACTTCTGCTTGCCTTTTGTTAGCTAGTCTGATAAGGTACAATCTGACCGAATTAGAAAATACAATGTCAAGGCTGGAGGATGAAACCTTAGAGATGACTTAGTGCAGTGATTTCCAAACCGTGGTCCCTGGACCAGCAGCACCAGCATCACCAGGAGCTGATCAGGAACACAGCTCCTCAGGCCTCGCCCAGCCCTCCTGAAGATGAGGCCGGGGGAGAAGCTGCTTCAAGTTTCAGAAGTACAGGTTACAGCTATCTCTCCCAGCCCCCCCAATTTTATAGTTTCAGAAACCAAGGACTGATGTACTGAGGATTTAAACAGGACTACAGAACCAAAATACTTTCAGAGAAGGCTTCTACCTGGGCTGGCAGGGGCTGGCCCTTGGCTATGGCTATGAAACATGGCAAGGTTATAGGACTGATAAAAGAAAGTGTTCCCTTGGGACTGTGGGCTTGGTGGTGGGAGGTTTTGAACTGATGCTAGCTAAGAGCTTGAATGATTTTTGTGACGCAGCACACTTTGACCCTAGCTTGTATGATCACGTGTTAAGATGACTTCAAGGGGTCTGAGGAGGGGTTGAATGATCCAGCTGTATTGAGGCCCCTTCTCATGTTGAAACTGAGAATAGAAGACAGGTGCTTGTGAGTTTCTTGAAGAGACAATGTTTTAACCTGTAAGAGCCACTTGATGGGACTTTGGAGGGCTTAAGTGGACAAAGGGGTTGGGGATTTGGGGGTTTTCAGTGTTTTCCACCCAACTTCGCCCCATGGGCAAGAGAGTGTCCAGTCTGAAGGTGGATCTGATGCTCTGAGGTGGTGGTGGGGGACTATGGGTGATTATTTAAAAAGTGCAGAGGAAGCCTCAGCAGCAGATTGGACAAACACCTGGCTCCTAAAAATGTTTCAGAACAGCTGCATCAAGATGGTACAGGTGGTGGATTAGTGAGGCCATTAGATCAGCACTTCTCAGACTTCACATACATTTGAATCACCTGGGATACTTGTTAAGGTGCTGATTCTTATTTTAGCAGGTCTGGAGTAAAGCCCAAGGATTTGCATTTCTAACAAGTTTTTGGGTGCCTATGCTGCTGGTCCAGGGACCACACTTTGAGTAGCAAGAAGAGTTGCACTGAGCCCGGCTCCCTGTTCCATACTCACATTAAAGAACTGGGAAAAGAATTCTACGTCCAATTCTTTGTGGTTATAGGGACATTTATCCTGCATTTTTCAGCACCATCTTGTTTTCATATTCTCCCACAGGGGAGGCTTGGTTTAGAAAACATGGGTATGCGGCAAGGGCTGGGTGCATAGGATGGTGCTGAAGCACATAAACTGTGGAGACAAGTTCTCCAGGTTCACGTCCCTACCTTGCCTGTGACTATGATGTGATCTTGGGTAGGTTCTGCCTCCGTTTCCTTATCATTAAATGTAAATGATGATAGTGTTGGCCTCATAGGGTTGTTGTGAGAACGAAATGCGTTAGTATCCGTAGACTACTTGGAATGGTGTCTTGAGCATGGGAAGCACTTTAATGACTGAGTGAAAGAGTCCATCCTCCATCTATGTCAACAACAGCTGCAGTTCTTGGCACTGTTTTCCTCTCCTCACTGGATACCAAGGCTGACACTGAAATTGACTTTTTCTGAACTGAGTAGTAATGAGATCCACATGTTTGTAAACTCTGTGTCTCTCGGTCAACATCCCTCCAGTTTCATTTTTCATAGTTTGTGGAGAAGTAAGATGGGTCCTCGGTTACTTTTACCAATAACCTGTCATGTGGGCTAACTACTCCCTAATCCCCCTAGAAACCGCAGTAAATGCCTGTGAGCAAGGAAGTTTGAGTTGCTTATTGAGGGAAAATCATTTGTTCTGAGGTTTCAGGCAAACTTTCCACAGAGGGTTGAGGCCAGATCCCGTGCTCCAGATGGCTCCACTGGGTCAGCCAATAGCTAAGAGAAAGGCCTGTGTGTGTCCAAGTGGACCTTGGGTTTCCATTAATGAACCCCAGCTGTACTTCCCTCCTGCTGGCTTGTGTGCTTCTTCAGCCCTTGGGGGAAATAGGAGCTTCAGAAACCAGATGCTGGTGGAGCAGTGTGGCCTGCAGTCCTGGGTGAGTGAGGCTCTGGGCTGATGGCTTCCTGTCCCCACCATCACTGGTGGCAGCACCACACGCCGCCCCTACTGTTTCAGGCTGGTGTGCAGAAAACTCTGGGATGGACCCTGCTGGGAAGTTTGGGGCCTGGGTTGGCTGACAGCTGGCTGCCCCTGGCTCCTGATCCCGGGAGATGCTCATTTGTCCCTGGCAATGCTGCTACCTGCCATTTTGCGAATGCTCTTTGAGATATTTCCATTCTGGAGGTTGTCCCAAGAGGCCATCATCTGAGCAGGGTGTGCTCATGTCGCTCGTCTGGGCGGGGGCCCACTGAGAGGGATGCAAGGTGTCTTGGTACCTTTGCTGGCTCCACTCTAGGTGGCCTGGCTCAGAAGCGTGACCTGGGAATGACTCCTCCTCCAGATTGGCAGCCCAGGGTTTGCTGCAGCATGCCCACTCTACCTTCCTCTCTCCACTCGGTTCCTCATGACATGCTTTAAACAAACTGGTCAGCACAGAGCACATCATGGAAGTCAGCTCTGGGATTCTTTCTGCAGCAGAGCTGAAGATCTGAGCTCTAGAAATTCTTTTCAGAGAGACTTTCAGTAACACACCATAAGAGGCATGTGCTCTAGAGGATCAGCTGGCTCTACCTAAATGGATTTGGCTGGAGGATTGGCCTTATTGCCTCCCTAGCATGATCTGGGGAGTAAATCCCCCACTTCATTGTCTAACCTAATGTTTGGAATTCTACCCAACAGATGGACCAGAGTTCTGCAGACTCTTTATCTTCAAAGGTCTCTGCTCAAAGTCCACATGTTAGCTTGTTTCTGGGGGTCGAGGAGGCAGCTGCCATGTGCTGACAGTGTATGTGTGTGACTTCACAGTGAAATGTCTTTATCAAGTGCTTGGCTCAACTGTGAAGGGGCAGGAGTGTCTGGAGCCAAGGCTTTGCTGAAGCCATGCCTGAGGTAGACCAGTACCTCAGAATAGGGGGAAACGGGTCAAATGATTCTGTGCAGGGCTGATTTTGTGTGTAGAAGTAATGAGTTCCCGTCACTTTATCTTTCAGAACACATTTGCTTCTTAAGGGGGTTTTTGTTGACTCTGACCCATGGTTAGCTCAAGACAAAGATGAGGGACACTGCTCTTTGGTTTATTCATGTAAGAAAATCTAATTATTCAAACAAGATGGAGCTCCATAGCCAGATTCAGAGACTTATTTCATTTTTTGTTGTTTAGAGATTATCAACTGGTTTGGAGATCATCTTTCTTCATTACTAATTGGCCAAGCGAGTAATCTTGAATTAGTTATAAATAGTCCTTAGTCCTGAGACCTCAGCAACATTTATTAGATAGAATCTAACCCAGGAGGGGTGAATTATCCTACCTAGGACTGGGAATGGAACTTTTGGAACAATGTTTCAAATTAAATTTATTAAAAGCCTTCTTGGCTGTATTGTAGGATCACAAGAATCAACTTTGGGAACAGTGCTTCAACCACCAAAGACTTCAAGAGTAGTGCTTTGCAAAGTTTAATGTGCATACAAAGTGAATTTTCAAATTCACTTTGACTCTGGGGAGAGGTCCCAGATCTGCATTTCTAACATGCTCCTGGTGATGCTGGTCTGCTGGTCAGTGGATCAAACTTTGAATGGCAATTTTCTAGAACAGTGGTTCTCAAAGTGTGCCACACAGACCAGCAACACCAGCACCAGGAAACTGCTAGGAACGTGAATTCTTGGGACCCAGCTATAGAATCAGAAATTCTGGGGGTGGGTCCAGTGTCTGGCTTTTAACAAACCCTACAGGTGACTCTTATGGTTTGACAACTACCATTCTAGAAAATGAATGATGAATTATCCTTCAGTATAACATCCTCGTATTTGAAATCTTTCACTACTGAAAGTTCTCCCTTGAGTCTGGCCTCATCCTTTTGCTTAATACTCAAGTTCTTTTAGACTTTCTTGAAATTATCTTTTTAAAGTTCTAATCATAGAATTTTAGGCATAGAAGGAAGCTTAAGAGATATTCTTATTCCTTTTCCCTATGCTTTATACCTGCTGTGAACCTTGTTCCCCACTGAGCTTTCAAAATAACTGGTGGAAGGCATTAAAGTCAAAGTTAAATTGAAGAAATATCTAGAACCCATTTGTTAGTCTATTATTAGTATTTATCGCTTCTGTGTCAAAGGTTTGGGCAAATCTGCTTGCTTTGATTTGGAGTTTGATATTTTTACAATGTCTGAGAGCTTCAACCCTTATACTAGTATTATTTTAAAAAAATTAATAAAGGGCAAGAGCAATGGAAAAGAATAATTAAACTCCATAAGAGCTTTTAAACAGTATTATTGGATTTGAAATTGAATGGTGGCCCAAGGAGGAGGTTCTTAGGGCAATTAATGTACAGGAGCCGACTATTGTGACAGAAAAAGTGGAACACAGGTTGGGCACCAGGGGCACAGAGGGCTTTGGAGAAGGCAAGGGAAACAGAGTTCAGAGTCATGAAAGAATTCTTGTATTGAATTTTTCAAACTGGATTATGTTCATAAAATTTGACTATAAACCTGGCACAGTGGTGCATGCCTGTAATCCCAGTGGCTCAGGAGGCTGAGGCAGGAGGATTGAGAGTTCAAAACCAGCTTCAGCAAAAAACGAGACGCTAAGCAACTCAGTGAGACCCTGTCTCTAAATAAAATACAAAAAAAGGCGAGGTTGTGGTTCCATGGGTAAGTGTCCCTGAGTTCAATACCCAGTACAAAAAAAAAAAAAAAAAAAAAAAAAAGATTATGAGGGAGGAGGGTGTAAACTCTCTCAGGCTCCAAGATCCCGATGAATGGGGACATCTCGATGATTGTGTGATTGAATAACAGTTGGCAATTCCAGTCCCCAAAACAGTGCACTGATATGGCTGGAGCCTTTATGTTGGAGGATACAACCTGTACTGAGGCCCTTTGACCTTAAAGCAGAGAAGGCGAGCTGATTTTTCTAGGAAAATGAAGGTGGCATAATTTTCTAGTTATGGGTCTTGCTATTGATGTGTGAGAGGTCACCTCCACTCCCAGCTGCCCATGAGGGACAACTGGATGCTCCTAGGAGCCTTGAGTCTGGTGCTAGATTTTCCAGGTTCCCTGCATAACACCAACCTTTGCCATCCTGCATACATCTTATACGATGGTCCTTGCAAATGCACATGGAACTCCTCGAAGAGATTCCATGTATTTATTTTCTGATGGGGAGTTTTCAGGTTGAGCAAAATGACATAACTTCAAATAATCATGGAAAAAGGGTTAGGCAAGTGGGTAAGTAATAACAATTACTAGGAAACCCACAGTGGGAAATACCATGGTCAAATGTTCATTCCAAAGGACTTAAGATGTATGAATTTGGACAGGCTGAATAACCCGCTGATTTTGACCTAAATAAATGACCCACAACATATGATAACAAGCTCTATCCAAGAATTTGGGCCACTGCCACCAACTGCTTATTGCCTTCTCCTCCTCCAGCCTATGAACTTAGGGCATTAGAAACTCCATAGGATGCACAGGCACTAGGAAAGAGAGCCAAGGTGATATTTTTACCCAAGTAGACTGTGCCATAAGAGTTGAAGATTCTAGTTCATGGTTTTATATTATTGTTTGCCCAGGTTCTCCAGCTTGAAGAAACATTTCTGTAAGAGTGGAAGTATTTCAAGAATCTTAGAGAATTTAGAGTCAACTCCTAGTTATTCACTTTGGAAAGCATCCAGAATCCTGGCTTTTCTTCCAACACTTAATCTGTTGTCTCCCTGCTGCTGATACTTCTTCTACCAGTCTCTTTTTAGACCCTTTCACAGTCCATTAGGCAATTCAAATGAAGGATGGGCAAAGAAAATAACATGAAAAAAATAGTAAAACTAAAATTTATGAGATCACCCCATTAAGCCTGATTCTGGATTAGGTTTGGGTAGGAGGAAATTGAGGCTCTTGGTCAAATATATTATTTTGGTTATTGATGGTTATCAGTAAATGACTAAATCATTATCAATACTTTGGATATTATACTGATTTAGCTTTTCATAATTATAAATTAAAAAAAATTAGGAATGTGAGTTTGATTGTCTTTTAGGTAGCAAATAAATTGGCCCCTCTGGTTAGTCCCCATATGCCTAGGCAAATGGGCCATTCTTTCTCATACACCCTCTTCCCTAACCCTTAATGAATCCAGATAATAAAAATGTACCTGTCCCGCAGTGTCATACAGTCCAAGCAAGTGCTGCTTTCCTCCCACGGTCACTGTAACTAGGGGAGAAGAGAAGAGGAGAATCCATAAACACAAGCTTCAATCAGGAGCTCTCACATTTCCTCATGCCAGAATCTCTCTGGGCAGCAAGGATAAGCATATGCTTCACCCATGTTTATTCTAAACCAAGTTGACAGCATGATTTCCAAATGAAAGGCAACCTTGGGCTGCAGTGACAGCAGATGGGCTGAGCCAAGTCCAAATTTCTCCACCGAGATGGGTATTATTGGTGCTATGAGGGCCTCTGTAGGCTGCTCCCTGGTCCTTTTTAGGTTCTAGAATATCAAGCTCCTGAGGGAAGAAAACGGAAGCTGACGCCTTTCAGGTTAGGTTATTGTCTTCTTTGGTTTGAGTCACCTTTTGGGAGACAGTATTGTGTACACAACTCCTCTGTTAGAAATCTCTCAGCTTTTATCTGCCTTTGAAATGTCAATAAAACCCTGAACACAAAGAATATTAACCCACCTCCATATTTTATAGTCTACAAAGCAAAGCAAATAATTAATTGAGAACAGCTTAGCATTTATTTAAAAAAATTCTTTTTTAGTTAAATATAAACTTGATTAAAAACATAGAAAACATATCCCGTGCTTTAGTCCAACAGAGTTGTTATGATTTTGGAGACTTGGTTGCAGAAGGAGATGTTGTATGGGTTCGATTTCACATACCTAAAGGGAATCTAGAGAGTGAAAAGTAGTCAGTTTGATTTACCCAGCAGGCTTCTTGCCTCGCTAAGCAATTGTGTCCGAGAGTGAGAAATAATACAGGGATACAAAGCACTCTGTTCATGTCTGGAGATGAAATAAAGTCTCCACTTGAAAATAAACTGAGATGGAACAGATTGAAGGTAGAAGTTAGATAATTCTCTGAGTGAATACAAAGAGTAAATTTAAATTTCCAGAAAAATCAAATCTCTTTTTGGAAATAGGAAATAAAATATGAAGGAAAGGTGAGTTTTTTTTCTTTAGTTGATTAAAAAATGCGCAAGTGCAACGTAAAGATATTTTGTGATTCCTCCATCATTAGCTGTGCAGGAAATGAAAGATAAACTTTATAGCAACCTTTGATAACCATATCTCTTATCTGTGCCAGCCAGGTTCTCTAGTCTTGCGACTCAGGGTTGCTGATCTGGTACTGAGTTTTACTTTTATTTGTTTTTACGTCTGTGGGCTTAATATATTCAAACTATTTCTATTTCTATTTCTTTTGTAATGTGGGGGATTGAACCTGGAGTCTTACACATGCTAGGCAGGTGTGCTACCACGGAGCCACGTCCCTACTCCTGTAAAACATTTCTTAATGCCATTTGTTGAAAAGAACTTGTTTAAAGGTACTGTCTTTCTAGACACAGGGAACTATTTTTCTAATCCACTCAGATTAACCTGTGTTCAGTTTGATAAAATGGCTCTAGCCACCCAGGTGAGCTTTTAAAGGTGCATTTTAAAATAGTGAACCCAGCTCCATTGAATCCTGGTTACCATGCTGACAGAGGAAGGGCATTTAAACATTTTACTTCTGTTCATAAGTTAAGCTGGTAATGGAAATGAAGGTGAGACCATGTGACCTGGGGTTCTTTGTCCTGTTTTATTTTCCTGTTTGTGTATACTTGCAGAAGAGAGCTGGGTCAGATGTTCCTGAAAGCTGCCCAAATTATTTCTTTCATGACCAATTGGCTGCCTAGTCATGGATTAGGAATGAAGGGAAGAAATCCAGCCATTACAACATGAAATTTCCTGCCTCTAGGGAACTAGTACAAGTTGGTCAGGGCAGCTGTTCCTGAGACCCTTAGACTGTCAGAAGTAGAAGACCAGACACAGTTCCTCCTTTTACGGAGCATGAAGACAGGTGTGTTTTACGGGAAAGGCCTGGGCACAAGGCAGTGAAGCATAAGCAATGCTGGGGGCAGCGTGGAGAGGTGTGGGAGCTCATGGCAGAACTACTGTGTGTGCAAATGTGTACACCTGCTGGATCAGAGAAGGCTTTCTGGAGGAGATGTCTGATCTGAGTCCCAAAGAATCACCCAGAATTACCCAGGGTGCGCCGGGGGAGATGGAGCTGAAGAACTGGATGTACAGGGTCAGCTTGCCCTAGTTCACTAACCCAGGTTTGTTAAGCTGCAAAAGTCCCAAATTCTTCTTTTTCCCCAAGAAAGTAAAAGAAAGGGGATTAAAGCAATTCTTTTGGGTTAATGCAAAATGATGGTAGTGGAGAGAATACCATTTTTGGTGAGGAAGCCGCGTTGGAGTTTCAGCTATGATGTGTAGTGGCTGTCTGTTCTGTGTGGGGTCAGCCCTGCTGGAAGAATTCTGAAAGAAGGGTGTGGAACTTGTGCCCTATCTCTAGAATCACTTTACACTTTCTTCTCTGCCCCTTCATTCTCTCATTCTGTTGGAAGGAAAATAAGTGGATCACATTTATGCCAGAGGATTCCAAGAGACAGCCAGAGACGGATCCAAGCATTCCTGTGGGTTGTATCCATCAGTCATGGCTTTGTGAGTCCTTATCTGGGACTAGCAGTGGATGCAGTACTGCTTGCCAGCCTGTGTCCTGTGAGGCTCCTTGGTTTGGAAAAGCACCAGTCACAACTGCACAGAAGGAAGATGTGTCCATAAAATGCTAATGATAAATGTAGTAAGGTTGAAAGAGGAGGATCTCTCAAGTCAGACAGTTCTGCATTTGAATCCTGTTTGCTATTCACCATGGAAGTCACCTTGGGAACGTCACCTAACATCTATGAGCCTTTGTTTCCTTATCTGCTAAAAGAACTGGTGAGGAGGAAATGAAATTAGAGAATGCCTGGTTCATTGTAGGTGCTGAACAATTTTTCAACAAATGTTTATTGAACTCATTTTAAGGACAAGGGCACTGTCCCTTGCTTTCCACTGAATACCTGGTACACATTAACTGACACATAATGGGATATTAATATTTGTGAATTACTAATCACTTTCTGCCCTATGTGGTAGCTGTTTAGGTCTGTCTTATATCCTTGCTAGATAGGAAGACCCTTGGGACGTCCATATCCAAAGTGCTCCATATTACCCAGCACGGTTCCTTCTGAACATGGTCAATGCTGAATACAAAGTACAGAGATGGAGCACTGGGGGTAACTCAGGCCAACAGAAGCCCTTCAGACAGTGCAGTCTGCAGCTCGATACTCCCTGGCAAGATGCTAACTGCTGGGAAGCATCTATAGCCAGCAAAACTGCCTGGCAGACAGTGGTCAGGCTGAAATCCCAGATCACCTTCTATTCTGGGAGCTATCAGAGTTGTTTTCTGAGCTCAGGGAGGTTTTAAAGAGAGGAGGTGAAATGACCTGCTAATAGCTCAGATGGTTCTCTCAGTAAAGTGTGAATAGTTGTCAGTGACCTGTTAAGTATGTAAAATGAAGGCCTTCTTTCTCAAATCCATTAAACTCTTTGCTTCCTTGTGTTTTTTCTTTGAGTGAATTGGAGTGGTTAATTTTGAGGCACTTGTGAGGTACTAGTGAAGCCTAAGTCATGGGTTTGCTCTCTGCAGCATCAGTTAGTTTTGCCCAGAGAAAAAAATATCCCAGGCAGGACCTACATCTCCTTCCCTAAGCATTTCAGTTATCTCACAAAACTGTGTGTCATAGGCAGATTAGTTGAGGAGGTATTGGTGATGCCTTGTAAGGAACTCAGACCATTGGTCCAGTCCATTACCTGCACAGGGAACCGGTTCAAGGCCCCTTCTTTATTTGTTGGTGGGCTGTCTCAGCTGCCAAGAGCAGGGTTTTGAGGTCAATGAATGAGACATGAGGAGTCCCAGGAGATCCCTAATGGTGGACATGTGGGTCAGTGAGGATGGAGCCCTCAAATACCCTTCAGCCAACTGTCTGCATCCCTTGTGTTCAGTGTCCCCTATCTGGTGAGTAGGATGAGGCCTTCCTGACTGTGTGGTGTGTGTGGTACCATAAAAATGCTATTTTGGAGGAAGAAACACAAGCTTTCCAGTGTAGTGAGAAATAGAATTTTTAAAAACTTAAAAACATGACTCTCATGCAAATGTAAAATGAGTACGTCAAAGATTTATTAACTCATTAATAAGAGGACCAGTAAGATAGTAAATCTTGTCCAAAGAGCATTTTGAGGAACTCAGTATTTATAGGTATATAAAAAGCAATTTGTAGAATAAAATGGCTGGGTTCAATAGAAAACTGGTTATTGTCCTATAAAAAAGATAACCTTTGATAATTTTTGACTGAAAAGGAATTATTTGCTTCTCTTCCCAACAAGATTTACAAGTTAGCATGTAACCTCACAGTCTAAACTTTTAGTTCTTAGCACAATGAAACAAAGTTAGTAATCTTCCCCTAGATAATTAATTAATCCTGGGAGGCACACGTGTTAACGACACCCAGCAGGACCTTGAAAGGCATCTTGATGCTCATGGTCTCATATCTAAGTTCTAGATAATTTTTCCTAATGTCTGAATTCAAGTCTGTGCTTTGCTACCTGTTTGTTGAGGTGTTGGGCAAGCAGTTAGTGGGCCTATGTCTCATTTGAAAATGAACAAATCACCTTTACTCTAAAGGGGCAGAAGAGTCATTCCAAAGGCTGGGGCGGTCATTGCAACAGGTTGTCTCTGTTTAGGGGGCTTTAGGAACTGGGGAATTTAAATGAGGATTCACAATTCTCCCTGCCTCGAGTTGTCTGGAGATCTTCAGTAGCGTCCACTGCCCCTTTCCCACCTCTTCCCTGCTTTCTCTCCTTCCTTGTATTCTGGAAGATCCTGCCTGGGGCAGTGTAATGGTTGATTTGAATTGTCAACTTGATTGTATTAAGAGATGCTGATGATTAAGAAGCTTCTGGGTGTGTCCATGAGGTGTGTCTAGCAATGATTGGAATGTGGGATAGCAACTGAAACAGAGACATTCCCTAAGCGTGGGCAGCACCACCAAATAGCATGGAATAAAAGCTGGAAGAACAACGAAGCAGGTGCAGATGGAAGCTCAGCTGTTCTTGAATGGGTTCTTGATCACCGCTTCGACTGTCTGAGGATATCGGACTCTTGCTTCTTCACTCTCCCCAAGTGGACTCTGCCAGTGATGCTCAGGTAGTTTCCAGAAGCCTTGGTCTTGGACCAGGGTAGCACTGTTGATCCTTCTTGTTCCGGGGCTTCTGCATCTTGGACTGCGCAGCTGCTGTTCTTCCAGCTCTCCAGCTGCAGATGGCCATTTTGGACTATCCAGCTTCTGGTTGTGTAAGCCAACCTAAAAAATCCCCTTTTTATGATCATACTTCCTGTTGATTCTGTTCCTCTAGAGAACCCTGACTAACATAGACAGCAGCCCTACCCTGCTCTGGTGTCCACTTCCACAGTCTGCTTAGGCACGCTTTCTACCTATTTTAAGCCTCACATACGTGCATGTGCATTTTATCAAGGATACATGCAGCAGTACTAGGGAGGAAAGTCCCCAGCAATCACAGGAAGTGAGAAAGCAGTTCATAGGAAATTAGAAACAACACTGCATCTTCCTAAATATGAATGGGGGCGAATTCCTCCCTGAGGGGAACACCTATGTTCCCCCTAAACCTGCTCAAGCAACTTCTCGCCCATGGAAACCAGCTTGCCTCAGTCAGCTCCTTTCTTGCAAAGGATTTTTCTTCTGTGTGTGTGGGGAAAAAAAGGTGGCTGGGGAAGTTTCTTATTTAATGTGCTGGCATGAGGTCCTATTTCTGTGGAACCATCAGGTGAAAACCAAACAGGTTTCTTGAGAATCCACTAGGTTCTGAGCTGAAGGCTTCTTTTCCTTAGATCTGTCTACTCATCCCACAAAGACACGAGTCCTATTTGAACAGGCAGCATAACTGCCATGCATCTTCTAGCCTTGGTCCCATTTCTTTTACCTGTCAGGTGTCTCTGTTGTGACTAGTGATTTGGCTTGTGGTCATACCATTTTCTAACCTCCCTGAATTTTAAGGTGGAAGAGCAGATTGGCATCCTGGACTCATTGTGAACAAACTCTGGGACTTTGTGCGAGTGACAGCTTCCCTAAGCCTCCGTTTTCTTATTGGCAAATTGAGGTTTATTCGAGGAACAAAGAAGATGGTGGATGTGAAAATTTTGTACACCCAAGTGACATCATTGAGCAGATGGCTTCCGAATTAACGGCATTTATGGAAATGGAGCTTCCTGGAAAGATGCTACCCTGGTTCTGGGTGTAGGGAAAGGTCTTCCCTCGTCAGGTACTTGTTTGATGATGGAAGGGGAGTGGGGAGAATTTTCTGAGTTCTGGACTCTTGAAACTGACTGGGGATGAGGCCAGGCCTAAGAAGGAGCTACGATTCCAAGACATCCACATTCTGGAATTTCAGTCTTGCTTGGCTCTACCCTTCCTTTCTCAACATCATTTTTGCCCACATCCTGCCAATTCTACCTGCGCAGTATCTTCAGAATCTCACTCTTCTTTGCCATCCCTAGAGCTGTCCCCACGTAGCCCCCAACCTCATCAGTTGGAAAAGGCTCCTAGTCTGCTTTCTTCTCAGTGTCACCAGAGGCAATGCAAGATAAAATCCACACATCTTCTAAGAGCACACAAAGTCCCTGAAGTCTGGCCCCTGGTTTGCCTTTCTAACTCTCATTCATTTATTTATTTTTGGTACTGGAGATTGAACTCAGGGGCACTCGACCACTGAGCCACACCCCCAGTCCTGTTCTGTATTTTATTTAGAGACAGGGTCTCACTGAGTTGCTTAGTGCCTCGCTTTTGCTGAGGCTGGCTTTGAACTTGTGATCCTCTTGCCTCAGCCTCCAGAGCTGCTGGGATTTCAGGAGTGTGCTACCACGTAACTCTTTTATTTATTTTCTTAACCTTCCTATAATCCAAACTTTCTGCAACCTATTATATTCATGATGTCTTTGCTTAAACTGTTCCCTCTGGAATTCTGGTAAAGTAGTTCTGGAATATTTTCTCCATACTTGGAAAACTTACTTCCATAATCCCTCCTTGATGCCCACCAATAGTCATACCTATTGCCATGCTTACTTTCCCACAAGGGGGCTGCATGTTATTTTTTTCTCATGTCCCAGGATCCAGCTGTGGCTGGGCATGCAGCTCCATAAGCATTGGTTGAGTGACTGACTTGTGCATTAAACTCCAACCAAAGTGAATATTTTCTTTGAGGCATCTATTATCTCAGGTAAGTCTTTGGCATTCCCCAAAAGGTCATCCTTAGCTTTCCGGACATTAAATGGCAGGATGGGGCCCCCAACCAGACACCCTACACTAGAGCGGGTGCACCTGTTATGAGGGGGCACCAAGCAAACTTGGCTCTGCTGGGTGGCATCTCGGCTCATGGCTGTCCTCTAGCCAACTTCACCAACTACAAGGCTGGACCAGTGGGGCAGGACCTCTACCTCTTGTCCTGAGGTTCCCATAGTAACCAGAGCACAGAGAAGTTTTTTGTTTTTGTTTTTTGTTTTTTTTTTTTTTTTTTGTGGTGCTGGGGATTGAACATATCCCCAGCCCCGAAGTTTTGTTTTTAAAGTAAGACTCTGGGAAGAAGTGATTGGATTTTAATTGAAATCTGTTCGCGGGGCCATGGTCCACAAACCAGTGTGCCTTTTGTTAAGATCCTCTGTATAGATATTTTAAAAATTTATACCATCTCCTTTAATCATATTTATACATTGCTGGAGCCTCACAGTAAGGAAGCCATCACTGAGGTGTGGTGGAGTAAGTACCTGATTTAGAGCCCGAAACTTTGCATGTTAACTTTGACTTTGATTTGGTGATGTAAATGTTTCATAGCTGTCACCAGGGGGAGCTAGTTAAAAACAGCTTCCTGGTTTTACATCTCCCCTAAGGATCTGAGGAAATAGGTCTGGTTAGGGCCCATAAGTCTGCATTTTTAAGATCTTTGATAAGTGATTCAGACCTGAGTCTCAGTTTCCTTGCCTTTAAGATGAGGATCATACTAACTCTGATGAGCTAACATATGGGGGAAAACTTAAAATGTATAAGGCGCTACACAGACATTACTTCTTTTGAGCATATCCAACACACAATATAAGAGCGAGACAGCCTGCAGGGAACAGGGCTCACCTTTCCTTGTCCAGAAGTGGTCACTAAGAAATTCTAACACCTGGGTGATGATAAAGTGGGCCAGTGAATTACTACTGTTAAGGGTTTTCAAAGAATTATTAGGCTCATAAAAGTTCTATCAGGTACCAGCTATCACTACTTAGAAAATATGGTGGAAACTTTCTTTTTTACAATAACAGCAAAAACTATAAAGTGTCCTGGAATGTTCAAGACCTTTATGGAGAAAGAGCACAACACTTTGCTGAGATACATAAAAGGATTGTTAAAATAGTTCCTGTTCTAGAATGAGAGCTCCGTATTGGAAAGAACCATAAAGAAAAAGATTGATACATTTGACTTTAAAAAAGGAAGGTAGATGTTCTGAAAAAATAGTCACAATATATGCAGGGTCAGAGACGTTTATTGTATTTGATACCTTAGCACATTTTCTAATCAATAATGATTACTTCAAAAGAAAATAAGGGGCTGGAGTTGTAGCTCAGTGGTAGAGTGCTTGCCTAGCATGCACAAGGCCCTAGGTTCAAACCCCAGTACTACAAAAAAAAAAAAAAAATTTGTGGTTATTATGTTGCTATTACTGTTACGAATAGATTGGATTAAATGTCATCTGAGTGAATTCTGTTATTTCTTTGAGGTTCGCTCTCTGAAGTTTTTGTGTTAGGCTTGTCCAGATTTATTTTAGGCTGTAGGACCATGCCAGTGGTTTACTAGGAGAGAGTGTGATGAATGAGTGTGTGCAGCAGTGGAGGTTTATAAACTGTGTTGTAGAAGAACCCATCTTTTTCAGAGAATTATGATGAACTGCTAATGTTCTACCTATACTTGCTTTTCAAAGGTACCAGGAAAATAGTGTGCATTTGAGAATTCTGGAGCCTACCACAATGTATTAGTTGCAAAGAGAAAGAAGTATATGGGCTGTAAGACAACAGTAGTAAATTGGTCCCAGATACAGTCCTTTATTGACGATGTCTAGGCAGAGGGAGATAAACTAGCCAAGTGATATTTAGAGTGTGTCTTTCTGCTCTCAATAACTTCTTTTCCAAAGTGTTGCAAGATAATTTGGAGAACATTAAGTGATTTCTCTGTTTTTTACTTTTGTGTGTGGTTGTTATCCTAAGATTGTATTTATTTTCCTGCCTTTTTGTCATTCAAAGTCCTAGGAATTTAATGTATTTGTGTTTTTTTTAAAATTTCATTTATCTTCATCTAATATCCCCAACCAGAATAGAAGTTCTTTTCAGGTAATAAATAGGAGTTCTTTGCAGGTAAAAAATAAGATAACCTTACTTTTCATTTCTTAATCTCTGTTAAGAAATATTCTGTCAAGAAATATTTGATTACTATTTGATGGCTAATCGTGATCCAAGAAGGATGTGTGCATATGTATATATAAGTGTATATGTATTATATATAATTTGAGGTAAAACAGTTCTTGGATCTTTTCTGCAATAAATATATGCGAGACTATCTTTTCCTTGTAACTTAACTAAGAAGTGTGAGCTCAGAGTTTGTATAAGGTAACGCCTACTGCTTTTATGTCCTTGTTCACGTATTTTTCCCTAATTGTTTTTCTTCAAACCACCTAAAAATAAACATATATTTTCAGGGATGCTTATCAGCAACATACAGTGCCCAGCTAGCCCATTCTATCTTTAAGGTGAGGTTCAAAGTCATAAGGGACACACCGAACATTGTCTACCTTTAGAGTCCATGGGATGCACTGTCATTCAAAGTCAAGAAGATGATGTGTGCAGTGTTTGACACCTGGGGTCAATTGTGTTGATGGATTAGTAATCTGAGACTTTGAATTGTTATTCTTGGTTTTGCTGATGCTTTTTTTGTTGTTATTGTTGCAATGTTGTAGTGAAGTATGTTTTATCTGTGTATTTAAGGGATTTCTACAATGTAACTCAAATATG
The DNA here is from genome assembly GCF_902686445.1 of Sciurus carolinensis. Classification (NCBI taxonomy): domain Eukaryota; kingdom Metazoa; phylum Chordata; class Mammalia; order Rodentia; family Sciuridae; genus Sciurus; species Sciurus carolinensis. The sequence goes on along the minus strand of NC_062214.1, from coordinate 162,720,100 downwards.
AGTGGGGAATCATTTGGTACAATCCCAAGGTGTGTCCACATTCAGGGAGACACAGGGCCAACGGCCCAAAGTGCTTGTTAACCATTCTGATCTTTCCTGAAAACAGACACCAAGGGAGGGTTCAAGTCATAAGCCATCACACGGCTTCTGAAAACCATATTCTTCTCTGTGTTTTCCAAAGCCTGCCACAGTCTTAAAGCTTCACCTCTACCCTCTGCTCCTCCCCAGACCACCTGTCAATGTTTGCACCTCCTGGCAGCAGAGTAAAGCCCCGGGCTCCAGGCACCACCCCCACCTCAAAAAAGAAAAAGTTCAAGGGGTCATTTTCCAAATTCTTTTATATTACTACTACAACTCTTTCTTAGAGCCCAAGTAGTTTAAAGGATGCTGTCAAAGCACTATGACTAGCTGCTACTGCAAGCTCTGCTAGGCCATGAGAAAGGCTGGAGGTGGAAAAAGGAATTGGAGATCAGATGGTATCCTCTTGGAGCTCAGAGGCAAAATGAAGTTATGCCAGAGGAGTCCTGTGGTCGTGGGGTGGGGACAGCCCTGTGTGGAGGGTGCAGAATCATCTGCTCTGCTCTTCCTTGTGAAGTCTATCATGAGGGCCTTAATGGCAGTAAGGTGGTGAAGGGTGGTATCCAGTGGTTTCCAGGACCATGGAGAAGTGACAAGCTTGTGAAAAAAATCAGGGAGTAAAAAACTTGCTAGCAAAAAAGATGGAGTTAGGGAAAGAAGATGAAGAGGAAGGAAGGGGGACATGAGGAGGGAGTGGGTTACTCTGAGTCAATCTGTGGAAGATGGGGTGGCTCATTCCAGGACAGACCCTGCTCCAGGTGGGTTCAGGGAGCTGGTTCAATTACCCAGGCTATCTGGGCTCACAGCTTTTGTGACCTCTCCATTGTCATCCTAAACTGATCTGGTCACCTAGAGAGCTCTCTGACTTGTGGCCTCTCTGTACATCCCCAAGTCTTGACCTATGACCCTTTAGCTGGGAAAATGCAAACCACTTTGGAGCTGGTTGTGGCAGAATAGTATACGGGGCTTGGATCTTATGGGGAGATCTCTCAGGAGTGCCAGGGACTGGGTGAAGAGAGAACAGAGGTACTCTTGTCCTCTCTGTCTGGCCTGTTCTTTTCTGGGTGGACTCTCATACCACTGAACCCTGTCCTCCAAGAAGAAGCTAGGAAAGGGTCAAGGTTAGGCCAGGGTGTCACAGAGGGGTGAAGTGTTGGTACAGCGAAGAAGGCCACAGGGACACATCTGTTACTTTCACTGTGGCTGGGCACCTCTACCTTGTGAAGCTCGAGTTTCTCTTTCCTCAATCACTGGTGTCTAATGAGGTCTATGGTGGGACTGTGCAGTCTGAGCCACAAGCTCCCAGAGGACAAATGTCAGTGGAGTTTGGGGCTTGCTTTAGGGATTCAACAGATGGATAATAAACAGAAGAATATTTTTAGTGACAGAGTTCATTAGATGATAACATGCCAGCTGCCAATTTGTGGTTGCGCAGGGGGTAAGTGATACAGGGCATGAGCTATAGAAACATGAGGTTGATGAATAAAAAATCAAGGTGCTACACTGATTTGCAAGGGCCTTGGCCACCCTTGACACAAAGCATCCTTCTATGGATGGTGGAGGAAATGTTCTTGTTGAAGTTCAAGGCAAGAGTCACTTCTGAAGACTCCAAGAGGTGTGGCTCCAAAACAGAGGGAGAGAAGATAACCCTTGGAACAGTGGTCAAGGAAGAATCCTTCAGGGGAGTCTGAGACAGGACAGAGAGCAAGGCTGGAGTTCTCTTCATCCCTTGCTGTGACCAAAAGGTGCCCTTGAATCAGGAGCGTGCTTTGGTGTGCTGGGGATGGGGGTGGGGAGGTGGAGCCGGGGCTGGGATGGTACTGCTGGTTCTTATTAAGTGAGGATTCTGGTTCAGTTGGTCTCTGGGAGACTTGAGAGTCTACGTTTCTTATAAGCTTCCAGGTGGTGCCCCTGCTGCTAGTCTGCAAATCACTCGGTATTGACAAGGCTCATCCTCTCTTAACCACGACCTCTTTGAGCCCCTCAGATGGTTGGCAGACAAGTACGAAAGGGGGAAGTGCAGTCCACAGAGGAAACACAGACAGGATGTTGGATCTGAGCACAACTGAAGTACTCATTCTTATTTGCCCCCTCGCTGGTCTTCAGAAACTGAGGAGGGGTGGGCGTAAGTCCAGGAAGAGTCCTGCAAGGAGTCCCAGGGCCTGCTAGGGAACACCTCCTGGGAGGGCTGCTGGATTCCCAGTGGGGACTTGAGGCCTGGGAGGGACTTTGGCCAAGAAGAGATGAAAGAGATGAAATTATAAACAAGCAGTCTTGGGGTTTGGAAAGTCTCACTCCCCCGGGTCATCGCGAAGGGGATGTTCATCTCAAAATCCAAGAGCACGAATAAAGAGAGGGAGGCAAACGACCAGGGCAAAGGACACCGTGGAAAGGGCTGCTTTTCCTACTCGTTTATTTCAATATTTCAGGAGATGGTACCCAGCAGGTTGGATGGCCATAAAAAGCCAACACAGTTTCTTTTATATGGAGACTTCTGAGTATCTCTTTGAAGTTCTGTGACCTAATTTTTAAAAATGTGCTTTTGGACCTGTGAGAGTCCCTGCTTTGGTTGTGTGTCCATGTGTCCCCCTGACGGTGGTGTGGACACATCTGCAGGGGTAGCTGGTGATGTCAGCTTGCTCATCTTCTCTGGGTGAGTTCCCTCACCCTGTTTTCTCCTCTGTGGTCCTGGCAGTTGGCATCTTGTCTTCTTCTTTTTCATTAAAATCGATCCTGTTTCCTTATTTCCCACACACTGAGGGACCATATACATGGTGAGTGACTCACTGGACTGTGGACTCCTTACAAAGACAAACCCCTAGGGCCCAGCCTAGCATCTTATGAGTGATGGATAATCAGTCAGTGGGTCTATAAGTGTCCTCTTGCAGTCTCCAGGAGGGCATCTGCTTCAAACAGGATCACTGCAAACTGATCAAGCGCAAATAGTGATCTCAGGAGCATCTGGTGGGTGGGAGGGGAGGGCGTGGAGTCTTACAGCTTTCCCAGCACTCAGGAAATGGCAGCAGAAGGTGCTGGTGATACTTTCTGGTGTGGATGCCAGGAGAGACAGTTGTTGAATTGAAACTGATCAATTCTAGAAAACAAGAAGGCCATTGAGCCATGGCTTGGGCATACTCCAAGATAGACAGTGATGGAGTGTTTGGCTAGCTCCCAGCCCAGGCAGGCCAGGCGCCTCTGACAGTCTTGTGGGACATAAGGCAGCCATTGAAGCTGTCAGTTTCAGGGCCTGAGAGGAGCAGCTCAAGCCCTTGACCCCAACTTCTGCAAGGGACTGGCTCTGCCCTGGCTCTGCACGGTGCTGCGTCCCACAGCTACAGCCTCTCTGCTCCCCAGGCAGGAAGCAAAGAGAAAAATAGCAGAGCTCATCTGCTAATGATGTTCCAGACTTAAAAAAACCTAGTGAGTATAAATGACCATCTTGAGACAAATTCCAACTTTTTGTTTTTAAATTCTCATATTCACTTGATACTGCAGGTGTCAGCAAAAAGTCTTCTCTTTTAGACTTTGATACATGGCTCAGCTCTTCCAGCTCACCGTGAGGTGTGGCATTTGTAGCTACTTGTTTTCCACATGTGATCGCAGAAACAGTGAGAAGGGAGTAGCCTTACAAATCAATAAGTGCTGACCTGCCTCAAAATAGAAATGGCTAGAGGAATGCAGAGGATGGCAGGAAAGAAAGAAAGGAAAGAACTAACGAAACTGCTAAAAAAACGATTTACAATATTATCTAAACCTATGTGCTCTTGAGGTATTCAGGGAAGGGCACTTTTAGCAGATGGGTGAATTATGATGGGGACATGAAGGCAAGTGCCAGCCTGATGCTCAGGAGTAAGAGCAAAAACTCATCCCAGTGACCCTTTGTGTGACATGACCCTGGATCTTTTTTTTTTTTTTTTTTTTTTTTTTTTTTTTATTGTAAACAAATGGGATACATGTTGTTTCTCTGCCTGTAATGACCCTGGATCTTGAAGGGCATTTACCTTGAGAATGAGAGAGGTCTGGACTTTTTTAGAGTTCATTAAGAGTAAGGAAAGGCAAGAGGAATATGCGATGACTATATTAAAATACCTGGAGCTAAAGAAGGATTGGAAAAATTGTCTAAAAATCAAGTCAAATCCCTTTCGAAAGATTACAAAAATTCCTAATCTCTCTGTTAAATATCATCTCAGCTTCATGTTCTTCTTAAGAGAGGCTGTTTATCTCATCTTCATGACTCTGTTCTGATGCTACTGCATTATTGGGTGGTTGGGGAGGGTTTGAGGGACAACAGGAAGGGTGGCGGATTCCAGGCAGGAAGAATGACAAAAGAGCTTCTTTAATCACAGTGCAGGCTAGAGGGCTATTGATTAGGAAGCAATGAAGATTTTTTTAAGAGTTGAAAATTAGCTTTCGGAAATAACCTTGGGCTACTTTGCCAGGGTAAAAAGTATTTGGTATCATGTCTTTGGGCTGAATTGTTTGAATTCATGAACTGGCTCAAATGGCTAGTACCGCACAGTAGTGATAGGTCTTTGCTATGATTTTAACCACATCTTAAATTCATGTCTGTATCCACAGACAACTAATTGTTTAGTGAAGCTGTGTTAGATGGGATAATGGTCCTCAAGGACGCCCATGTTCTAATTCTCAGAAGCTTATATAGCAAAAGGGACTATGAAGGTTGTTTAAGTTAAGGATTTGTTTTTTCTTTTTTGGTACCAGGGATTGAACCCAGGGGTACTCGACCACTGAGTCACATCCCCAACCCTATTTTGTATTTTATTTAGAGACAGTTTCTCACTGAGTTGACTTAGTGCCTCACTAAGTTGCTGAAGCTGGCTTTGCACTTGTGATCCTCCTGCCTCAGTCTCCTGAGCTTGATTAGGGGAAATTATCCTGCGTTATCTGGTGAACTCCATACAAGGGAAGGAAACAGAAGAATCAAGTCAGAGAAGGTGATATCAGAACAGAAGCAGAGGTTGGAGTGATGTAAAGGGGCCATGAGCCAAGGAATGCAGGCAGCCTCAAGAAGCTGGCAAAGGCCAGGTACAGATCCTCCCCCAGAGCCTGCAAGAGTAGTCTGCTGGCACCTTGCTTTTAGCCTAGTGAGATACATTTTGGTTTTCTGAGCTTCAGATCAATAAGGTGATAAATTTGTGGCAATTTGTTACACCAGTATTAGGAAGTTAACACAATGACTTGTTACAGCTTGCTAGCTGAGATAAAGGTAATGAAGTCAATGATATTTGGGAAGAAAGGACAGCTTTTCTTCTGGTTTAGTGCTTCTGTGAGAAGGCACTCTTGGTCTGACTTCCCCCAGCGAAGCAGAGAGAATTCTCTGGTAGCTTGGGAGCAATAAACTGGTGCATACTGCTCAGCCCCTCCCCCTTTCTCTTTGGGATCTGTAGGTACACAGCTTGCTGAAGCTTAGTGGTGAAGGAGCCCCCCAACCCCCTTTGTTCTCCAGAGCTCTTAGTGATGGACTGGGGGAGCCCACTGCTCCCATGCACCAGGCTCACAGCTGATCTTTTTCTGACTCTGTTTTCTTTCTCTCAAGCAGGAGAAAGATGCTATTTCTCAAATTCCCTGAAACACAACCTGCCACACAGCTATGCTTTCTTATTTCCCTGAATAAGTTTTTAAAAAATTATTTATTTACTGTGTCTCACTTAGTTCCAGAGAGTATATAAGGTGGCTTATAAACATATTAGAATAAATGATAAGGAGATAGAAGGCAAATGAAGGCAGGGCTGATTAGATGGAATTGGAGAGATGTTAAAATGCAAAATACAGAGCAGGAGAGCCTGTTCTGGTGCTGTCAGGGGCTGGGGTAGGTGAGGTTCATGAATTTGGCCCGGAGCTTCTCAATCAGTCAAAGGAAAGAGAGAAATCTGATTGGTGAATGATTTATAGAATCGTTATGGAATCAAAATATCATGATTTATGAATATAGTAGACAAGTACCAACTGGATACTCAAGAAAAATAAAATTATTCCTAAAATGGAGATTGTGAAAAGCTCTTAGAGTTTTTTTTTCTCTCTGGGAGAACATATATAGTATAGGGGACAGGGTCCTAAATATTTTGAGTGAATACTGCTAGATATTTCATAAGCTATTTCTTACAACGTCTCTCAGCAGAAGCAAATGAATAGAACTTTTCTTTCATGTACACTATTTTTTGAGCATCTGCTGTGGGTCAGGGGTAAGGTTGGGTCCTAGGGCATACCTGGGTGAGCAAAAAAGAATCACCCTTGTCTTTGGGGAGCTTACAGTGTGAAGGGGGAGCCAGATACTGTACACATAACCCCTCACTAGGAAAATATGAAGAGGGCTGTGGGAATGTAAGGAGACTCACTCTTGATTAGACACCAGGGATACCTCTTTGAGGATGTGACATTTAAACAGAACCCCGAGCAATAAGTAGAGTGAGCAAGGCAAATAACATTTTGTGTTCAGTGGGAAGAGGTCAGGTGAATGTATGTAGAACTTTCTGGGCAGAGGAGACAGTACATACAGAGGCCCTGAGATGGGAAAGATGTTAATAAAAAAAGAGACCAGTGTGGCTGGAGTGGAATGCACTAGAGGCAGTGAGCTTGCATGTTGTATAGTTTGAATTCAGTAAAAGATGATGGTAGCTCAGGTCATCCTCTCCAGTGTAGAGTGGGGAGGTGTGTGGGCTGGGACAGAAGCATGCTCGGGAAGGTGGCTTGCTGTCGTGGAAAACATTTCTCCTGATTTCTGAATTTGATTTGATCTTGAGTCAACTTTGTTTCCTCACTGATTGGCTGTAGCATTTAAAGTAGTTGCATGTGCAAATGTGGCATGTTACGAAGGAGACATCTCCATCTGTATCGAGGTTCTGCTCAGAGCAGTGGTTGTTACCCTTGGCAGCACCTTGGACCCTTTACAACAGAGTCTGTTGAGACCAGGCATTGCTATTTTCTGAAGCTCCCTAAGTGATTGCATTGTGAGACCAAGGTTGAGAACCACTGACTGACTGAGAGCATTAGATTGATGATGAGGTATAAAGAGTGAGTTTAGAATTAAATATAGCATTCAAGGTGGGAAACAGGGTAGAGGAAGAATATTTCTACTAGCCTGAGTTTGAGTCGAGCTCTTTGCAAATTTCTCTAACCAGCTGTACATGGGGAAAATTAAATCATGATTAATTGAGGAAACTAACATCCTTGCAAACACTTTAACTTTCAGCAGCTCTTGTCAAATTTATCTGAAACCCTGAACTTTATAAATAAAGATGAATTCTTAGGCACGGCATGAATCAAAGTGTAGGCTAATTGGACACGAAAGGTTTCACCTCTAAATCACTGCCAGAGGCCAGCAGCTTTGAGCATATGGTGGCTGCTCAGTGGTAGTTTTTAACAGAACGGCAGTCTGCATGCTGTTGCTCTGGGAAGATTCCCAGGGCATCAGAAGTGAGTCACGTATACACTGATTGTTGAGTTCCCCTCATCCCACCAACTCTTTAGAGGCTATTAGCTCTGTAAGGACAGGGACCTTACATGTCTTGTTCCTTCCAGCATTAACTCCATGCCCTCTTCTCCTTCCTAAAAGTGCCCAAGTTTCTCAGCCATATGGAGTGGGTGCTGACTGGGTTGTAAGGATACACTCTGATTGGCTTGAACCTTTCACATGTCCTATGTCCCTGATTGGTTAGGAGTTGGGACATAGCCCAAGTCAGACCAATAGAGACCAACAAGATTTTGTTCTAGGTTCTTTATTTGAGCAATGGGGGAATGGGTCTTTTTGTGACTAGAAGTGAATGGAGTAGCTCCAGGAATTGCTGGCAGCCATCTTGGAACTGTGAGAAGAAACTCAAGAAGGCAGGGCAGAGAGATGTCCTGTGAGCAAGGTGCCAGGCTTCATCTGAAGCTTGGACTATTCTTAGAACTCACAGTAATTGAGACTGTGTCTGCCTTATTCACTCTGTGGCACCAATATGCCAATAAATGTGTCAAATGAAAAAATGGTGAAGAGAGAAAAGGATACAGTGTTGGGAAATAGAAGCCAGTTTTGAGTTTATATAACCACGGAAGAAAAAAACCATTATATTAACAGCCAAACTCCCATGATTTTTCTGTCTCTGAAATGTACTCAAAATAGCAAAATATGGAATTCCCTTCTGATTATCTTAGAATGACAAAAGGAGCTAAAATGGAAAAGTTCAGTAATAAATAATGTCTGGCTATGGATGGATGGGAGGGAGCAAATTCTTTTTCCATAACACTAGTACCCAGGGAAGTCTGACTCAGGTTTAAGGCATGTAAGTCAATGAGTCCCCAAACCTAAGTATTTTATTATTTCTTCAGCTCTACAAATGTTCTTCTTTTTTTACCTTGACATAAATGATTAAAATGTACCCATATTTGAATTTGTAGAATCACTGGATCATGAAGAAAAATATGTACACATTTAGATACACTACTCAAGACTGACATACCTCATCAGAGTTTCACATTACAATTTATTAATTTTTTCACAGGTCCTACCAGAAGTCTGATGATCATGATGAAGCCTGAATCATGCTTTTACCTAAGGACACATTCAGATCACAGACACAATTCACTTTTTAAAGAATAGGCATAGTTTGCATTTGCTAATGAAAACTTATTAGTTTCTTCTCAGACAATGAAAAATTTTATCATTTCTTCCCTTAAGATTAGATTTTTGATTTTCAATCTTCCTCCGTCCCCCTCTGCCTGCCTCACTAAAACATACCAGATTCTAAGGCTACAGGAAAGAAGGAAGTAGAAACAGAAGAAAAAGGAAACGTTTTAATTTTAAAGATTTCTTGTCTGAAAACTCAGAAACTTTTGGTGAGCTGGCAGTCACCCTTGGAGATGCAAACTATCCCTGTCACATCTACCACTTTGGAGACTTGCCAGGGGCTGAGGAGTCTACATACCACTGAGTGTGTACAATGGGAAAAACTGAGCACTATTTCAACATAATGCCACCAACTTTTGCTTAGTGTTTGACCTGGCTACTCTGTTCTTCACCTTGTTCTTCACTTCACTCAAGATAAAGACCGAGATTCATATGTCTCCTGCAAGTCACCCTGAGTAATTCTGATTCTTCCTAATCCCAGACATGTTCTATAGCTCTTTCCAGTTCTCTCAAAACCTATAACATGGATCTGGGTAAGAACCCAGGGAACAATTAAAATGAATGAATGAGTCTCTTTCCACTAAGATCTGTCTCAAAGCCTTATCTTATAAACCTCTGAACAGACTGATCTAGTTTGACGAGTTGAACTTGAAACTTGGAATATGTTCATCCTCCCACCTCACCACTGCTCAGTGATGGGCTTTCAAGGTTAGCCCACAATAGCACATGATAAAGTGACTTTTTATAAATACATATAAGAAACAGTTGGAGATTTTTTTGCTCCATATATTATTACAAATTGTTAAAAATTTATCTTGAAACCTAGTGGTCAAAGAAAAGCAAGGTGTAAGAGATTGGAGGAGGGAAATAATATTTATAAGAGCTTAATGTTCACTGCATGCTTTTTACCATGTAGACACTGCTAAGTGTTTCATGTAAATTATTTTCTTACTTTAACAGTGAAGGAAAAAGGGACCTCAGGCTTTGTGATTTTTCTGAGAATGTACTAGTAGTAAGAGTTGGAACTGAGAATAGAGCACAGCTTTGTCTGGTTTCAGAGTCCAGGTTTGCCTTACTATGTGGTTTTTATAAAGATCATGGAAAAAACCACTGGACACTTACAAGGCTCTTGATGTCACTAGTTTCTTATTAAGCCCAATTTCCCTAAATACCCAAGACTTTAATTTTTAATATTTTTATTGTTTTAGGTTGTGCTTTTCACTTACACAGGAAATGGAAGCAAAGATAAATTGCCTGAGACTAAAAGAAAAGTATTTTGAAGATGGAGTAGGCGTGGTTAGCAGTGAAGACAGAAGGGAAAGGAGGGGGACCAGTGCTTGAGCAAGGGATGGGTAGCAGACGTGGGGTTGTGCCCTTCCTGGGAACCTGTCTCGGGCCCTTGGCTGTTGCCAGGAGAGAAGTGGGGGAGGAGGGAAGCAGGAGACACTCCTAAGCTGGGTCTTTGAAATATAAAGAATCCTTGCACTAGGGGTCTCTTTTGGGTTTGTAAAGAGGTCATAAATCATCTAATAGTGACATAAATCTTCTAATAGTAACATGGATAATAGGTGACAGAACTAGAATTAGAATTCTGGCCGGTCTGAATATTCAAAGCCTGGGTTCAGATCCCTCCCTTCCTTTTGACATCTTTGATGGTCTGAGTTGCTGTGACTATGGGCATCTTCTACAAGGTCCATCTCAAGTGTGGCTATGGAGCTTAGAAGTGTCACAGACCTTTCTGTTTGTAGGCATTTACCCATGATGAAATCAGTCCCAGATTTATATACTGGTTGATATATAGGTCAGATTTGTACAGTTAAAAAAAAATTTTTTTTTCCCCTGAAAAAGAGGGCTCTGTGTTGATGGAGCCAGTGTGTTTTCTGTCATTCTTTGTAATGAGACGAGCCAATTTTGAACTTCTTTCCATTTTTGAGTTTGTACTGAGATAACACAAAGGTAAGGCAAAGTAAAGCTCAGAAACAACAGTCCTGAAAAATTTGATGCCTACAGAGTTGTTTAGAACAAGATAGATGCTTTGGGTTTTATATTTCCAAAGATATGATGGAGGTGATGGGAAATGTTTGAGTTTTCATTATTCAGAGATTTTTATAGCACAGAATGTTGATATACAGAGTCACACAGAAATAAATTCTGGACACTGTATTTAAATTCATGTTTGTGTGACTCTACAGCTCAGGTTGCTTTCAATGTGCTCTGTTCTTGGAGTGTGTGGCATGTGTACACACAAATACCCGTGTGTGAGTGGACAGAACCAGAGGCTCACACAATGACATCAAAGCTGAGACTTTGCTCACCTGAAAACTCCTTTATTTATTTGTGGAAAATTAATTTTAAGTAGTTCTATGACCTTGGATGAATTATTTAATATATTTGAATTTGTTTCCTTGATTTTGAATTGGGATATTAATACTTACTGTGATATTATTGTAAGGATTGGAGATATTGGGCACAAATATCACAACACTGCTTGAAACTTAATTGGTGTTAAAAAAATGGTAGCCATTGTTAATTTATAAACCTCATCATTTTCTACCAAACATTACTTAGATTTGGTACCTTGATAATGTCCCTAATAGCTTCACAAGCAACCATAATAACAATAATTATAATAGTTGCTAAAATTTATTGTCTTCTTGCAATATGCCAGTTGCCAAGCATTTTATCTGAGCACACTGTATCTTATGTATTCCTCTCACCAAACCTACGAGGTCAGAGCTCTATCATTCCCATCTTAGAGATGATGGGCCCAGGGATAAGAAGTTCATAGCATCATCTGTTTTAGTAATGAATGAATATTTTGAGTAGGGATATGTACAGCTAATCAACTGACATTAGTTACAGAAATTCATCTATAAAATGTGCTTTTTACCATGTTCACTGTCGGGGTCAGAGAAAGTGCTTTCTGCACAAGGTAAATGATGGTTATTTGCCTTGGAAGAGTTCTTGAGCTCTTATAACTGAATGGAGATCACTCACAATTATGTGTGTCATTGGGTCAAGTTCTTTCTGGTGCATTGGAAATATTGTTCCATGTTATATGCCACTCCAAAGAGCAGAGGAATAGGAGAGGCTAGCCATGGTACTTCCTAATGGGTCCATCACTACCACCTCACCAAGATGGTAAGGCCTGCTGGATTCCTTCAAGACCTAAGAGAAAAAATTCTTTTCTTGGATTTTAGAAGGCCTTGTTCAGATTGGAATGGTGAAAGTCTGAACGTTGCCCACTTTTTTTCCTTCGAATTTTTCTTCAATTCATTTTTTATTTCAGTTAAAAAATTATCAGAATGTGTAAGTATTGTAGTTCTCCATTTGTCCATCTTCTCATCTTAAATATTTCTGTGCCCACAATATACATTTCCATGGGTCCTGAATCTAGCAGGTTCCTTGTATTGGGTGACATAGATAATACAACATATTGACTTGAACTTAAATAAAGCTCAATAGAAAATGGAAGCTTTCTTTTTTTGACCCATTTGTCAGAGGTTTCCATTTATATAAAGAATATTGCGTGTAGCAAAGAGTTGTGACCATTCCATTTTACATCTTTGAGATACCATTCAGCATAAATTCTAACATTGGAAGAGCTTATATATTTTTCACATAAAATGGAAGTGGTGATTGACTTAAAGAGAATCATGGCACAGAAACCTATGGGGAATAGGAGGGACTGACCATGGAACTTGCTGAAGGATCCATCAGAAATGGACAGGCCTGGTTTGTGCCCTCCTGTTGGAACCTGGCTTCTCAAACTGAATCTGAGTGGTAAGGAGTGAAGAGGGTGTTTCTTCCTGCTACATCAACATCCAACAATACCACCAAATAGCATTTCATTTTGACATTAAAACAAAGATATCTTATGGGATAGAATGCCACATTCACAAGAGTATTAAAGATAAAACTTGCAACTTTAAAGAACTTCTATCCTTGCCACTGCTGGGTGCACTCTTATCCACTGCCCCCCTTCCTTCCCCAGCATTCCAAGTCACTCACTTCCCTTGGACTTACTACCAAAGGATTTGCTTTGCAGTCATATTCTTACCAAAGAATGGCATTTGGTGGAAAAATTCCAGAGGTGCTGGTAATTTCACCCATGCCCCTTTAATTCACCAGAGGGTAATGTGGTCTTTAAAATGGTATCCTCCTACCATTTACTCATTTATCTTTATTCCATGGAGTCTCCTGGCCTGAATATAAATTAGCTTGACATTTAGCCACTGGATCAACCAGCTCCTGCAGGGACTTTTCTCCTGAAGATACTCTGCAGGCCTCAGGCTGATTTTCTAGTTGGTTCTGGGAACCGGCCTGCACTTTTGTCCTCTTAGCCCCTTAACAACATCACTAACTGCTTTGCAAAGCTAAAAGGATATTGATGTCTTTGTCGTCTGTAAAGCTGCAGAAAGCACATAACGGTAGTTAATATAAGTGTCTTTTTCTTATTCTTGCTTTTCTTTATATCAGTAAATCCTAAACCCTCCCTTGAAGCCACCAAAAACTACTGGCGGGTCATCTTTCTGAATGTGTGCCCAGAGACAGGGGAAGAAGTATTTGTTTAAGATATAAAATAAAACTGAAAAGTTTGATGAAATTAGAAATCTCTTCCTCTCTGCTTATCTTGGTGCTCTGAGTATTTATGGCTATCTCAAAGGCTCAGGAGGATGCAAATGATTTTTGGTACTTGCTTTCTCAGAAAGCTTAGAGGATGGATGATCAATACTATTAGGATGGCATTGTATTTTTAACTCGCTATTTAAAATCCATGTTTTATTTATGTGGGCTTCCAATGACTATGGAAAGAATACATATATGGTGGGACTTCCCATTACACTCGACTCCCCGCCCCGCCCAGCAGTATTTTGTGAGCCGCTCCAGAACTGATAATACTCTCAGAGGAACTTTGCTGGGCAATGTCCTCATCGCCTGGTGTTTCTTTATATTAGTTATCTCTCATGAGCTCTCTGGCAAGAAAACAAGTGAAATATTGGGAGAGGGCTTGCCAGGGGGTTGAATTTGTTATCGAAAGCTTTATTTATGTATGAAGTCCACTGTTGAACACATTCTTAGCAAATTACAGTTTCTATTTTCATGGAACCATTAAAAACATAGGAAAACAAATACAGCAGAATCCTGTTAAGATGTCTTAGTTATATATTAAATGAGTTGAATAATTTTTCTTGAGAAACCTAATTTCCTGGGGAAAAATCCTGACATAACTTGATTTTGATATATTTTTACTTGTTCTGAAAAGGCCAGTGGGCATTTATGAAGTATCTCTTGTGTGATCTAATAAGAAAAATGTAAAAGAAATGATCTTGTAGTTTGTAGGGTTGACTTTTTTAAAAAATATTTTTTATTTTAAATTTAAATAATTGTAAATACTTTAAATAAATTTTAACTTTTATTTTAAATTTTATTTTTGATCAATGCCGGGCATTGATCATCTACTCCTTTTCCTCACTGCTTCTATCGTGTTCAGTATGAATATTCTAATATCTATCTATTCGCTGTTTCTTCTCTGCTGCCTGGAGCCCTCTCCTTCTTCATCCAGATTTTTTTTTTCTTTTTTCTTTCTCTGAGATCAGTCAACCAGCAAGTGTTTGTTATGTTGTATTGTAGCAGGATTTGCAGGAATTAGACTATAATTCCTAAAGGAATGGGGAAGATTTCAGTCCAAATTGCTGTGCAGAGCAGTTAATATAGAAGTAGCTCATGCCAGAAAGTACTTAGAGGTTTTGATTACCATAATAAATATGTACCTTAGAAATGGATGGGATATTTACCTTCTTTTTAAAAAACACAACTACACTTGGACGATTCCAGAAAGAAAGTATATTCATATCCTATTATTATGAAAACTTTTTAATGTTTTTGTTTAATCACCAGACTTTACTGGTTCCTATTAATCAAATTCAACTTCTTTAGTGTTTTCTCTCTATTTTCAATGTTACAAATTATTCATTTTACCATTGTGCCAAATTTTTGGAGTACTTATTGTATGGAATAAAATATAAAAATCTGTGACACTTTATACTGGAAATGTAAGTTGAGGGTCCTTGTCTCCAAGGGTTGAATATAGTGAGATTCTAGCCAGGTGTGTGGTGGTGCATGCCTGTAATCCAAGTGACAACAGAGGCTGAGGCAGGAAAATCGCAAGTTTGAGACGAACCTCAGCAACTTAGAGAGACCCTATCTCAAAATAAAAAAATAAAAGGAACTGGGATTTAGCTTAGTGGTAAAGTGCCTGCTGGATTCCACCTGTACTAAAAAACAAAAACAAAACCAAAAAACAAAAAACCAGTAATGAGATTCAGATATTCACAAGGGTTGACTTGGTTCATAACCTCCTCTTTTCTCTGCCCTTAATTCCAGGAAACTTCACAGGTACAGACTTTAGAGAAGTCTGTATCTCTGTCCTGCAGTAGACAAGAGTGGCTGCTGTAATGCTGCTTACAGTCAAGATGCCCTGACCTGGCTTTCTCACCCTTGAGCTACTTCATCTGTGTAGGAAATCGGTCAAGTTTGGGTCTGACAACCCAGTTAGTGAGTTCTAGTCAAAGCAACCTTCATAAAAAGCTGAGAGTCATTTAAATATCCCACAGAAGTCAATGAAAGTATTTGCATTCCTGGCTTTAATGTTCTTAGAATAATGTGGGAACCATGGAAAGTCCCTGGGGTACCCCAATTTTTCTCTGATAACATGGGTCAAATTTATTGCATGAGAGTTCATTTTAGAATAGGTCATGCTTGGCCGTGTATAATAACCTAGAAAGACCCCTGGGCTAAGTTTGGGCTACCACTCACTTAGCATCCAGTGTAGGGTATGATATGCCTGTGTGGTTTTATGGTTGTGAGCATGGGCTGCGATTCACTCTGTTGCTTACTCATATGGAATGTGACCATGTCATGTTTCCTAGTTGTGTTGTATTGTATTTATTTCCAGAAATGGAGAAATCACAATTTACCTACCAGGACCCCAAGGAATGTGTACTGATATATAGGAAAATCCTCCTGATAGTTCCACAAGCACCAGCAGAATTTAACAAACTCCATGCCCATAGAAGTTGACTATCCCTGATCTGAAATCCTTGGGACCAGAGGTGTTTCAGATTTCAGAATACTTTAAAATACATAATGAGATAACTGGATGTGAGAACCTAAATCTAAACACAAAATTTATATGTGTTTCATGTATACCTTAAACACACACCTGAAGGTGATTTTATAGGATATTTTTTAGCCTGCATTTTGACTGTGCTTCAGAATTTCCCACATGAGGCATCATGTCATGCTCAAAAGTTTCAGATGTGGGGGCATTTGGATTTTTGATTCTCAAATTAGGGATGGTCCGTCTCTATTCTCCTCCCCTTCACAGCTAAATGTACAAGGCTGGAGACTTTCTCCTGACCCTGAATCTTCTAGAGCTAGCCTCATACCATGTCAATGGTGACTGTTGCTTCAACAATTTAGACAGCTTCCTAAAAGTCCTCTGGTCCGAACTACATTTTTTTCATATGCCTGAGGAAAACAAGGAAATAAAGCAAGTGAGCAAGAAAAAAAAATGCTGCATTACCTCTCATAATACTTCTAAAATAAATTTGACTTCATATTTCTAAATATACTTGAACGCTACAATTTTTTTCTCATCTCTCACTTATGAGTTATCCAGAAAAATTTCTTCCCTACGTGAAAGATTTGCTGGGTGAAGCCATGATCTGCGGCTGGTGGAAACCTGAGCCAAGAGGTGAACTCATTAGCGTGACTCTGGAGTGTGGCGAATCTGGTCTGAAGCCTGCCAGTGCTTGGCAGTTGCAGGACCAGCAGGACAGAGCAGGGTGGGAGAACAGCCAGGCTTCAGTGGCAAGAAAATTTCCTTTCACACCTAAGTTGTACTTGCTAAGGAATGAGAAGCATGTGAAAAATCCCTTTATCTCACTATGTGGCCATGATAACAAGACCAGGTGTGATGGAGAGTTGAGGACACACACCAATTCCTTCAGTCTATCCTTCAAATCCAGTAGAAATCCATGACAAAAATCAAAGTGATAAAAATGTAGAGCTAAAATTTCATCAGCATTTCTCTATCTCTTGTGTCTACCATATTTGGATGCTAATTGGGAAACCAGATGAAGAAATTGCCCTTTGGAACCATCAAGTTTTAAGTTAAACAGAAACTTCACAAGTGCGTAATTGGGGTTTTTGACTAATGGCTAACAGAATGCATGTCACACACCATTTTCTTGCTCTTGGCCTAAGGAAAACTAGGGGGATTTAGGAAAGGATAATGACTCTTAAGAACAGACACTTTTAATGTTTTAAATTTAAAAATTTCTAGGGACTGCAATTAATCTGACATTCATACTGTTTAAAGTATTGTGTAGAAAACTTTGGAAACTAAAGAAAATCATCCTTTTTACATTTTAAAGTCTTTACTTGTGAGATAAACTGGAGCTGGTTAATGTTTTGTCAAATCATACTTTCTAGGTTATGTCATCTTGTTTCTTCGTAGGACCAAGCTCAGTGTTAAAAAAAAAAGGGGGGGGGGACTGATTATTTTTTCTCTTGCTCATATTTTCTCTTATTTTTATAGGCAAATTATATCTCATGAAACATCTGCTAAAGGTCCTTTGGGATAAAGTTCCTCACTGTGTGTGTACATGTGTGTTTCAAAACTCTATTGAGAGAGAATTCTGTGCAGGGGGAGAGATAGGGGTTAAATTTCATTCTGCTACATATGGATTTCCAGAAATGTTCTCTCTGATATGCGAATGCTAACACACCACAAGGGGCAGGTAGGGGAAGAAAAGATGTTTAGTGGATTAGACAAAGAGCAATGAAGGAAGGGAGTGGGGACAGGAACAGGAAAAACAGTGGAATGAATCTGACATAACTTTCCTGTGTTCACATATGAATACACCAAGTGAACATCCACATCATGTACAACTGCAAGAATGGAATCCTAATTAGAATAAGCAATACTCTGTGTGTGTATAATATGTCAAAATATACTCTACTTTTATATATATAAAATGAACAAATAAAAACAAAGTAAAATAAAAAAGAGAATTCTGGATCTTTTGTTTCTTATTGGCTACTGGAAAATATTCCATGTCACATGTAGACTTGGGAAAGGGTATTCTAGAAGGCATTAGCTGGGTCATCTACCAACACATCTGGTTCACACATCAGGCTTTGTTGAGGAGGTCTTATTCATAGAAAAGATACTATGTCAAGTGGTTCATGAAACTTTCATTCTCTTTTAGAACCTGAAACTTGTGGGGTGAGAGTAAGAAGAG
The DNA here is from genome assembly GCF_902686445.1 of Sciurus carolinensis. Lineage (NCBI taxonomy): Eukaryota > Metazoa > Chordata > Mammalia > Rodentia > Sciuridae > Sciurus > Sciurus carolinensis. The sequence goes on along the minus strand of NC_062214.1, from coordinate 162,702,085 downwards.
ATGGACATAGAAGGAGAGATTTGACATATGTGGAAAAATTCAGAAACAGCTTAATGAATGCCATGTTTAGTTTTTAGAACATTAAAATAATGAAGTATATTTATGAAGGGGAATTTCTTCCATGTTTCCATATGTACATTTAGAGACAGACATTAACTTGCCTTTTGCTCTTTCCTCCATAGGAGAAAATAATTCTAACCTCAGGTCTGTTTGATACACTCTAGAGTAGGATTACAGAAGGTACTTTTCTGACTTAAACATACTGTCAGTATTAATAATCAGAAACAAACCCTGGCATCTTTGTACCATTAGTTACCAAGAACAAGCTTACTTAGCTCTAATACCAAATGACCTCAAATTGACAAAGTGCTAGGTGTAGTACTCACAACAGGGGTTATTTCAAAAAATCTTCCTTCAAAGAGGATTTTATTCCAACGTTTTATTTTTAAAAATTTGAAACATACCGGAAACTTGAAAGAATGATAGGAACACCCAATACCTTCCCACCACCTAGATTCATCAGTTATTTTGCCACAAATGTTTTCTCTCTCTTGATACTTGTACACACCCCGTATCTTTTCCTTCCCCACCTGCCTCTGAACAATTTGAAAATAAATTGTAGACATGGTGACATATTCCCCATAAATTCTTAGCAGAATTTCCTAAGAAAAAGATCATTCTCTTATATCAGCACAATAGCAATAACATATCCAAGGAAATTAACACTAATTTCTTAATATAACCTAAATGATTCCATCTTAAACTGTCCTTAGTTGCCTGTAAAATGTATTTTTAAAAATTTTTTATTTAAAAAAATTGTTTTTTAGTTGTTGATGGACCTTTATTTAATTAATTTATTTATATGTGGTGCTGAGGATTGAAACCAGTGCCTGACACATGCTAGGCAAGTGCTCTACCACTGAGCCACAACCCCAGCCCTGTAAAATATCTTTAATTTTTTTTTTTTTAAATCAGGATCCAGGTCTGTATGGTGGTACATGCCTGTAATCCCAGAACCTCTGGAGGCTGAAGCAGGAGGATTGCAAGTTCAAAGCCAGCCTCACTCAGCAACTTATTGAGGCCCTAAGCAACTTAGTGATATCCTGTGTCTAAGTAAAAAATAAAAAGAGCTGGGGATGTGGCTTGGTGATTGAACACCCCTGAGTTCAATCCTTAGGAAAAAAAAAAAAGAAAAAAAAAAGAAAAAAAATCAGGATTCAATCAGGTGAAATTCAGCATTTAATCTATAACAGTCTCTTCACTTTTTTTCTTCTCTTGTGATATTGCCTGTTAGGCAAGTTTTCCTGTGCAATGTGTCACAGGAAAAAATTTTGATATGCCTTTTGATAATTTAGAGTCTCAAAAGAAGAGAGAGCCCTAAGAACTTAGTTTGGTATGTTAGTAAAGAGACACCAAAGTGCTTTCATGTTAGCATGGAAACCCCAAGAGATTTGATTGGATAGAAGGAATTTGGCAGAAAACATAACTATTTTGGGATCACAATTTTTCCAAGTTTACTGGTTTTTAGATATTCTAAAATCAAACAGAAGGGAACTAACTTCTTTAACAGGTCATCATCCTTCAGTGGATATTTTTAGCCAATGTTTGGGAATGTTGATTTGGGCTTAAATGAGAGATTGTGGTTAAATTAAAGAGTTATCTATATAATAGTGTAATGGAGATCTGTGGATTCTTTTCATGTATATGAATTCATGATTTTTAGAAAAAAATATTTATGAAAGTCAAGTGAAAGAAATTATTCTCTTATAGTAATGGTTTTTTAATATGTTTAAATGTTTTCATGTTCAAATATGAAAGTATGATAACTCATGTACAAATATATGTGTAAGTGTGTGAATGTCACAACTACTTTTTTTTGTGGAGGGTACTAGGGATTGAACTCAGGGGTACTTTAACCACAGAGCCACATCCCAAGTGCTTTTTTGTATTTTATTTAGAGACAGGGTCTCACTGAGTTGCTTAGGGCCTCAATAAGTTGCTGAGGCTGGCTTTGAATTCACGATCCTCCTGCCTCATCCTCCCAAGCTACGGGGATTACAGGTGTGTGCCACTGTGTCTGGCTACATATTCAATTACTTTGGATCTGAACAACCATAAAACTGGCATTACTGTTACTAACACAAAATTTTTATCTTTCATGTCAGGTTCTTTGTACTCAAGTGAAAGGATGGTTTGAAGGTAATGTCAATATTCAAATAATCTCTTTAGTTCCCTTTTTTTTCACTTATCCAAGGAATCCTTCAGCACTGACAATATGTCAGGTGGTATACTCAGGGCTGGAATGCAAGGAGGAACATTAGCACATGTCCCTCTTTTTGAGAGGTCACAGTTTAGCAGAAGGAAGCAGAAAGGTACAAAGTTCTAGCTGTGAAGAGCTGCCATAATAAAGATACATATGAGGTGTCATGTGCTGGCCCACATCAGGCACTGGGAAAGAATCTGAGGGATCAGTAGAGGAGTAAAGATCATGAGCTGGAGTCACCCCAGATGGGGAGATAGAGAAGATTGAGTCATATCTTAAAGGACGTACAGGAGTGTTAGAAGTGGACAAGCACAGTTGGACAGAGTAGGCAGTTTGTACACGTGGAGATGAGAGCAGCAGATGATGTGTAGTGCCATTTGACCAACCCTAGGGTTCACCCTGGGTGGGGGGTTGGAATGTGGTGAAAAGAGGAGCACAGAAAATAAGGGCATTTTGAGTTTTTCTAGAACTTTCTACCTCTACTCTAGAAATGGTTGTGAGACCAGTGAGTGCTGTTGATTGGAGGACTGACATACCTGGGTTTGTTGGCTTGTTTAGAAAACCTTCCTGAGGGTGGTGAAGAATGGAAAGGGAGGACATGGGCTGGTTAAAAGTCTATTGCAAGTGATGTAGATTCCATACCATTCGTGTGATCACTCACGTACAACCAGAGAAATGAACGGTTGTGCTCCATTCATGTACAATGAATCCAAATGCATTCTGCTGACATATATGACTAGTTAGAACAAATTAAAAAGGAAAAAAAAACCCAAGAAGGTATGTTCAACAACAACAACAACAAAGTCTATTGTAAGCATCCAGAAAATGTTGCTGAATGTCAGGGACAACAGCAGTGGAGATGACAGACCAAGAGTGAGTTGGCCTGGTAGCCAGGTGATACTGTAGCTGTTAGCTAAAACCCTGCCTGTGCATTTAGGGACTGAGAACCTAGATGAATTTATATAAGGGGCTGAAGCAAAAATTTCCCTACATCATTTCAGGGATTAGCAAACAATTTGGTTTGAATTTCAGTTTTATATTCAAAGGAATCACAACATCTTATACTTTCTTTCATTTCCAATTACGGTAGTGCCTCCTTCTCCACAGTTTTGCTTTCTGTGATTTCATTTATCTAAGGTCATCATGGTCTGAAAATATTAAGTGGAAAATTCCAGGAATAAACAATTCATAATTTTAAGTAACTTTTATTATAGTCTATCATTAGAATTATCCTATTTATTATTAGTTATTAGCCATTAGTGTACTAATTTATAAACTACTTTATCTTGGAATTTGTATATATGTGGGAAAAAAACAGTATAAGTAAGAATCAGCAGTGTTTCCTAGTTTCAGTATCCACTGGGGGTCTGGGAGCAAATTCCCCACAGTTAAGGGAGGACTAATACATTTTTTTCAGCTTTTTAAAAATTGAGATATAATTCATACTATGTAGTTCCTTCCTTTAAAGTGTACAATTCAATAGTTTTTTAGTGTAGAGTTTGAAGCCACTCCAAAAAGAAATAGTTACACCTATTAACAAAAAAGAAATCTTACACCTATTAATAATGGCACCAATTGCACCTTTTCCCTAGTTCATAGAAATCCCTACAGTATTTCCTGAAATCCCTGACTTAGAATAGTTCAACTTTTGACTTTATGGTGGTTTGAAAGTTACTGAATGTTGTTTCTACTGAATGAATACATTTGAGTTTTGATCTTTTCTTCAGCTAGTGACACGCGGTACAGTCCTCTCTCTGGATACTGGACGGTGGCATTGAACTGCAGCTTCCAGCAGCCATGAGTTTGTGAAGGTAAATTACCAACACCCAGGTAGCATGTCACCAGTATGTTTAGGATCCAGGTATTCAATAAACTACGTGAGATATTCAACACCTTGTTATACAATTGATGGGTGTCAGTTGAGTTTTGCTCAACTGTAGACTGGTGTGCTGTCCTGATCTTGTTTAAGGTTGGTGAGGCTAAGCCCTGATGTTCTGCAGGTTAGTTAAGTGCCTTTTCAACTTAGGGTATTTTCAACTTATGATGGGCTTATTGGGAAGCAACTCCATTGTAAATTGAGAAGCATCTGTAATCTATTTTCTGTCTCTAAGGATTAGGCAGAAAATTACTTATTTCCTGAGTTCAAAGGCTATGTTTTTAACCATATCTGAGGATACAAAGCCCAGACTCTAGTTTTCCTCCCCAGTTACTTTCTCATTCATCTTAGAGAACATGTCTCACGATCCTCACATTCTTCTCAATTTGTAATGTCTTATCTATCTTTGGCTACTTGCCTCGCCATTTGAAGATTTCAGAAAACTCATGATACTATGTCCTTTTAAAGAGATGGTAATATTAATAATTCACTGTTTCCCTATCTGTCAGACAGAGCTGGGGGATAAACTCTGTTGTGAAAGTGGGTTGGGATGATTCCTGTTTATCACTCAACTAATTGAGTAAGGCTTGTTACTTGAAAAGCATAGATATTTATATAATTATTATGATAACTAAAACTATAGTTACTATTGCCTCTCAATGTTGAATGAGAAACATGATATTCTGAATTTTAAACCAATTGTGGTTTATGGAGTTTGGACATAGATTGCACAGGGAAGAGCTTCCTGCGGGGTCTGACTGTGCATTGCTTTTCTATTCTGGCAGACTACCTGAATGCTTAGGCAGGAGAGTGGCGGTAGGAAATAGACTGTTTTCTCCATTGCCTTCTTCCCAGGCATCTTAATAGAACTTTCTCTCATGTGCTATCACCTAAAACCCCTTGAGATTATTTTGGACCAGCAAAGTATAATTGTAGGCAGATATGACAGATTTTCCTATTCTGAATTTAAAGTTGATAAGCAATCTTTTCAACATCAGAAAGGAAGAGTATACATAAATGCCCAAGAATTTAAGAATTGAAACTGGCAACCTTGCCTCCCTAGTTGAAAATGATCTGATGAAACCCACAGCGTAGGGAGACTACACCAAAAAAAAAAAAAAAAAAAAGTCTGGGGGGGACCCGAAGAAGTCATTTCCTGTGACCGGCTGCCTCAGGCATGTCAGTGTGCTAACGACCCAAGTACCTGCCTTTCTTCTTCAGGTGGGTGCCATACCTCCCACCCTCACTTCAGGGTCTTATGAACAGACAAAGCAACATCAATCCATACTGCTTTACTCTCCAGGTTCTTTGTGCTATCTACTCTTTTGTGGATGTAGGAAGCTGACCACAGCAGGGAAAATACTGTTTATGAGATGAGATGTCACAGAAGGATGAAGTTGGATCAAGTGTATCTACCATCTGAATAGCAACAACAAAAAACAATAGCCAAATCCACTCACATTTATTAAACTCTGCTACCTGTACTGATGGCTAGCTTTCTAAATCCCCATAAGTCCTAGATGAAATAAGTTCCATTAGTATCCTTATTTTGCAAATGAAGAAATCATATATTAGAAAGTAAACAATTTGGCTAAGATCAAACCATCACTGAATTACACAGGCGAGTGTTTAATTTAGGTATATTCGATGCCAAATCACATCTTCTTGACTGCTCTATGTGTATGCACTTATTCCTAATATGGTGTGTCTCATAATTGTAAGATGTTCTTTTGCAAAAGCATGAGAGAGAGTAAGACAGAGAAATTGCATGTGTGTTTCAACATACTGGTGTGTGCAACATATTAGATGAGGATAGAGTGTATAGAAAAATAAAGCAAGGTAAATGAAGGGCAGCTCCTTTTTACATGGTGTGATTAGAGAAAATCTTGGTGCTAAAGCAGCATTAGGGCAGAGCCCCGAAGGAGAGGAGGTAAGCAGGCCAGTCACAAGACTCATAGCCTCTGCAACAGACATAGGTATAGGGGATGTAACTATTGAGCAGTGGGAATAGCAAAAGCAAAATCTCTAAAAGGGAATCTGCTTTCAAAGAACAGCAGAAACCAGATGATTTGGGGGGGAGGAGAGAAGAAAGTGCAACTCAGCTAAGTTAGAGATATACCCATTGTTGGATGTTGGTTTGCGATATAGATAATGGGAGTTATAGAAAATAATTACTTGACTGTAATCCAAAGTGCTATTTGGGGAGAGTAGGTTTAATTTTAATAGTGTTACAAAATAGAGTAACTTATGATGTTAGGTAAAATTTAAAAGAAATAAGGAACAACTAAATGAGAGGGGGAAAGATGCCTGATTTTGAGGAGAGAAGAAAGTTTAGATGAAAAACAAACTTTCTAGAAAATATTTTTTTAAAGTATATATTAGTGAGGAAGAAAATCCGACCACATCAAATCTTGTACTACCTCTACAATTTACACGGCTAATGTTAAATGTTTAACATGTGTGTATGGCAATTGAGCATTTGATTCCTATTTTTGTCTTACATCACCAATTAAGCTGGTATGTAGGCTTAGGAATGTTCCTGGCAGTCATTCCTACACTAGGAAGATTAGCAATAACTGTACATAAAAGTAGCTAAACCATACACGGAAGTGATTAAACCCTAATTCATGAAGCTAAAACCTGTCTTTCCCTTAACTGGAGTCTAAAACATCCCACTAATTCAAGGATAAGAAGATGATAAAGTAAGAGGGGCAAGAGAGAACTATCTTACAACACTAAAAGTAACTTAGAAAGTATCTTCTGCAAATGCTACAAAGGCGTGTGGCCATGTGAGCACCTTTCTAGACCATCCATACCTTGGAAGGTAGCCCTGAATGAAGGTCTCTGCAACTTAATCTTCATCAGCTTCACTGTCAATCTCCCTCTGGTGTTCAATGCTTTGCAAGTTGAGTGAGTAATTAAACTTGGATCTTTGTCAGATATGGTGTCCAAAACTATTTGTTGGGCAATTTGTTTCTCTTCCATTAAAGTCCCATTTGTCTGTTTTGACGTTTTATACCACACTATTAGATGTCAGTCTATGTGACAGTTCTATGCTGTTTAATATTGAGACTTTACAATTGTGTTTGAGAATTTGATAGAATTATTGTTCCTTGTTTTGTTTTGTTTTAGGTTTTTTTTTTGCAGCAATTCCAGTTTGTTTTGTTTTTCATGTAAAAACATTAACGTTAGAATTTTTATTGTGACAGTGTTAAATATATACATTACTCAATGAGGAGTTCATCTTTGTTATATTGGTAGATATTTCTATTTGTTCTAATTGTTTTGATGTTTAAGGATATTTTAAAATTTTCTTTATAGAGATCTTATACTTTTTTTTCAGATAGCTAATCCTTTGTGTTTAAATGGAGTAATTTCTTCTATGTTTTTCTAAGCAATGCACATATATGAATTAAAGGCATTGATTATTGTTTCTAAGTTTTATTAGTTCCCTAATTTAAAATATTTTTTGTAGTAGCTTTTTAATTGATTTTTCCAGGTGTACTATTTGCCAAGAGTGGTAGTTCTAGCTTTCTCAACCTTTTTTACCTTTAATATCTTGTTCTTGTCCAATGACATCATCTTGTACCTCCCATAAAATGTTAAATAATAAAGATAATAAGGGAATCCCAGCTTTATTCCTAAATTCAGGGAAAAACATTTCTAGCCTTTCTCCCTTAAGTCTGATCCTGGCTTTTGGACTGAGATAGATATATCCAGAAAATATCCATACGTTTAAGTTGCCTATTGCTGCATAATAAGCTGCACCAAAATTTGGTGACTTAAAACAACATTTTGTTATCTTTCACATTTCTGTGCAATGACTGGATTCTGCTGGGCTGTTTTTTCTGTCTCACGATAGATCAGCATGCAGTCGTGTGGGCTTGGCTGGGACATCCCAGATGGCTAACTATAGTGACTTAATTCTCATTTTTGTCTTTCTGTATGCCTTGAATTTCACAGGATTGACAGGGAAGTTTGATAGGAATCTTCATAGTTTTGTACAAGTGATTATTGTTAATTTTATAAAGCAATCTTTTCTTCATCTAATTTTTTAGAGAGCACTTATTATTCTTTGTCATTTTAGCAGTGATAAAATGAACATTTTTTTTTGTTTTCTTCTCTTCACTTCATTTGTGCATTGCCCGATTTTGATTGATAGTATTGTCTTTATCATATTTCTGTTTCTAAGTTGGTGAGCTTTCTGGGTTTTTTTTTGTTTGTTTGTTTCACTTCTGGTTTTTATGGAGAAAGTAATTGAGACGTGTGTGTGTGTGTGTGTGTGTGTGTGTGTGTGTGTATACATATATATTTATGTATATATTACTCCCACTTATTTCTTCTTTCTGTTCCCAGTTGTTAATTGTGTCATTTCTACATTGGAAAGGCTATTACAGTTACATTCTGTTCTGTCAGTTTAATCTCCACATCTGTTGTGTCTTAGTTTTTCTGCTAAAAATATGTATGATAAACTTCTAGTGCTGTTTTGCAGATAGTATTTGTTGCATGAAGTTTGTTCTACAGTCATTTACTCCTTCAACAAAATCTCATGACACCAATATTTCTGAAACTCTTGCACATTAAAATCAGCTTAACTTTACTTGCAGTGTTGTTATAGGACTGAACTGAATATAAACATGGTTGGCTTATACCTTTCTTTGATTATCCTTAAATGTTACTCCATTATCTCCTAGCACTGAGGAGAAAATTTAAGACTACATATTTATTTCCTTTAATTAAGTAATTTGAGGCTTTTGTCTGGCTCTTCAAAGCAATCCTTCTTTGCATTTTCTAGGAGATGTGTTAGTGTTGCCTTTCAGGTCAATTATCCTAGAGCAATCTGTTCAAAATGTAGGTTTATTGTCTTCCATTCCAGAACATTTTTCTCAATAATTTAATTCTCATCTGTTTTATGACATTATTTTGCTTTTATTGTTTAAAAAAAACTATTTGGGGATGCCAATTACATACATGTTGGATCTCCTTTGCCTAATTGTTGATATATCATTTTATTTATGTATATTTATATTTAATTTGTATATAACTTCACATATAATTTCTCTCTAATATTTTTAAACTACGTTAGATTTCATTTACATTTCATATCTTTATGTGTTTTCTATGGGGTTTTTGTTTCTGTGATTTTTCCAGTTTTTATCTTCATTTCTCTGATGATTTTACTTTGCCTTCTGATTATTTTCTGGATTCTGTTAGCTGACATTCCAGTTTCTCCAGCAGTCTTTCCATTTCTGCTTTGATTTCCTGCATTTTTGCTTTCTGATCTTTCATAATAGAGGTGATCATTTTATTAACTTTTTCTAAGTCATTGTTTGCAATAACCATCTGCCATGTGGCATTGCTTTCCTTAAGAGTAAGCCTTGTCAGTTAAGAAATTTGCTGCTCTTTCTCCTCTTTATTTCTTCAGGCATCTATGATTGGGTGCAGTGCTAGTTTATTTTAAAAATGAATTATTGTGTAAAGCAATGAAGTTCAATGAAGTTCCCTGTACCAGCTATTTGTAAGTGGTCATTGAGAATGGGCTAACCTGATATTCCAGGTTGGTCAATGTTTACAACGAAAAGGTTTATTGTTTCAGTTGATATAGAGACCTACATCTTCCAGCAAATATGGCTTTATTTGCGTTTTTCTTCCTGATGCCCTTAGTGTCTGTGATCTGAACCAGGCATATGGAGACTGCTGATTCCTGTAAGATTAATCTCTTTTCTGGATCTCTCTTCTATATGTGGGATATAGTTCTTTTTCCTTCCAAAACAACAACAACAAAAAAAAGTTTTCATTTGTAGTTTCTGAGATCTTCTCCCATGGAACTTTGTTTCCTCAGCTTATTTCTATTTCTTCTTATTGTCTTTTCTGTGAATTCTGCTGGTTTGGCCCTGTTTTCAAAATATCTTAGAATCTATCCTACTTTTACTGAAAATATAGTTTGTATTTTTCTCTTTTTTTCTTTTAGATAGTTTTCAGTGCAAGAGAGGAGAAAATTAGATTTATATCATCATCATCATATTAAAAGTCTCAGTGAGATATTATTTTTACAGAGGTAAAAGTGAAAACATGAAATTGATTCTCATAAGCTATCAAAAGGCATTTTAGAGTTGAAATTTCTTGAGAAATGAGACATTTCAATATTTATGAAAATAGGGATGAGATTATTTACAAGTGATTTTCTCTTCTTTTCTTGATAGTAAATATAACCATCATCTGGAAAACTAGAGGAAATTTATATTGCTCTAAGGGATTTTTCCCCCCTTGTCAACTTCTACCTTTTGCTTAAAAGTATGTCGGTTATAGTTGTATAGTGCATAAGGATTGTTTAAGTGATAAATGACTTTCCTTGAAGATTGATCTCACTTTCAAAACTTCAGTGGGGTTAAGAGGTTAGGTAGGTTGGGGGCATTAGTGAGAGTTTTCCAGAGTGGAGTTGTAGGGTAAAACTAAGCACTAACTTCAGAAGTCACAGAATGCTAGGAAAATTATAAAAGAAGCAATTGCAACAAAAATCTTCCATCCCACTAAATTCTGATCTATTCTAGTAGGAACTCTTACTTATAGTAGCACCTTTTAATTCATAGTTTTGTTATCTGTGGGTTCAGTTATCTATGGTCAACCATAATCTGAAAATAGTTAATAGAAAATTTTATAAATAAACAATTCATAAAATTTAAATTAGATACCATTCTGAGTAAGATGAAATCTTACACCAGCCCACTCTTTCTTTTCCAGGAGGTGAAAAGTGCATTTTTCCAGTGTATCTATGATGTACATGTCACCCTCCCATCAATCTCTCAGTAACCATCTCAGTTATCAGATTGACTGTTGTGATATTGCAGTACTTTTGTCCAAGTAACCCTCACTTAGTAGTCTAACGCTAAGTCACAATGCCTGCATTGTCCCCCTCACTTCATCTCATCACGTAGGCATTGTATCATCTCACATCAACACAAGAAGAATGTTTAGAGAAAGAGAGAGGCAGAGAGACCACATTCCCCAATCGTTCTATCTTATTATTAGTTATTTTTAATCTCTCACTGTGTCTAATTTATAAATTAAACTTTATTTGAGGTATGTATATATAAGAAAAATGGTATTTATAGGATTTGATATGATACTATATGTAATTTTGGGCATCTATTTGGGGTCCCGCAATATATCCTCCATAGATAAAGGGGGACTACTATAGTAAGTACGCTGAATTTGGTATAAAGCAGGCCTAGATTTTTTACTAGGCAACACATTGCTTGAGGTATAGTATCAACAGTAAACAGTATAATTACAATTATGTCTTTAGAATAGAGTGTTTTAATATCCAAATGTTCTTATTGTGAGTCTTCTTAAGGTCATAAAAATGGATTTACATGCTTGATTAGGAACGATTCTTAGCACTGCAGCTGGATGATCTGTGTTGTGGAGATCCCCTCCTCCATCCCCACTGCCGCTGAGATAATGCCAACAGCTCTGAGGCATTTCTATCCATAAAAGGAACCGGAGGATCATGTGTATAAGTTACAGCACACAAAGCAGAGACCTTCAGTTCTGAGCCCATATTGCTTATGCATGTGTGAAGGAACAAATAAGATTAAGTACATTCTTAGGGATGTAGTGTTAGGGAAAGAGGATGTTTTTGGTTTTATGATTTTGCTGTAGCTTGTGGCTGATGGTACATTATGTCATTCTACATTCATGGTACATTTAATAAATAAAGTGATTTATAACTAAAAAGAAACAATATTCTGTAGTGCTTTCAAGCACACAGATGCTGTCATGTGCATTATATAATTTGTGATGTTTGGGGGTTTTTGGATAACACAGATAAGTTGCTTGGGGACCCTTGCAGCATTGAGTTGTCACAGGGTTACTTGATTTCAGTGCAAAATTACATTAGAGAGAGTTGTGGTAATAAACTCAACAAAATATTTTTAGAGGCTCTCAGGGTTGAGTGAATTTGGACTATGAAAAGAGATTATAAACACTTTTAAAGAGCTTTCATGGATCATACCACCTTTTCTTTGCTTTCTTTCTTTCTTTTTTTTTTTTTTGTTTTTTGTTTTTTACCAGTGATTGAACCCAGGGGCAATTGAACACTGACCCATATCCCCAGCCCTTTCTATTTTTTTAATTTTGAGACAAGGTCTTGCTAAGTTGTTGAGGTTGACCTTGAACTTTCCATCTCCTGCCTTAGCCTCCTGAGCTGCTAGGATTACAGGTTTGTGCCACTGTGCCTAGCTTCATATCACCTTTTTTTTTTTTTTTTTAAACAAAACAAAACAAAACAAAACATGTTGAAGTCATCTTTTAAGAATGAGGTTGAATCCTAATTTGAAAAAACAGATCTATGTAGGGTAACTGGAGGGCAACATCGAGGAATACATTAATAATTAACTTTGCATGGAGTAATCTCCCTATAAAAGAAACACTGGTAGAAGAGGTGATGGAATAGGTTCGAATGGTTTTTAGGAAATAACTCACTGAATGTGCTCCCCCTTCTCTTCAACTTTGTGGATCACTTAAGATGATGGCAGCAAAGGGCAATGACCAAACATGTTATGCATAAATGTAGAACTTGAATGAAGAGGAAATAAAAATGACCTGTAACACCATGGAAGAGCTATCTATCAATGGAGATAAATTTGGCACAAAGAAGATTGGTAGGGCCCTAATGACAGGGAATGATTGGACCTCTTTCCTATGCTAATAGATCCTGCCAGGACTAATAATCCAGGTGTATAACCTTCAATTTTTACTTTTCAACCATACCCAACAGAGTGCATGAGACCTGGTGTAAGTACCTCCATGGAATACCACAGATGACTTGCACCTTGGAATTCTGTGGAAAATAAATCTCAGGTGTATGTAATTGTCCGTGAACCCCAAACTCTGCTCTGACTCAATCTTGTCACTTATCATTCAACAATTATAGGTGAGATGAGAGTAGGACAGGTGATTCTGTTTCTTTCCTCCCTCCTTTGCCCCTCTGTGTTATCCAGATAGAATTGACAAAGGCAAGATATCAAATGATCTTTGAAAGAACTGCATGCTTCTGCTTTTGTTTTCTTGAGATTCAGAGATGATACACTACAAGGCTGCTCTCATTGAAAAGTGAATCAACTCACACCAATATCATATCAGATCCTCTGAAGGGAGATGCTGCTACTATTTTGGAAATTATACAGCAATGTCATCTTCAAACCTGTCTAGTTTAAGTCCCTCATTTTATATTAAAACTTTTTTTATTGATTTATTTGGGGGGATGAGATCTTGCTATGTCACCTAGGTTGGTCTTGAATTCATGAGCTCAGATGATCCTTCTACCTCAGCCTCCAAGTAAATGGGTGTGAGTCACCATGCTCAATTAACTTCCACATTTTGTAGTTTAAGATGAATCCTGGGTGCATCTAATGAAGAAAGTGAAAGACTTCTACAATGAAAAATATAAAATACTGAAGAAGGAAATTGAAGAAGACACTAGAAGATGGAAAGCTCTCCCATGTTCATGGATAGGCAGAATTAATATTGTTAAAATGGACATAGTACCAAAAAGCAACATACAGATTTAATGCAATCCCCATCAAAAAGCCAATGGCATTCTTCACAGAACTAGGTCCTGAAATTCCTAAGGAAGAATAAAAGACCCAGAGTAGCCCAAACAATTCTAAGCCAAAGAAAGCAATGTTGGACTCATTATAATACTATACTATTATACTATAGAGCTATAGTAACAAAAACTGTACAGTATTGGTATAAAAACAGACATGTAGACCAATGGAACAGAATAGAACACAGAGACAAACTCACTTAGATATAGTCATCTGATCCTTGACAAAGGTGCCAAAAACATACATTGGAGAAAAGATAGCCTTTTAAACAAATGGTGCTGGAAAAACTGGATATACATTTATAGAAGAATGAGATTAGATCCACATCTCACCTTGCACAAAAATCAATTCAAAATGGATTAAAGACTTAGGAATCAGAGAAGAAACTTTGCAAATGATAGAAGAAATTGTAGGGTTCACACTCCAACATACAGGTGCAGGCAATGACTTTCTCAATAGGACTCCTAAAGTTCAGGAGATAATACCAAGAGTTAACAAAGGGAATGACATCAAATAAAAAAGTTTCTGCAGAGCAAAGGAAACAAGAGTGTAGAGAGGAAGTTTATAAAACAGGTGATAATCTTTGCCAGCAATCTTTCTGACAGAGGATTAATATCCAGAATATGCAAAGAACATAAAAGACTTACCACCAAAATGGACAAAATAAAACCAGATAACCCAATTGGCAAATGAACTAGACACCTTCTCAAAAAAAGAAATACAAATGGTCAATAAACATATACATATAAAAAAGTTCAATATCTAGCAATTACAGAAATGTAAATCAAAAGTACACTGAGGGACTGGGGGTGTAGCTCAGTGGTAGGGCACTTGCCTAACATGCACAAGGCCTTGGGTTCAGTTCCCAGGACTGCATAATATAAAATAATAAAAGTTGCATACAAATCATAATTTAAAAAAAAAGAACACTGAGATTTCATCTCATTCCAGTTAGAATAGCAGCCATTGAGAATGCAAATAATAAGTTTTGGTAAGGATGTGGACAAAAAGAAACACTTTTACACTGTTGGTGGGATTTCCACTATAAAAATCAGTATGCATGTTCTTCAGATGACTAGGAATGGAATCACCAAATGATGCAGCTGTCCCCCTCCTTTGTATTTATCCTGAAGAATTAAAGTCGGCATACTATAGCAACGCATGCATACCCATGTTTGTTGCATACATTTGTACACAATTCACAAGTGAAATTATGGAACCAATCTAGATGCCTGTCAAAAGATGAGTAGATAGAGAAAATGTGGGGTATATACACAATGGGATTATATTCAGCCATGAAGAAAAATGAAATTATGTCATTTTCAGGAAAATGAATGGAACTTGAGCATTATGTTAAGCGAAATAAGTCAAACTCAGGTCGGAGATCATTTTTTTTTTTCAATGTGGAAGCTAGAGAGAAAAAAGGAAAGTAAAAGGAAAGTGGGGTGGGTGGGGAAGTCTCATGAAAATAGAAGGGAGACCAGTAGACCAGTAGAGTAGAGGAAGGTGAGAGGGATGGAGGAGGGGAGAAAAAGAGGAGGTACTAAGGAATGAAATTGACCAAATTATGTTGTATTCATGTTTGAATATCTAACAATGAATCCTGTTATATATAATTATAAGAATTTTTTTTTTAAGTTTTTTTTTTTTTTTTTTTTTTTTAAAGACGATCCCTTGGGCATGTCCAAGGGGAGGTATAACACAATTCTCATTCCTTGGGCATACATTATGTTCCCCACACTGGAAAAGTTGCCATATTCTTTGTCACCATTCTCTGGAGTTTGATATATGATGAACATTTACTATCAAGTACCTGCTTCTAAGCCCTTGTTTGACAGGGGAAGCAACCTTAATAGGGGTCTGTAGTTGAGAAAAAATAGAGAGGGAGGAGGAAAGTGTGGGGGATTTTATTGCTCTAGAGACCAAGCATGACAATATAGATATTTAGACAAAGAGCACGGTTTAGGAAAAAATTCCAATTTTGCTTGTTGGATTTCAGTGTTTTAAATTATTGTATGATAGTATATATAAAGGGGGAAGGAATCCTGGAAGGATGGTTAAGATGTCACTTTTATATTTCTGTGAACACTTGAATCTTTTCTAAAAATATCCCACTCTCTTGAGTTCCTTGCGTCCTCTATCTAATAGACCAGGTCTCCATGCAGATCCTGCTTTCGAAACTCCTTCTCTTGGGTGGTAAGATGGTATGTTCCAGTTAGGGACCCCAGAGGCCAGGAGGTTCCTGTGTTTATATTACTCCCTAGAATACCCAGACTCCTCTTGTTTCTGAGACTTGACAGGAGCAGACATAAGGGGAAATAAGAGGAGTTTTGCTGTCTTGCACCAAAGCAAGGAAACTAATGGGTCTTTTTTTTTTTTTTTTTTTTTTTTTTTTTTTGCGGTGCTGGGGATCAAACCCAGGGCCTTGTGCTTGCAAGGAAAGCACTCTACTGACTGAGCTATCTCCCCAGCCCACTAACGGGTCTTAGTGGAAAAAGTATCAAGGGTTTGAGGCGGAAAGAATCTTGTCCTTGAATAATCACAGGAAAAATTTTTACTTAATTTTTTCTTTCCATAGATTTGATAGACATTGCTCTGGGGCAGACTCATGTTCTATCTTCTGAATTCCCAATTAATTCACCAAAGAAGAAATAGGCAGTCCTTCCTAGTTCCCCTTGCATCAGAGCATAATTTCCATAACTGAATTTCTATGATTCTCACAAATACCATTAAAATGTTTCTTGAGTCTTTTTTTTCCTTGATAAAGGAAAAAATTTAAATAGCATTAGCATGAAATTTGGCATATCAGAAACTGCTCCTCAAGTTGATATACTACAACCTTTCCCTTAGATGACACGCATTCCACTCCATGTGGAATTCAGCTAGAGGAAATCCAGAAGAGGAAAACTCTTCATGCACATATCAAAGAAAATTTAGGAGTTTTTAGAAAAGGAGTAAAAGAGCACAAAAAGACCAAATAAGAACAAGCACAATTTTTCTTGATTAGCAGGTTATTGATTTTCAGAACCATGAGGGAAAACAGTCACCATCAACAGACACTTTGTTTAAAGGTTGTTGGTGCCCATTTACAAAGAAAAAAAAAAGTTAGCATCTTTTAATGGGCAAATAGATTATTCTGTGGGTTGATCTTTTTTTCTCTCCAAATGCTTTACTTCATATCCCTCTGGGTCTACGTTCATTGCAGGATTTGTGGGGGTAACTGTATGTCTGTGAAAGTGGAGCTAAGTGTCTCATCTGCAGAGTTTCCTTCTTTACTTCAGGGAGACAGGCTCCTGAATTGCAAAAACTGAGGCAGTAGTGATACCAGAAAAGAAAACTGTGGTGGCTTTACCAACTCCTTGTGACCCAGAAGGCAAATGAAATGTGTTTTTCCAAATGTATGAGGTATTGAAGGCATTTATTTATACCCAAGCCCCCTGCTACTCTTTTGCACTACCATAAGAGCTAACACCTGAACATCACTTGACGTTCTGAAAATTACCTGAGGACCCACATGTAGAAAAAGATACAATGTGAAGTAATTTCTTTCACTGTGTGTATTACTATACTTAAGGTTAGTTGATAATATAGTAGAGTCCAAAATAAGGCATGGTCTCTTCTAAGTGCCTTGAGGTTTGTTTTTAGTCTGGAGTTCATGATTTCCTGGATCCATAAAAATGCACTGAGTTCTAATCACCCCAGGATAGAAAATATCTTTTCTATACTACTGAAAGTCTGTAGTAATGATGAGGTTGCTAAATTAAGTTTGGCTGGTGTGCAATATCCTTAAGAAGCTTTTAATGTGTTAACTTGTGAGAAGGGAGTGAAGCAGAAGAATAACTCAGGGTGGTTTGCGAATTACTATATACTAAATCTTGTAAGACCTGAGTATCTGTTAAAATGACAAGAGTATTCGGTACTGTAAAACACAGTGATCCATGGTAACCGTGGTGACCACAATGTCTCCTATAACACCAAAAAAAAAAAAAAAAAGAAGTATCAACTTGAGTCAAGATTGTGTTCTTTAATGTGTGGCTCTTGTACTTATATGAAGATCTCATAGCTACATTAAACTAAGATCCAAACAAATTCTGTTTTTTGATAGCCTTAGCATGATATTCCAATATAGATCAACTTGGGGATAATTTGAGATTTATTAAAATGTTGGGAGAGAAATGTAATACTCTTGTATTGGTGGACTTCAGTTCTCTACCTTTAGTTAAGCTGACCTAAATCAATTTGAATGTCAAGAGTAAAGAGCAGAAGACAGAGTGATCTATGATCTAAATGATTGTTTAGTCTGGGCTTTTCCATCCTGTAGGTCTGTGCCTAAGCATGTGACAGGACGCCCAATCCTCCTAAAAAGGTGCAAAAGCTGTGGGTTTGAAGTGCAAATTGTGAATCGCTAGAATTCATGAGAAGCTTCCCATTAAAAAAGGGGAAAGAATAGGTGAAATATAATGGGAGTTGGAAGAATCTGGGTGCATAGTCTGTGGGTAACAAGGATGAAAATTTCCTCGGTCTTCAAATACACCAAAAGTCAGTATTGTGGGGATGATAATGGGGTTTTCTCCATTGCTGCTGAGCTCGAGGGATAGGAAATGACTCTGATCTGCAGCCTTAATAGATTCTGTTTATCAAAAAGAAAAAAGATGGCATGGAGTATTATTAAGGGGATAAATGAGTGAAATGAATAGAGCAGAACATCTACCGCAAAGTTTATGCCTAATATTGACACTTGAGATTTAGCATCCACTCTCTGTCTTTTTTGAAAAGTTGGTTAAAAGCATGTTTAGGATGGAAAGTTCTTAGGGCTCTTATTTACCAGCTTGAACTATTGCAAATGTCATCTGAAATTCATTTTAACTGAGGAGAGAAGCATTTTGGGCTCTTAGTGCATACTAATCCAATATGAGTAGAGGGAAGGTTCTGGAGAGAGAGAGAGCACAACCTCTTTTCTCCTAATACCTCTTGCTTTGACAAGTATAAAGTGCCCCATTATTAGTGTAGATGAACATATTCATTGCATCTCTTGCAAGCATACCAGCTGAAAATTGCTATACTTTCTAAGAAATGAATAGCTGCATTATATAAACATCACTCATAATTCTTTGGAGGCTTATACATGGTGCATATTAAGGAGATCACTTGCTTGCTATTTTCCTCCTAATTAATCTCATTATTTGAAAGAAAAGTTATATAGCACATACTTAAGGAATTTTTTTTCCTCTAGGATATAGCATAAGAAAAACAGAGATAAAACCACTCCTTAATAGAATTAGGAAAACAACTTTATGCCTATTTAAAGCACTCAGAACTCACAACTTTGAAATTTGGAAGCAAAAAGTTTTGGAATTTTTTTTCCTAGAAAACCAAAAATTTTTTTAATGAGTTTTAAACGAGGTCAATACAATCTTTTTGAAGATACAGTTGTGAATCTTTTTTAGGACATAGGAGAATAAAATAATTTCAATATAGAAAATTATCCTAACTGTTCACCCAGGGTACTAACTTCAGTGAAGACTCATGGCTAAGATAGTGGGGCTGTTGGCTGTCATTCATTGGTTCATTCAATAAACATTTCTCTGGGCTGGGGAGATAGCTCAGTCGGTAGAGTGCTTACCTTGCAAGCCCAAAGCCCTGGGTTCGATCCCCACCACCGCCAAAAAAAAAAAAAATGCTCATCCCCAGGTATTGGGGACATAAAAGGAAACAAGGCAGAGAGAACTTTGCCTTCAGTAAGCATATTAGAGGGAGAATAGCAATGGACAATTAAATAAGCAAGATAAAATCTAAGGAGTATATAAACAAGTTTTGCAAAGGAGACCAATTTAATCAGGGTGGTCTGACCTCACTGAGGAGGTAACACGTGAACTAATAGATCTGAATCCCAATTCCACCACATCTTAGCCATGTGATATTGAACAGGTTGCTTCTGTGAGCTCTAGTTCCTCACCTGTGAACTCTACTACTCGGAGATAAGGTGAAGCTCAAGCATGGTAGCAGAGGTCACACAGGGCCCGGTACACAGGGCCTACTCTGCTATTTAATATTAGTTAATTATTGATTTTATTTGTTCACTGTGACTATTACTGCAAAAAGATCAGGAGCCAATTTTGTTCATTGTGGAATGTTCTGCTGGGGCCACACAGCACTGTTGTGTTCTTCTTTAGCTGGCGAGTAGGGTCATGTTTGGAGGCCTGGTTTACCAATTTGCATGAAGACAGCTTGAGAGACTCCAGGGGAAGGCTTGGTCCCCACCAGCACAGGGCTTGTCAACGGTTGTCCAGATAAGGGTGGCTGAGTTCCAATTATGCAATTTCTGCCTCTCCCAGATTTTGTTCACTCTCTTTTTCAGGAACCACGTTTGAGCCTAAGTGGAAGCCTTTTTGGACTCAGAGAAATTGTATTGTAGGAGGTTTTCCATTTTTGTTTTTTTTTCCTCCTCCAAATGTTAGGTCAAAGCATGAAGCAGAACAGAAGGGTTTGCAGAGGGGAAACAGATGTTTACTGTTCGTTTCATAATCACAGGGCTGGATGGATATGGAAGAACAATAATAGTTTCCAAGGCAGAACCGCACTCAAACTGCCCCAAGGATTCCAGGCTCTTTCCTGTTGTTTAAAACTCCTTTGCTTCTTCCCAGGAGAGTAAGTGTTTTCTAACTTCCCTTGGTGACCCCTCCAGAGATTTTACAGTTGCCCTGATTTTTTTATGTGCCGCAGTCTCAGGGAAAAGGAATCCACACTCATGCAGCTTTGCAGGTCATGCTGAAGGTCAAGACTTTACTCCAAGCACTCGAGTTGACCTGGTCACTCTCTCACTGCTATGCCTGATGATTCTCATGTGCCCTGTTCCGAATTTGGAGGCTTCTCTACCCTCCCTGCACCAGCCCTCTCCCAATACTTGCTGATTCTGTTTTCTGAGTTCACTTCCTTCCAGGGTCTCTCTCCATGTCCCAACAATGGGTACAGATCTTTTTTGAGAGCACCCTGTTTCCTCATTTAGGAATCTGCTGGCTGTTTCTGACAGACTCTAGAGGCCTCATCTGTTTCACACAATCTGTTAGAAACTCCCAAGTCAAGCAGTTTCATATGCCTCTCTGTTTTTAAGTTGTTTTTTACTGATTGATGTTTGATTATAGAATTGCTCCTTTTGGCTTGATTTATAGACATCTTCATAGCATAGAGAAAGGTTCGCCAAACTTGCCAAATTAAATTAGCTTGAACTATATAGATTTATGATATTCAAGTGGTTTTGAACTACAAAATGGCAGTTTCACAGGTTCTATCTAATAAGAAATGCCCAAGGTGCTTGTCGAAGTTCATCATCACAGCTCTGTCTTTACTGGGTCCAGTTTAGCAGCCTGGACATGGATTTCAGCATCTGCATTTTTGAAAATCATTTTTTTTTATGACCAGAAAAGTCTAGAAAATACACATATATCATCTATATTGAGTAAGTAGCTAATTAAAAAAATGGTGTTTAGGGCAGTTTGTCTTGGTTATATGTGACAATTGTATTTGATAGAAGCAATTTCAGCCTAGTGACTAGTGAAGATTACCAAGTGTCAGTTAAAATCTGTCCCTTTTTTGGCACATAGCTGGCTTCCCTTGAAACGTGTGGCCCACAGTTCACATTCTTTTCGTGAGATGTGGACAAAAGGGAGGCACGCCATGTGTGGGACTGGCCCTCACCACCACTCCTTGCCTTCATGACTCCATCGTCTTTCAGTTTCTGCCATCTAGATACAGAGCACCACAAGGACTTAGTGATGGCAGAGTCAAAGATGGAAAGAGGTAGATCCCTGAATGACCACATGGACTAGAACCATCTCTCTAACCTGAATACCTGCTCAGGTCTCTTACATGATCAAGAAACATGATTCTGATAGTTTGAGCCATTATATATTTGGATCTATTTGTTACAGCATCCTCACTTTCCTGGTAGTGTGATACCATCATTTCAAAAACCTAAAAAGCATGCCATTGGCTTAGCTGTTAAGTGGCAGATGGTGAGAAAACAGATGATTGGATACATGATTTTGTAAAACTGTTTGTGAAACCTGGGTAATAAACTTAGTTCCTACTGAGTTCAGAGCACTCTATGAAAAGATTAAATAAGCAGAATGTCAATGTGTATTAGTTGGTACTTTATATGTTTAGCAGGACATTGAAGAAAGGCAAGAGCTGAGTTGGTTGCTTTTTTAAAGCAGAGATTGATAGACATTAGTGACCTTACAGAGTTAAAAAAAAAAAAAAATGGATTCTGGGCTCTACACAAATAGTAGATATAATTAAGAAAGAATTTGAGCATCAAATATCCATGAAGATGTCTGTTAAATCTGCTCTCTGTCTAAGCCTACTGTTTCAGATTCCATGTGGTTATTGTTAATTTGAGAGCAAAAGGAAGCACACAAAACATATTTAAAAAGTACATCTAAGAAGGACATGCATTGATTGGTCTTGGATGCAGTTGTTGGTACAAGGAACTTACCAGAAGCCTGGTAAGCATTTTTCTTTTTCTTTTTCATTTTTGGCAGTTCTGGTGATTGAACCCAGGGCCTCGTCCAGGATAGGCAAGTGCTTTATCACTGATCCACACCCCAAGGCCTTTAAAAATTTTTATTTTGCGACTGGGTCTTGCTAAGTTGCCCAGGCTGGCCTGAAATTGTGATTATCTGCTTCAGGCTCCTGAGTAGCTAGGATTACAATTGTGGCCACCATGCCCAGCTAACCTAGTAAGATTTTAAAATTTCTTTTAAAGTTTTTAAAAATATTTTTTATTGGTACATTACAGTTATGCATAATGGCGGGATTTCTTGTTACTTATTCTCACATGCACACTGTATAGCAATATAATTTGGCCAATATCATTACCCTGTAGTTACCCTCTTCCTCTCCTCCTCCCTTCCCCTGGTCCCTTTCTTCTAGTCTATGGTTCTTTCTTCAGTTTCATGAGATCAGCCCCTCTTTTCTTTTCCTTTTTCTTCTCCACATAGGAGAGAAAACATACGACCTTTGACCTTCTGAGTTTTAGTTTAGTAAGATTTTGAGGGAGTTACATTTCCTAAGAATCTCCAAGCTTGGACTGAATATGCTTATGACTATAAAATGACAGTTAAACCCCCAAAATTACACAAGCAAGAAGCAGGCTGAGAAAGTTGTGTAGTCCCCAAGGTCCAATTCACATGTGGGTCATAGAGGGTAATGGACAAAGAGGAAAGGTATTTCTCCTAGGCCACAGCATCAGGGTTAATTCAAGAACCTTCCCAATGAAGAATCCCAATGCTTGCCATTAGGATTTTATTACTGATATGTGCCTCCCAGTCTTTTCTTTCTAAAGGTGGGTATTTTTTTTTAATTTCTTTTTATTTTGGTCCTTCCATTCCTATCCTACCATTGTATGAGGGGTGATTGTGCATATGTCCTACATAATTAATCTCTTGTTGGACAAGAGGGACCCACCTCTTGATCAAATTGAGAAGACTGTGCATCCCTACTCATGCTGGACTTGGCATGGTGGCAGTAATGGTGGGATTCTGGGGAGAAGGGTGATTTTGTTTTATATGTGAGAAAAGTGCGTAAGGACATTTGGTGGCTGGAGAGATTGCTCATTACCATAAAAATCCATCCTCTCTTCTTTGGCACATAGATTGTCTTTTTCTCAGCCTCCCTTAAAATGAGGTGTGGCCTTCTGACTGGAATCTCTTGTGGAAAGGAACCGGAAATGATGCCTATTACTTCCAGGCCTGGTAGATGAAACTTCCATTAGGTTTTTCTGTGCTCCTTCTCATTAGGATCATTGAATGCAGATGAACTATACCATCCTGGTGATTAGAGGGAAGTATTCTGAGTCCCTAGGTAACCACATCAAGGAAAGGAGGAAAGTAGCCCTGCTGACTTGAATATTGGACCAGACGCACAATATTAGCAAGGAATACCCTGCCACTAAGTAAATCCACTATATGTTTCTGTCTGTTTGTTACAGCTAGTTAGTATGCCCTAACATTGACTTTTAAATTAATGTTATTAGTTATAATAACATAATTAATTTACTGCTTATGTTGTTTGTTATTCTCTGGTCCCCACTTACTCCATTACAGGTTTTAACCTTGGGAAACTTGATTAATATTTTTGTGCACTGGTTTCTTCGACAGTAAAACTGAGAAAATAATGGCATCTCATAAGGTCGTTGTGAGGACACGGTGAATTAATAGATTAAAAAATACTTCAAATATGCCTGAATCCGTAGCACAGACTGTGGAAGTGGATAGCTCTTGCCATTTGGTTGACATATTTTCCATTGGCATCACAGTTTCATGATTCAAATCACCACACTGCTTGTGTGTGCATATGTGGCAATAATGAAAGGGATACTGTGTTTGAGAGCAAAGAATACCATAGATAAAAGCCGTACTATGGACCAAAACAAAAGGCTGAGCAAAAGTACACTAATCACATCCTTTTGTGAAAATTAGCACATCTAAAAAGTCAGTGGACTTCAGAGTGGACTCAGGGACAATGTCAGGCCACTCTGACTCAGAGTTGACCCCTATTGAATTCACTATGAGACTTATTCCCAGAAAACATTTGGTTTCTGCTAACTAACCCAGATAGTATTTGTTTGTGGGAAAGTAGATTTTCAAACATACGAGAATCTGCATCTTAATATTGAGGATAGGACTTCCACAGATCCTTGTGGGTTTTGTGCTTGGGACTAATGAGGGAGGTACTTTCTTGGAGTTTTCTGCCCTGTCCTTATGTTTGTTGCCTGTCTTCATGCTGCCTTTGTAGAACCGGGCACTTGTATCCCAAAACATGGGGGTTCAATGTACTGAGCTGACTCTAAGTGATATTTGCTGTTTGCCCCACAGGAAGAAGAGGGTGGTTTAATAAAAGCTTTCCCAGCAGCTGTTTACCTAAGGTCAGCTTTATGAAGCAGTTCCTAACCTGCACAGTCAAGGGACCCTAGCTGTGTAGAGTTAAGTCTTGCTCAGAGGGCACCTGTCCACCAGGCCTTGGTTGCTGTCCTTGGTGTGCTGCTGTTTAAAGCTGGAATGCAGGACACAGGGGGATGAGCAGATGCAGTGTCCAACCCTGAGGTGGGTTTTCCTTATGCTACTTTGGTCATAGATACGTATTTCTTTTTCCCCCTCATTTGTTAGTCTGTCTTTCTTACTAGCAGGAAAAGAAACCCACATTGTACCATCTCTGCAACAGTTCACTTTCTGAGTGCAGTTTCCACTCTGGAAGCCTCTGGAGAAGGTTACCTCCTAAGCATCACAAGGTAGACTGTGGAAGGAACTAAAGAGCTGCTGTATGATTCCTGCCATTGTGTCTTTAGCGTTGCCTCCCAGAGTCCAGAAACAGCCTCCACACACATCACCCTGCCCCAGAAAGAGACACTTGGGTCTTTGGGGTGGGATGGGATACCTATAAGACTTGGGTTCTTGAGTGTCATTGCATTTAGAAGGAACAGAGTAGGTGATTCAATTGGTCCTCTCTTTTTCTCTTTCAAGAACTTCTTATATACTTTTTTTAAAAAACATCTTTTTATGTGGTGCTGAGGATCGAACCTAGTGCCTCACACGTGCTAGGCAAGCACTCTACCACTGAGCCACAACCCCAGGTCTCTTATATACTTTTACTTAAGGTTAGGAACCTGATGATTTATTTTATAGGTCCGCAAGAATTGCTTTAGGTTTTCTTATGGCTTACAAAAAATACTCATCATTTCTTTGGTGTCTTCAGAAAGAACAAAAGTGAAACTCCTGAATAAATTTTCCCATCTGAGCAGAACTGTGACACAGCTCTTTATAGGCCTGGGACACTGTTTTTATTCCCTCTTACTATTTTTATGTCATTTCCCATGCCCCCAGCCTGTGGACTGGACATTGTTTTCCCTCCTGCTCTGGTCATTATGGTTGTGACTGTATCCACCTTGGCTGACTGCTGTTCAATTTGGTGGAAAAGGTTAGCACTGATTTTCAGCTCCCTATGAGAGCCGCTTCCTTTTACACCTCACTCAGCTGATAGAGTAGCTGGATTTTCCTCTTTTCCATGAATTGTGTTTATTTCCTGCCTAGGCCGTCTGGGTTTGAAAAAATTGGCTTAATGAGAATTTTCAAATTTGATGGTTTTTGACAAAAGAGCTGTTAAGAGGGATGGGTTTTGGAGAAATATCCTTAGGTAAAATACATTTTAATTCAAAGGATGGTAGCAATGGTAAGTCAGAAACCTCATAAATAGTTTTCAACTGGATTTGGCTTATTTTATATACCTGTATGCCCAAACATAAAAGCCATGTGTTCAACCTAACTTATTCAGCACATGATCAAACTAAACTCAAAATTCAAGTCTTATGTCATGTGTCACACGAAACACTAATAGATAAGAATATTTTTTCAGGAAAGGGTTCACTATGAAATTTAAAGCTATAGATAAGGATAGGGTGGGAAGATAAATGTGATTGCCTCTGGTAAACTGTGAAAGCTTTAAGTTGGGAGAACATCTTGTATCTTTCCAGGAGCGAGCAGGAAGCAGGGCCCAGAGATGTTTTTTTTTAGGTACATGTGTAACAAACGTGAGTGACCCACTGCATGTAGCTACTCTGTAGCCCTAGCCCTCTTTGAATTTGGGTGATTCTGAAATGTGCTCTCTATAAAAAACTACAAGAGTTTGAATGGTCCATCCAAAGTTTAGGCTAGGTTTTGAATGAAATGCAAATGGAGGAATACCAAGTGACATTTACACATTATGGAGTTTCACTATAGACAGATCTGATACTGTCCACACAGGTCAAGACATTTAATACTGTATTATAATCACAGTAGGGATAAAATGACTATCCAAAATGTGAACAAAATAGTTCAAAAATAGAACACATCTAATAACTGTTTTTATAAGTTTATTTCTAAAGAAATATCTGTTGGACCAGCAATTTGTTCACTTTTGTCATCAAAGTCCAAATGGATCAGGAACTGTCTAAGTGCTGAAGGCACCAAGATAATTAAGACATACTAATTAATTTGTTCAATGACTATTGAGAGTCTACTGTTTTTCAGAAGGTGCTGATTTTAGAAGTTGGAGATAGCAAATAAATATGTAGTATTCTATATCATGAAAAAGATGTAGCAGAATAGGAAGTCAAAGCGAGCATGTGTGTGTGTGTGTGTGTGTGTGTGTGTGTGTGTGTGTGTGTGTGTGATATGTATTAAATAAATGAAGCTAAGGGGATCTAGGGGAGTGTCAGGATAGGCTGAGAGCAAGTGTAAAGTCTTCAAGGCAAGAGGAGTTTGGCACTTTTGAGGAATAGCGAGATGGCTGGTGTGGGGAATGTTAGGAGATCAGATGGGAGAGAAATCAGGGACAGAGTCACGGGGTGCCTTGCACACCTGATGAAAGATGGGGTCTGAGTGCCGAGGGAAGCCCTGGGAGGAGGTGAGACTCTGGATGGTCCCTCTGCCAGTCGTGTGGAGAATTGACTATAGGGGGAGCAAGATTGTCAGAAGGGAACCGGGAGGTGATCATTGTAGTTGGGTGAGAGACAGTGGTGGTTTGGGACAGGAGAAAAGACAAGAGCATAGGTGTCAGGTGATCAGGTTTGAGATGTACTGTGTTTTGAATGTTAAACTCATTGGTAGGAGCAGGGCCTAGAAATTAATGATTTGAATGAAGAGAGAGAAGGGTGTTTCAAAGGAAGAAAGAAATAAAGGATAGCACTTGTTCCCAGTCACTGCATAGAAGGTAATGGTCACATTCTTATGGGGGAGGAGTAGGGAAAGAGTGAATTGGGGACATTAAAAACTTCTCTTTGCCAGATTAAGTTTGAGATGCCCACTAAATATCCTAAATGGTCAGTTCGGTATCTGAGTGTTCCGGGTTCTGGGGGTATAGATATCAGTTTGGGAGTTATGAGTATATAAATGAAATTTTAAGTCATGAAACTAGATACCATGAAACTAGATACCTGGTTAGGGCATGAACCTCAATAGAGGAGAGAGGACTAGTGGACTGAAGACTGAGGTATGCTAACATTTAGTGGTTGGAAAGAGATGGAGGCAGAGGCAGAGGAGATGAAGAGAGGTTGCTGGTGAGTGTACTAAACACCAGTAGAATGCGGTACCCCAGAAACAAAGCGCAGAAAATGTTTCAAGAAGGAGAGTAATAAACCATACAAATGGCTTCCAAGATGAGGACTAGATTTGGCAAGGCATGGCCCCTTCCTCAAAGGAGTTCACAGCACAGAGGAGGATGGGAAAATAAGGAAACATAAATTGTGATACAATGGTGTCATGCCTCAGAGATGCAAACACACTTCCGGAGATGGACTGAAGACCGAGCAGGGATTGTCCCTAGAGAGTCAAAGAAAGCCACATGGAGGAGATGTATTTTTGGATTCTGGGTATTTAGGAAGAAGGGCTTCAAAACCAGGATTCATAGAACTTAAAAAAATTTTTTTAGTTGCTTGTTGCTTTTTCTGCCATCATTTTACAAAACTGGTATTTCCTTTCCCAAATTAATATTCTACTGCTACAACTTCACAAACAGTTGCTAATTATCAGCATATGTGACAATTATTTTGTAAGGACAATAATGCATTCCACCATACTCTACTCTTCTATAGGATATTCTTGGAATTACATCTTCCCTTGTCAGACCTTTATCTTTTAGTTACATTTTAATTCACTTTCACAGGGGTACACAAGTGTATAGACTTTACTCTAAATAATAACTGCTAAAAACACTATTGCTTCTCACATGTGAGGTTCTAAGAACTTTATACAGTAGTTCATTTTGTTCTCACAACCTATTTAAATACCTTTATTGTCCCTGATTTTATTTTGTCATAACTGAGGCACAGAGAGGTTAAGTAACTTGCTCAAGACTGCAGAATAAGTGACGGAGCCAGGATTAGAACTGGTCACCTGACTTTGGAGTTCATTATCATATTGCATCCAGAACAGTATGTTGTACCTCCATCCTTACTGTTATATTTCTATGTTCCTGGGATGAGCAGTTAGTTATTAGGGAAAAATCTTTAAGAGATAGGCTGTCTTTGATTTCATTTGCAATCTTTTAAGACTCAGAACCCTGATGACAGGTTGTCATTTCAGAGTGGGTCAGGGGAACCCAGGAACTGGACATTGGCTGGATCCAAATGGAGAAGAGTACCTTTAGGTCTTTAACAATTGATTGTAGATTGCCACATGACTGTGCACGGATTTATGTTCAACCACAGCATGTGTGACGAGGGTGGTAGCAAAAGCAGCAAGAGTGTTGTGACAGAGTGTCCTCTGCTGATAGAGGTGACTAGCGCATTATGATTCCAGATGCATGGGGTCCACACCTTCATTTCCTTGTTAACTTTACCAAAGGCACAGGAGATGATTTCACATTTAAAGAAGTACAAAATGTAAGGCAAAGCAACCGTGGTTAGGAATGCC
Source organism: Sciurus carolinensis (assembly GCF_902686445.1). Lineage (NCBI taxonomy): Eukaryota > Metazoa > Chordata > Mammalia > Rodentia > Sciuridae > Sciurus > Sciurus carolinensis. The sequence goes on along the minus strand of NC_062214.1, from coordinate 162,672,889 downwards.
TACTATGTGCAAGGGATTGCTCTGGGTACAGTGGCTGTGGTTTCCAGGGTGCTTAAATAATACAGTGGCCAAAGTCTGATATGTTTTGATGCTCAAACCCCAGTCAGTGTGTGCATAATTGAAATAGAAGATAATTGGATCCTAGCAGAATCTAGATATGGTTCAGTCTTGGTTTGATCTCTAATGTGTCTTTTAAGAGGTCGATTTTATTTCTAACGATGGTTTTTTTTTTTTTTTTTTTTGGGTGCTGGGAATCGAACCCAGGGCCTTGTGCTTGCAAGTCAAGCACTCTACCAACTGAGCTATCTCCCCAGCCCCCGATCGTTTTATCTTCTTCCTGACACCACTGTAATTGGTTTACCCAATAGATGAGGCTTGGGATATATAATTTTTCTAAGCATTTGAAGCCTCCCCTTTTGGTAGATTTTGAGTTCTACCTTTGATCTAAAAGTTTCTGAAATAAGGTGCTCACCACTTTTCTCTTCATGGCACAAAGAAGATGTAGCATAAATAACTTTTGCTATGATGTTTTCAGGACCAGTTTGTGAGTAACTTTCTGAAGGCATACAGCCATGAATTTCATAATTAGTTTTTCCCTCCAAGATGAAAGTATATCTGCTCTTCTCTATATTCTACTCTCTTTAAAGTGCTTTTTTCAGGGCATAATTATTATATTTTCAGCAAAGTTTAAGGAATGCAGCATTAAAATTTTCTCATAGTATCAAGTGTAGAAAATTTGTTGGGAAATGGATCCTGTACTCAGTGTGGCTCTTTCCTCCTCTGCTATGTGGTTATGTATGTGCATGAAGGTGGGGAAAGACGTAGGTGAATATCCAACTCTGGAAAAGAAGCTACTTCCTATGGAAGGAGGATTTCAAATGGCCACAGAGCCAAGCAAACACTCACACTGGCTTCCTGTGGGCCATTTCCTCTTTGTAAAACTGATCCAAAGCCAAGGTGAAGAAAAAAAAATATTCCTCTTTCAAAATCTCAAACTCTGACAATTCTCCATTCCGAACACTGTTCAAAAGAAGTTATAAAATGAACACTAATGTAAGTTTGAAGAATTTCATGAATTTGCATGTGAGAAACTTCATAATATTTGTTTTGAAAATTAAGAGAACAAGTCAGAGTCAAAATTGGAAAATTCAAATCATGCTATTGCACTGACAAGTAACATCTATAAACTTCAGAATATTCAAAAACTGAAAGTCCACGGAAAAAAGTCATGACTACGATATCTTAACTGCGATGCTTTAAAATATCTTACACTTAATCTTGTCCTTTTGGGACATGTTTTAAGATATTCAAATTCTAGTTGTACTTTTATTTTAAAAAACACATCAATTAAAAATGTTTCTTTTAATCCAAGGTACGGATTACCTAATTAATATTTAAAAACTTCAAAAACTTTTTCTCCCCATCTAAAATTCCAAGAAAGTGAAAGTACAGTATTTTGGTACCAAGTACTCTAGAAAAGATGAGTGTTTTATTTATTAATCTGAGCATTCCCACTTGTAAACAGCATGAGACGAAGAGATGAAATGTAGCAAGACATTTCTTTCATCAGGTGTTTTTTTTTTTTTTTTTTTGGAAAGGAAAAATTATGATGCGATTACACTATATCTTAAAATGTTCACAATAAAAAGTTGATGAATCTTCAAAGAAATGACTAAAATCTCTGGCCCAAAGTCTAGAGGGCAGTTCAGAGTATTTTACCAAGGGTTATTCATTTGCCTTGGTGGTGGTGGTGGTGGGGTGTTATAATACAATTTGATGCACAAATTCTTCTCCCCACAATCCTGGCAAAAGTCCTTGGGTGTATTTTTTGCTGGTCTCTACAGTGACTGCCAGGCTCCTACCTAATACTGACAGTGAACTCAGCTGGGCCCCTCTGAACTTGGGGTCCGGCCTCCCACACTGTGCATCTGGATGCAGGGAGTCCCATTTTTTCTTACCTGCATAGTGGTCGAACACAGTGGGCACGTAGTCCTCGGGGAAGGCATCGTTGGCATAGCTCATCAGCAGGCAGGTTTTCCCCACAGCACCGTCCCCCACCACCACACACTTCAGCATCTTCTTCTCCTCGTTGCCACCGCAGCTGCAGCTGCTGTCATTTCCCTCTTTGCAGTTCATTCTTGCTGCTCCAGCTGCTGCTATTGCTGCTGCTGCTTCCAAAGCACATGAAGCGGCGGGAAGTGAGCTCCAGGCTGGAGTTTACCCTGCCTTACTTTGGCTACCTTGGGTCATGCAGGCATGTCTGGGGCTGGTATATGCCCTGTTGCTTACCATTCTAGTAAAGTAAGGTAACAGACACTTGGGGAATTATTAAAACGGTCCGTCTATCCCTCTTCCCTATCAGGTTCATTTAGGAAGCGCAGCTTTCCACAGAATTCTAGAGGCTTCCCAGCAGTTCAGAAATTTCAGCAGCCTGAGGGTTTCACTCTGCTCTCCCCCTCTCCAACCTGGCTGAAGGCACGGCGGAATTTTGCTGAATTGTTCCCATTTTCCACTTCACATCTAACATGGAGGAAAGCTGGGGTTTTTAATGGAGTTTCCCCCCTGCTTCCTCCGGCTTGCCGAGTATCAGGAAATCATGGGTTTCCTGCTGCATTCCATATTAGGATCAGTGGGCTGGGGAAGGCTGCGACAATGGGAGCTCTGTGTGTGTGTGTTTGTACTTCTGGGGAGGATGCCAGGACGTGGAGTGGGAGAACACTAGGGGTCCCACTGCAGGCTGAGCCGTCAGACTTCCTGTTCTGTCCGCTGCCGGTCAGGCTGTTTGCTTGTGGCTGGCTGGGAAGAAGCTGACGAAAGGATGGAAACCGGGGAACGGTCTGAGTGAGCAGAGAACCACACCAGCAATTGAAGGATAACACATGACATCATCCCTCACTGAGTCACCAGGGAAAAGCTCCGCAAATTAAAAACGGACAGTTTTTTTTTTTTTTTTTTAAAACTTACTTAAAATGAGAAACCTCAGGAGATTCTTTTCTGTCATAAAGAAGACAATCTCCCAGAGTTACATAGTTTCAAAAGAAAAAATTTTTTATAGGTCATAGATATGTACAGTACCTGTGATCGGGTTTATAAGCTGCCACATTTAAGTGCAATGCTTAAATATGTATTCCAGACACTAACATTTTTTAAGGTTGTAGCCCAGAAGAAATCAATGAGATGTGGGATGTTTGCATTTTCTTATTAGTAAATAAACACACATGTGCTTGGCTTCTTTTTAACACCCTTGGAAACAAGAGGGTGAAGGATGGCTTCTTGGTTTGGGTCCCCAGGGCTGTTTTGGCTTGACCATCACTGTTTGATTTAGTCTTCTCTCCTTGGTCAGCCTGGCCCTCTTCAATTACAAAGGAGGCACTGGCAGCTAATTTATTTGTCTGTTGGGTCTCTCAAAATGAAGCCCCTTTGAAGTTCTGCATTTGATTAATGTACTTGGTCCTGGAAAAGAAGTGGCACTCGGCAAATGATTTTGTCAAATGGATTAAAATGAGGGAACTCAGTTTTTCTTTGATATTTTGAAGGATTCAGATTATTCAATTGCTTTGAAAAGTTTTTCAGGGTGGGAGCGAGGTGGGAAAAGTCTGTTTTCTTAAGTGGTTATCTATAGTATTTATACCCATGTTTCATATGCATACCATCGTATAATAGATATAGTACCAAATTTCTTCTGTTTGAGATTATAGTAGTAGTTTCAATAATGTTTAGTGTCCCAACATTTCTTTCCTAAAAAGGAAAGGTGTTTCAGTTACGTTATGGCGTGGTAGCTAGGTTATGTTGCAATAACAAACAACCCCCACACCTCAATGATTTAAAATAACATATATTTCTTGTTTCCCTTGTATTTTTGTTTTGTATCACTGTCATGTTTACTCAGGGATCTAGGCTGATAAAGTGGTCATGCTGAGAACATTGATGATCACTGAGGCAGAAGAAGAAATGAATATCGTAGTGGCATCAATTTGTAAATCTTCCTCTTGGATGTCACACTTCTGCTCACATTTATTGACTAAAACCAGTGATGTGCCCATACTGGGTCAACAGGAGGGTCAGAAGTTTAATCCTGCCATGTGTTGGGGACCATATATTGGTGAACAGTCTGAATGACAACCAGAGAGTTGAGGTTATATTTGCAATATGAAAGTTGAATAGTTCATGTTCAGTGCCATTCTGAAGCATTTGAAGATGTGTGATTACATGTGATTTATATGATTTTCTTTTAATTTGGTCTTCCTGGAACACCTGGAATATGTGGTAATAAAATTTCAATTTGAAAATGCATGTTTTATTTTTAGAAAAAAGGTTTGAGTATGAAGGTGGTAGCCAAATAAATCTGTGTAGGTGAGGGAGTGGTTGACAGCGTCGACCATCCCTCCTGAGGATGAGTGGGATCATTTCAAGCACAGTGTGGAGATAAGTGTTTGGTGGAACTTTGACCTTACTCCTGAGATTTGGGCAGTAAATGTGACATGATACGTCATTCGTGGAACACTGAAACATAGCTACCCAACCTCGCCAACTAAAAGCCTGTGTCCCTACACCACAAATGTGCCCCTGTGTGCTGAGATCTTGGCCTAGAAAAAAAATTGAGACATTGTATTGGGGTGAAATTTTGCTGTATCTGTGTATAACCTAAACCTTACACCATCAGACAGAAATATTCAAGTCTGTTCTGATTACTACATGGACTGTGATTTGAGTCAGTTGAGAGATTTGAAGCAGCTAGTTATGGGTTCTTTATCTCAAACTCAAAGGATTGGCAATCTGCCCAGTTGGATTATATACAAAGATTGGTTATGGCTATAGAGAATGTTGGCTCTATATCTCAAAATAGACTTGTTTTTATCATTGTTTACTGCCTCCTAAATTTAATATTTATGGAGAAAAAAATTTGAGACATCCTAGTAAAAATGAAAAAAGTTAAAATCTTAATATCTCAGCTTGCAAAGTGGATCACATTGTCCATGAGAATAAATCTTTTTAAATATTTGAAATATTTAAATATCAAAAGATGGACATGAACCTGAATAACAAATTCTTAAAAACAAGTCAGCATTGTTCTCATACGTCTGGGAGCTCATAGCATTATGTTTGCTTGCCCAGGTAGAATGGTCAAGAATATACTTTGATTCCAAAGATTTAAATGTGTAAATAAATTTGGAAGTGGTATGAAGACCACTGTGTAAAATACTCTGCCAGATGCCTGTACTTTTGGGTCTTGGGTCATGTAAATGATTGAGTGGTGGTTACATAGCCATTAATTATTTGGTTTACTTCACCACCAAGTTTATACAAGCTTACCATCATGTGGTGAAATCGCATTGGGTGATATTTTCTGCTTTTCTCAAGAGATCTTAAGCACTGAATCCCTCTTGTCCTCTGAGCTTTGGCTTCCCAAGAATTTAAATACCAGCAGGGCTATTTTTTCTTTTTTTCAATAACATTCTGATTCCTTTGATTGCTTCCAGTTTTCAGAGAAAACTTAGTAGAAGAGCTTAAACTTCCCTAGTCTTTTTTTTTTTCCTTTTGTGCTTAAAACTAGAAGTTACGTGGGGGAAGTAATGCAGCGGGATCAGACACTCTGAATCTGGACCCGTCTGTGTAGAGGATGCTTTGCCTTTAGTTTTAGAAAAGTGAGATGTGCTGTGTTTCAACGATACCAGGGTGCTCAGCAGAGTCACGAGTCATCCCACGTCAGAGAAAACCCTCTCTGGGCCTAATCTGAAGTCAGATCTCTGATGGTGGTGGGTTGGGTATGGTGTGAGTTGAGAGGGTCAGTGTTTGATAGTTCTAAGGCTGTTGATCCACCTCCCCTCTGAGCCTAAACTTCAAGACCAGTTGGGGATGTTAAAACTGAACAGACCGTCCTAGGACTGGCCTGGCCTGTAGCTGGGCCTCTCCAAGGTGGGTGAGCCATTGCCCTCAGGGAGGCTCACGAATCTGTTTTTCATCTGCCAGGCCGTGGGCCCTCAGTCTCTGGCTATTGCCCATTCCCTGCATTGTATCATGTCATGTACGTCATCTATCAGCCACAGTTTCTTGGGTAGGATCTTCCCACAATTTTAGAAATGACTGTCTTTTTCCTATTGAGAAGACTTCCCTTTTCTCTTCTAATATATTAATTCCAAGAGAGATGGGTTACTCACAAATCATGGGTGAATGGGACTTCTTTTTGTTCTAGGAAGAAAGAGGCCCACTTGGTCAGTAATGATAAAGGGCTGGGTGTGTGTTTCTTGTGTATTGCAATATTTCATAGCTTAACTCTGACTACCAAACCTTGTCTAAGAGGAAAGAGGGTCTTGTGGGTTATCCATTGGGTGTTTTTGGTCTTCTGTAGAAACACAGAGATTAGGAAACCATTCAAATTCCTCCTATCCAGAAAATATGGAGATGAATAACAGTTTAGAGAGAACTTTCCACTGATTTTTTTTTTTTTTTTTTTTTTGCATACTGGGTATTGAACTCAGGGGCACTCAACCAATGAGCCACATCCCCAGTCCTATTTTGTATTTCTATTTAGAAGGAAGATCTCACTGAGTTGCTTAGCACCTTGCTTTTGCTGAGGCTGGCTTTGAACTTGTGATCCACTGGTCTCAGCCTCCCAAGCCACTGGGATTACAGGTGTGTGCCATGGCACCCGACCACTGATTCTTGATCTTCCAGATTGGAGAGATGTTTTGGAAGGAGGAAGATTTGAGGTTGGGATGATGGTGGTGTTATTCTTCCACCAATGCCATTAACGGTAATAGCTTGCAGAAATAGCACTCTTGGAGATCAACAAAGATCTTTGGTGTTTGCTTTGTCTATTTAGTGATTTGTACCCAAGAAGGCTAGACTCATTGGATTGGTCATTTGGTAGACAATGGTGTCACGTCCACAGGTTGAACTTCTGTGGACACAGCATGTTATAGTCTATTGTTCTTTTTTTTGTATGTGGGATGTAAAGTGAGAAAAATTGGTGGAATTTTTCCACTTTTGCTATAAAAACAACTCAGACTTGCCTTTGGATTTGGATACATTGGTAGCATCAATGTCATATAAAAATAATACATAGGATGAGGACTTGAAAACATCAAGTATCTCAACAATGGCTGGGTAAATGGGTAAACTCTGGTATACAAGGATGTATTGTAGTTATGACTGGATTAAACACAAAAGGAGTCCTTCTGAGAACCTGCATGACACTATCAACCCTCTATTTGGTAAAACACTAAATATGGAAGAAAACAGTCTCTGTGGACTGAATTGTCTGATTAGACTATCTGAACAGTTCATTTGCTGGTTAATCTGTATCTAAAATTCACCTGCATCAGAAGAAAGAGAGATATAAAGACAATCTAAATTTAAAGTAGATTATAGCTCAAATCTCAGATTTTATGCTTGAGCATGATAGGGACTGTGAGCAAAGATTTTGGAATTGAGTAAGTAGAAAAAGAAAAAGGTAAAGTAAGAAAATACCATCAAATAAATTTATTAAAACTCCCAGGACAAAAGAAGGGAGAAAATTAAACATTTCCATGATTGTAACTTCAGAAGCCAGGGAGAGAGGGTGGATGGGCTTTTAGTATGGATAGTGTTCAGGCTAAGTCCCAGAAAATATTCCCCCACCCCTTATTGTCAAGAAGGAGCATTCTTGCAATGTGTTTATTTTGCAGATGACTTCATGAAGTTTCTTTCTTTCTTTTTTTTCTTTCTACTATTGTGCTATTTAATTGAAAGCACTCTGGGTACTTTGATATTAAATAGTGGTTTTTTATTTGCTTCTATTGTTTTAGACCATATTGTATTTGGAGACTATTTGGTATTTTACCTCACTTTTTGGAGAATTAAAAAAAAATTGTAATTGTTTTTGTGGAATATCTCTCTTATCTACTGTAGAAGTCTGAAGTAACTTCTTTTTGCTTTAATTTTGTATGATAATCTAATTTTTATTGACTGTGTAACGGGAGGATAGATAATATGCTATTACCTATCCAAAAATATTTTGGTTTTTGTAAATTTCACATATACTCTTTTATCCAACCTTCATTTCATCCTTACATATCAAAAGAAAGATGATCCTTCAAAACTGCCTACATGTAGAAAGCATTCATTGGCTAATTCCAAGTGTAGCAAACTCAAAGTAGTATCATTTGTTATGGATATCCAAAGATTTATTTCTGTTTTCATTTTTTATTATGTCTCAAAATCTTTCTAAACCTTAATCTTCTTGAATCTTTTAAAAATTTGTTCTCATTAGGTATACATGACAGTAGAGTGCACTTTGACACATCATACATAAATGGAGTATAACTTCTCCTTTTTCTGCTTGTACATGATGTAGATTCACATTGGTCGTGTAGTCATATATGCCCATAGGGTACTAATGTCTGATTCATTCTACTGTCCCTCCTTCCCCATTACCCCCTTTCCTCCCTTCACTCCCCTCTGCCTAATCCAAAGCACCTTTATTCTTCCTTAGTTCCCCACCCTTACTGTAAGTTAGCATCTGCATATAAGAGAAAATATTTGTCCTTTGGTTTTATGGGATTGGCTTATTTCACTTAGCACGATCGTCTCCAGCTCCATCCATTTACTGGCAAATACTATAATTTCATCTTCTTTCAATTTGAGTAATAGTCCCTTGTGTATATATATACATTTCTTTTATCCATTTACACCTAGGTTGGTTCCTGTTTTAGTCAACTTTTTTGTTACTGTGACTAAATGATCTGACCAGCACAATTATAGAGGAAGAAAGTTTTATTTCACAATTTCAGAGGTCTTAGTACGGAGACAGCTGGCTCCATTCCTCAGGACTTGAGGTGAGGCAGAATATCATGGCAGAAGAGCATGGCAGAGGGAAACAGCTCACATCAGCAGTAGCAGAGAGGGACTCTACTCTCCACATATAAAATATATACCCCATAGCTACGTGCCAATTCCCACCTCCTCCAGCCATACCCTACAACTTCAGTTAATCCCATCAGGGTTTAATTCATTGATTATGTTAAGACTTTGTTACAACCCAGTCATTTCTCCCCTGCATCTTCCTGCATTGTCTCACATGTGAGCTCTTGGGGGACACCTCATATCCAAACCTTAACAGTTCCATAGTTTAGCTATTGTGAATTGAGCTGCTATAAACATTGATGTGGCTGCATCACTGTAGTATGCTGATTTTAAGTCCTTTGGATATAAATCAAGGAGTGGGATAGCTGGGTCAAATGGTGGTTCTATTCCAAGTTTTCTGAGGAATTTCCATACTACTTTCCATAATGGTTTCACCAATTTGCAGTCCCATCAGCAATGTATGAGTGTTCCTTTTTCCCCACATCCTTACCAACATTTATTGTTGCTTATATTCTTGATAATTGCCATTTTGACTTGAGTGAGATTAAATCTTAGAATTGTTTTGATTTGCATTTCCCTAATTGCTAGAGAGGTTGAACATTTTTTCATGTTTGTTGATCAATTGTGTTTCTTCTTCTGTGAAGTGTCTGTTTAGTTCCTTAGCCCATTTATTGATTGTTTTATTTGTTGTTTTGGTGTTAACTTTTTGAGTTCTTTAAAAATCCTGGAGATTAATATTCTGTCTGAGGTGCATGTGGTAAATATTTTCTCCCTTCTGTAGGTTCTCTCTTCAAGTTATTGATTGTTTCCTTTGCTGAGAAGAAACTTTTTAGTTTGAATTCATCCCACTTATTGATTCTTGATTTTACTTCTTGTGCTTTAGGTGTCTCGTTAAGGAAGTCAGATCCTAGGCTGACATGGTGAAGATTTGGGCCTACTCTTTCTTCTATTAGGTGCAGGGTCTCTGTTCTAGTGCCTTAATCTTTGATCCACTTTGAGTTGAGTTTTGTGCAGGGTGAGAAATAGGGGTTTAGTTTCATTTTGCTACATATGGATTTCCAGTTTTCCCAGCATCATTTGTTGAAGGGGCTATCTGTTCTCCAATGAACGTTTTTGGCACCTTTGTATTTATGAGGGTTTATCTCTGTGTCTTCTATTCTGTACCATTGTTCTACATGTTTGTTTTGGTGCCAATACCAAATCTCATTGAATCTTAAAAGTTCTTTTAGAGTTATTAAATCCATTTTCCCAAGCAATAAAGGAATTAAAAAAAAATAGGGATCATAGGCTTTACCCATTTCATGAACACCATTATTCATTGTGTAAAACAGCAACAACAACTATTTACTGTTTTTGTAATCAAGGTGGAGTTGTCTCTGTCATGGATGTTGGTTGTTTTTGCCCAGGATCTCTTCCCTTTTTGGTGATAGCATTTCAGTTCCTTTGAGGTACCCATCTCTTCTACTCTCAGTCCACGTTGTTCAGTTGGGGCTGTCGCCCAACCCTGTAATCTGGGAGTGGGCCCACAATCTAGGTTGACAGATTAGAAATATCTCTGGGTTTTTTTCCTGAAATTCTCTGGAAAGAGAATTTCTTGTCCTATGGAATTTCTCACACTAAGGATCACATAAACTTATTGTTGGGGGTCATCTTTGCCACCAGATGAAAAGAACTTTCCTAATGTGGATAATAATGAATTATGACATAGTAATTTATATTTTTGAATTCATTCAATCCTCCCTTTAAAACCTAGGAGGTAAACATTTTTTATTATCCTCATTTTTATGATTAAAAATGTGGAGGTGCAGTTAGGCGATAAGGTGAGTGTAAAACAGCTAGAGGGTAATGGGTCCAAGATTCTAAACTTTGCAGCCTGCTTCTGGAGTCCATGATTTTAACCACTGTACTACAAAAAGAAAAAACAAAAACAAAAACAAAACAAAACAAAACAAAAAAAACCCCCAAAAAACCAAAAAAACCAAAAACCAAAAAACAAAAAACAAAAAAACACAGTTGAAAGAGAATGAAAAGCAGATCCCTGATCTCATCATTTGAGCCCTTGACCCAGCTATTTCTTTCGTAGTCTGGGGTTTCCCTTTATAATGAGCCAATGCATTCCCTTTTGGTTTAAATTAATTTGGGATGGATTTCCATTATTTGCACTTGAAAGAGCTCTGAATAATGCATGAATGAAAAATGGGACGTCTTGGGTAAACTCTACTTTGCTATGTGATATTTGAGACAATGCATGTAGAGATGACTTGCTTAGCAAGTTCATGCTTGTTTAAGCCAGCTATGGAAGCTGGGGGAGCATCCTGGCACATGTGACGATGATCTAAGTTGATTTTCTTCTCAAATCTACTCTTTTGTATTTAATGGTTAAGACCTAGATCCAAATCTCTTAAACCCTGGTTTGTGTATACTCCTGATAGATTCTCATTAAATAATGACTTTTTGTCTATTAAAAGCATACTAATTACATTCATATAGAATATAGTCATGAATTTATAAGAATAAAAGATATAAGGATCTAAATTAGCTTAAATTAAATGATATTGACTTAATTCATTGAGGTTGCTATAAAAATATCTTAGACTTGGTAATTTATAAACAACAGAAATTTATTGCTTATAGTTCTGGAGGCTAGGAAGTTCTAGATAAAGGCATTAGCAGAATCAGTCTGGTGAGACCCTGTTCATCATAGCAGGCACTTTCTATGTGTCCTTTCATGGCGGAAGAGAAACCAGCTCTCTTAGACCTCTTTCTAAGGATGCTAATCCCATTTATGAGGGCTCCTCCCTCATAAACTAATCACCTCCTAAAGACCCCACCTCTTAATACTAGTGCTTTGGTGACTGAGTTTCAACATATGAATTTGTGCATGTGTGGGGGTGAACACAAACATTCGCACAATAATAGGGTTTTATAGTCCTGTGATTGGACAGTCTAGGGAAGCTGGCTTAGGGTTTAGCTGATCAACGTTGCCACTAAGATCCATTCTTGACTTCTTATTTTGGGGTTGGCTCTATCCTCAGGTTCTGCAAGTGGGCCCCTGGCATCTCTAGGTCACTCACAGTCACAAGGAGGTAAGTTTCACATCTTCAGCCCCCAAAGGGGGAGAATATACATTGTGCATTTCCTGTACAGGGCCAGATTCTTCTGTTTTGGGTTGAGATATGCTGATGAGTTTAAGTCAATCAGACCCCACCTCTGGTGTCCATCAAACTTCAGGGCTGCAAATGATGAATGGAGATGGGAGAGGAAAGTCTCATCTCCATCTCTCATTATTGATGATATTGAGGTTAGGAGGGGAGTGAAAAATAATAGTACTAGTAATAGTAACAATAGTTCTGCAGTAGTAGTATTTATAACAATGATAATAATGGCTAACAATCCAGTACTTACTGTGTGTTGGCATTTATTAACACATCTAATCCCCATCAAAAGTCTATGAGTTGGGTATCCTTAAGTCATAATTTCATAGATAAGGTAATTAAAACAGAGCAATTGGATTTACACAGCTAGGAAGCAGCAGGGTCAGGACTCAAATATTCCCTCTGGCTATAGACCTTGTACTGTTTGGTTGGCTATGTTAATCTCTGTAGCTGATGCCAACTATTTCTTAATTAAGGATGACACTTAAATAACATTGCCCCCATTTTCCTGGCTATCTTTTACATAATCAAGACAGGGTTGACTGACTGAATTATATTCCATTGTGTATTTATATCACAGTTTCTTTATCCATTCATCTGTTGAAGGGCATCCAGGTTGGTTCCACAATCTAGCTATTGTGAATTGAGCTGCTGTAAACATTGATGTGGCTGTGTTACTGTAGTATGCTAATTTTAAGTCCTTTGGTATAAACTGAGGAGTGGGATAATTAGGTCAAAAGATGGGTCCATTCTAAGTTTTCTGAGGAATCTCCATATTGCTTTCCAGAGTGGCTGCCATAAAGAAGAATAATATGGCATTTGCAGATAAATGGATGGAACTGGAGAATATCATGCTAAGTGAAATAAGCCAATCCCAAAACACCAAAGGTCGAATGTTTTCCCTGATGAGTGGATGATGATACATAATAGGGGTGGGGGTAAGAGAAGAATGGAGGAACTTTAGATTATGTACAGGGAAATGAGAGGGAGGAGGGGCAGGAGTTATGAAAGATGGTGGAACAAGTCAGACATCATTACCCTATGTACATGTATGATTACATGAATGGTGTGAATCTACGTCAAGTACAACCATAGAAATGAAAAGTTGTACTCCATTTGTGTACAATGAATCAAAATGTAGTCTGTAAAAATAATACAAAGAAAACAGGGTTGGGATTGTAAGTGTGAAACTTCATTGCTTGGATATGATGACTACATCTTTAACAACATATTTCTTGAGTTGATACAGAAAAGGAGCTATTTAACCTTTTGTTTTGTTTTGTTTTTCCTGGTACGTAAATTTAATACATAATAGGAAATGTTTATTTCCTTCTGTTTGGGTTACAAAAGCTCATGGCCAGAAAAGTGGACTACCTTTGTTAACATTTTTCGGGGGAACTAAATACCATTTTATCTACTTTTCTTTCTTCCAAAATACATTTTGGACATGATATATATATTTTAAAAATTAAACCATCACATCCTCTACACCATGAAGAGGTCAACTTGATGAATATTGTAGTGTCTTAGGAGAATGATTATGTTTATGTCTGACATTCTTTTCTTCAGTTAGCATCTGTTTCAGGTACTCGTTCTTAGTATTTTTTTTATACCAGCACAATCAATATAAAACTTAATCTTAGATTATTCTGAACTGAAGATCTTTTTAAAGAGTGTTGGAATTCTCTTTATGTCATTGAGTAAAGCTTCCTTGGAATAGATGTGGCCTTTCAAATCTTATTGAAGGCATGGGATTTGTGAAGCCTGATTAGCTAGCCTTCTGTGGTCTGAAAGAAGGGACTCCATAAAATGAAGTGACAGCCCAATTGGTTTGATAAGCTTCTGTAGAAATACAGATTTTCCACTATCTTTCCTTAAGCCATTCTGAATCTCAGAAATGATTCTACAATTGATGCTGATATAACACAGCTCCCCTCACAATTATGCACTGAAAAACCAAATGAGCATTTTGAGGAGAAAGTTCTTCTAGGAGGCAGTAGGCTGAACCTTTAAATACAGTATGGTAGATTCTGCTCAGTTGCTACTATCCTCTCCTGCAATGTCAAGGTAGTTTATCATGGCTGAATCTGGACCTGGCCACCAAACCCGTCTCAAACTAGTAAAATTCTTTGCCATCCTTGCTCAACTTTCATTAGACAGAAAAATTCCCCTGGAATCAAAGAGGAAGGAGAAATGAGAAATGAAGCTTACGAACATTTAATGAACAAATGTTAGGTGTTAGGCATTGTGTTTAGAAATTTTATGCAATTATCACATTTAATTCTGTCAATAATCAGAGAGGTGGGAGTCAGGATTTTCATTATTCCTAAGTGGAAATGAAAGCTCAGACCCAATGGGACACAGTTGGCCGGTTAAGTGATGGAGCAGAGATTCAATCCAAGTCTGAATTTTAAGACCCTATCTCACATGTTCTTTAAGCCTTTATGAAATTAAATATTGTTTATTTGATTTAAAATATATAGTACAGATATATAGTATAGGTTCAGAAAAATATCTAGAATAGTTTACCTAGACCTGTTATTTTCGTAACATATACTCATCAAGTGTTTACTAGTTCCCAGGATATTATAGTGAACAAATCAGTAAAAGCATCACTGTACTTTTTGAGATTAGTGGAAGGAGATAAATAATAAACATAGTAAATATATAAATTATCTTAATAGTGATAAGTGCTATGGGAAAATAAGAGGCCTGTAGCAAGCTAATGATAACTGGCCAGAAGAGAAGAGGGGTTTTGAAGTTTGAACATTTAATAGAGAGTGAAAGGCCCTGAGGATTGATCCCCAGCACTGCAAAACGAAACAACAACAACAAAAAAAAAAAAAAAAAAAAAGAAAAAAAGAAAAGAAAAGAAAGAAAGAAAGAAAAAAAGAAAAGAAAAAGAAAAAAGGAAGAGAAACCTGAATTATCGTGCTTGCTTGCTCTGTCTTACCGTGTAATACCCTCTACCATGTTATGATGCACCGAGAAAGCCCTTACCAGATGCTGAACAGATGTCCATGTTCTTGAACTTCCCAGTTTCTAGAACCTAAATGAAGCTCTATTATTTATATCTCAGGCATTTCCTTATACCAGCAGAAAATGGATTAAAAACTCCAAGTGAAGAAAAGTGTTTCTTGGAGTTGGCAGTGATCAATAGTACTATATATTTCAAAAAAACTAGAAGAAAGGGTTTTGAATGTTTTCACCACAAAGAAATGATAAATATTCAAGGAGATAGATATGCTTTTACTGATTTGAACATTAAGTAATACATACATGCATCAAAACATCAGATGGTATCCCATAAATATGTACAATTTTTATGTGTCAATTAAAAAAGGAAAATACCACCCAATGCTGCTGATGTTCAAGAATGAGGGGAACTGATCATTGGATTTAGTAATGTGGAGGTCACTGGTACTTTTGACAAGAGTAGTTTTGTAGAATTGAAGCTTAAGGAGGGATCAGAGGAATTAAAAAAAATTTTTTTTTTGAGAAAAAGTTACAGCATGCTTTTATGCTGATGTGAATGATCTAATAGAAAGGAAAAAATTAATAGGAGATGGAGAATTGCCGGGAAAAGAAAGGTGCTGACAAGTTTGTGCAGCGAGGGAAGAGATAAAAAATATTTCTTCGTGATGATCTGATGACAGCATTATGTCATTGGAATATGTTTTCAAATGGTTTGCTCAAGTGGTGCGTCTTAGCGATCTCATAATCTCCAACAATCTGATCTATTGTTGGAAAGCTGGCATGTCATGATTTTTAATGTGGAGGGTAAAATAACAGGATTTGTTACAAAGACTGACCTATCGTAAAAAGGGCTTGATTGCTAAAAATTTGATTATTTTCTCCCTGGCACATGATGATATACTTCTCTCGTCCCAGAAAAAAATGATAATATATTATTTGGGGACAGTTGAAAACTGTTTCTAAATGCTATTAAAGGTCCAGAGGAAATGCTGCCAAAATTGAATGTTGTCAGAGTGAACTGGGAACTGACACATACTGCTCACCTTTCTGCTTTTGTGTGTGATAAGCTCCTTGACTCAGCATCTGAAAGCTTTGAAAGTGATCTTCAGTGAAAAATTACCCTGTAATTTTTGGGTTATCTACTTAATTATGAACTCTCTGAGAGATTCATTTTAAATTGGCATTCCTGATGATCTGTAGTTGTGATTTAAGATTTTACAGTTTATTCGAAATAAAATATGAGAAAATAAACCATCTACATGTGGATGGAAATTGAACTAAATTTGTGTGGAGCTGGATGCCTTTCACTGGAAATGGCTAACCATATTCTATCTCTCACTTCTGTACATCCATTATCATTCTTATTTTTAAATGATATTTTCATTACTTGATATTGGGATGAGCCTTTAGTGTTCTCTCTCTCTCTTTCTCTCTCCCTCGCTCTCTCTTTACTTAAAATTGATAGCACTGTGCTGAGGACCCATGATGTGATCTTCAGCAAAAGTGAAAAGTTGGAGAAATACTAGAGAAGTTCATGCAGAGACATGGTGGCTTTGGAAAAATGTTTGGATTTTATTCAGGAGTAGTGGGGAATCACTGAAAAGCAGTAAACAGGGGAATTGCATGATTCTAATAGTGTTTTGTAAAGATCTGCTAGTAGTCGTGCAGATTAGAGAAAGACAAATGTGGGGTTAAGCATACCAATAAAAAAGCTAGTCTAGTGAACAGATGATGGCTGGACCACAGTGGATGCAGTAAGATTTACTACTCTTATAGTTGAGGACTCACTATCAGAATCCTATAATATAGATACCATTATTGGTCCCAATTTTACAGATGACAGGAGGCAAAATAACTTGTCTGAGGTCACACGGCCATGAGGTTGCAGGTTGGATTTCAATCCATTTAATTTGATTTGAGACTTCATGCTTTCAATCACCAAGCTTAGTTGCCAGTATTAGATGAAAATGGGAGAAGTCAATAGATTACAGATATATTTAGAGATAGGATCAGGAGAACTTGGCCATTGATTGCATGTGGGTAGTGGGAAGATGGAACACTCAGAGGTGACCCTGATGTTTCTCTCTGAATTGACCAGACGGGTTCAGTATGTATTGAAATACTGAAAGACTGAAAGAGACATGGATTTGGAGTGGGGAGATCAAGAGTTCAGCCTGTCAGGTTGAGGTACAGATGTTCATGCAGTATCAAGTGAAGCTACACAGTGGGCTGTGATCCATGTGGATCTGCAGCTCAGGAGAGAGGCCTGGGCTGAGATGCACAGCGTTATCAGAGACTATGGTTGTGATTTAGAATGATCCACAGAGGACATGGTGCCAGAAATATACCAAGGACCCAGTAGTACAGAAGGAATGAATTTATAGGGAAGCCATGGATCTTCCGATTTACAGTGCTTATTATAGTAGGCATTTCTGATATTCAAAGTTTAGCTTTCTGGATGTTTGAGGTGGATAGAGTCTACTCAAAACATCTCTCTTCTCAGATATTTCCAATGAGACCACTGTGAAAGAAAAGTGCTCTGAAAAATATTTGTTCAAGCAAGTATAAGAACACTTAAGATGGTCAGTGTAATGCATGGTTCTAATTAACTGTGCAATTAGTTTATTAAGAGATAAAAATCATTTTTTTTTTCTCCTGAACTTACCAACATTATTAACCAAGATAGTGGGTATTGGAAACTAATGACAGTTTTTCTTATCTTTTGAGTCTTAATAACCTCATATTTTAAAAGTTAAGTTTAAACACTTTTAAATGTAAAATAAGTTTAAAACTAAAGCATTGAAATAATTGTAAAAAAGAACTCCCACAAATTTTGTATCTAGATTCACTGATTGTTAACATTTTGCCACGTCTGCGTTATCATACCTCCTTGCTTTACATAACACTAACACTTTCTGAAACTTTTGAGAATATGTTACAACCATGGCGTTCCTTAACTCCCATATGCTTGATCATGTATGTCCTGGGAATGAACACATTCTCTTATATAGCCAGAGTACAATTATCAAATTTAGGAACTATTAAATTTTTATAATACCATTTTATTCTGTATAATTCAGATTTAAATTTCTTTGTAGCAATTACCCTCTCAACAGAGGATCTAAAGTAGGATCATGCTCGTACTTAGTCCTCCATGTCTCCTTAATCCTCCTTTGGTTTGGAAAGTCTCTTAGCTTTTATTTGCCTTTTAAGACATTGTCATTTGTGGAGAATATAGGTCAGTGTTTTGTAAAATGTCTCTAACTTTAGGTTTATCTGATGTTTACTCATGATGCATAATAAGATTATCTTCAGGTCTTGTATTTTTGGTAGGATTCCTATGAAAAAGATGATTACCTTTGGTCACTTGATCAGATGACATTTGCTAAATTTTCTCACTATAAAGTTATAATTTGTTCCTTTATAAATATCAAGCAAACTGAAGGATTTTGTTTTTAAAGTAAAACCTTTCCCCCAGTAGCAACATCTCTGACTTAAGAGCTGGCTTCCTAACTGCCAGGAAGAGGATGCATTAGAAGTCTTGCAGCTGGTGACTGATTATGGTGGTGTGATATGTTCAACTTCTGATGTGTGTTATTTAATCATATTTAGGTGGAGGTTGGAAGGTAGTGAGAGAAGACCATCTTCCTGATGTGTTTCCAGCCCATTCGGGTAGTCAGAAGAAAACATTTAGTCTTTGTACCATCTTTGCTCTCCCCATGACCCAATTTAAAAGAGTTTATTTAAGATCCAAATTATTTTGCAAAAATTATCATTGCCTTCTCTTCCCTCTTATTATATTAGGGATTCTAATATTTTAAATATTTTGGAATTAGGTATTGACCTTTCCTCCTTAACTCTTCCACACTTATCAACTTGAAGGTACTAAAACGGGCCTTAAAACATCAAGAACCTCTATCCACATCTGTCTATCTGAAGGTGTATCTAGCTGAAGAAGTAAACAACTATGCTTGTTTTCATTTTACTCTCTTAGGCATGGCATGGGTTACTAAAAAAATTTGTAACAACCACAAAAACATGAGAAGGAACAACATACTTGTGGAAGACTTCATGCATATTTTATCCGCTTTTAATTTTAAAAACTTCAAGTGAGTCACCAATGGTGAATTTTGGCAGACTAGTGTAAAATAGCACAATTCTGCAATTTTTTCACACTCTGGTAACATGGGTCATATTTTGTCTTGTCCCACAGCTGCTCAAAGCTTGCACCAAATTTACCAAAACTCTGCTGTGTAAGAATGACGCTAAATATGAGATTTCAGAGAGAATTCTTTTAAATCATGAATATGTAAATAAAGTATTTGTGCATAATTCCCTTATAAAAAGTATCCATTTTTTCTGATGTTTCCAGTTGTTTAATACTCAAATGAGTGAGAGTATTTTAAAAATAGTTCCCATGATTGACCCTTGAGGTGCTGAAAGGAGCCACAAAATAGAGAGGAAGGTGTCCTGATGCTTTTGAGTGGTGTATCAACTGGTAAAAAAATCAATCACCTTATTTGTCATTAATAGATAAAAATATTGAATATCCTAATGAAAACAGCACCTCATTTGGTCAAGTATTGAGATTGAACACATCAGAAATATGCATTGCTAACATGAGCAACTAATCTTAGCCCAATAATCGGTTGAGTGCTCATAGAATATTTTTCAATTAAAGTCAAAATTACAAAAACATTTTTAGCCTGGAATACATGAGAAGTTATAAGAGATTTTCTTGCATAACATTGTCACACTATCTTATTGTGTTCAATTGAAGCAATATACTCTTCTTGTAGGGGAGTATCAAAAACTCTAATAAGTTCATGATGTTCCTATTATTTCCACTATGAAGATAATATCAGTCAATTTCAAATTGACCTCAAGCATTATTTGAAACTAAGACACAGAGAGCATATTAGTTAGGAAAAAGAGTAAAGTTCTATAACAACAAGATGGAATGATTCGGTGGCTTAAAGAGTATAGAGGCTTACATCTCTTCTGTAATCTGGTGGGTTTAGGGTGGGCATGTCTACTCCATGTAGTCATCCAGGAATCCATGTTCCTTTCATCTGGTGTCTCCAATATCTCATGATTAAAGCTAGGTTGTGGGCACATCTATTTTCTAGCACTTGGAAATGGCAGAGTATGAAGAGGCTCATGCCCAGCATCTTAAGTCTAGGTCAGGAAATGGTACACATTTGTTCGGTTTACATGCTTTGGTCACGTGACCACTAGTGTAAGGAAACCTAGGAACTGTAGTCTACCTGGGCAGTTGTATACCTACTCAGTTGTGGGTTTAGACCAAGAGGGACTTTGAACTTCACAGAGAGGTTGGAGAAGTTGCCTATGGTTGTGTAGCTTGTAAGGGGGAAGATCTGGGGTTCAAAACCAGGAAGTCTTATTCCAGAGAACCTACCCTTAAATGCCGTTTCAGTTTCTATTGCTATAAGGCAACCCTTTCAACATGTAGTTATTTGTCTTGCTTCTGTAGGTGGTCTGGTAGTTCTTCTGTCATCTGGCCCACTCATAGGGCTGTGTTCAGCTGTCAGATTGGTTAAGGCTGGGTTCATCTGGAACTGTCAACTGGGGAAACTGGATTGTCCTTTTTGTGACTTTTCCATATGATCGGCATGGGCTTCCCCACAGGATGGGGTTCTCAAGGCAGCATTTGAAGAGGGTGTGTGCTTGGGGCATAAAACCAGGAACTATGAGACCTCTGAGAGCCTGCATTGGAAACCTGACATCTTCACTTCTATTGTACTTTTTTCGTTAAATCAATTCAAAGTGCAGATTTAAGGGGAAACTCCACAGATTTATGAGAGTAGTGGAAAACTGGAATTGCCATAGGGAGTTACTGTTGAGGCCATCTTTTTCAACGATTCACCACTACGAGGCTATTCTACTTCTCAAAATCTTCTAGGACCTAGGGAGATTATAGGGAGCACCTGGGGAGATGATAATCTGAGAGAGTCTCTGATCCAGAACGGAAATTCACATGGGAGGTATAGAGGTTCTGTGGTCTCGTTCTCATTCTACTCTAGGGAAGGTCAGGACAGGAAGTGTGCAGGATTAGACTGAGACTAAGTCAGAATGAGTGACACACACACCCTTGGCTTCCTGTGGCATAATGTGTTACCTCTGGTGTGTGTTCAAGGATTTCAGAGCCTAGCTAGTGAATCCTGTTAGTTGAGTTCCTGAGAGGGTAGACAAAGTTGAGAATGACTTCATGGAGGGTATAACCAGGGGAAGATCCTTCTTAAATTAAAAGACCTGGATCGTGGGGACCGGGATGCCTCTGAGGAGACAGTTGGTGAGAAATCAGGCACCTGGGCTGTCTAGGGCAAGATGGAGGGACAGTATTGTTTCAAATAGGGATGCGGAGGGCAGTCCACAGCGGGAGAGAGGCTCACTGGGATGACAGCGGAGGTGGACTATCAGGGGTGGGAAGAGGAGGACAGTGAGAAGAACTGAAAGTTCAGATGGAAACATGAGATGTTAGTCCCCAACTCCTCAGGGGTAGGAAGTGTATCCTATTTATTCTCACATCCCCAGATGCAAGCTAATGCTTTGCATATGGTAGTCATTCATAAACATTTATTCAAATAAATGAATTTCACAGTGAGGAAGAAGAGAGAAATTCCTAACTGATAGAGTCAAATTGTGAGTACTAATGAAAATGCCAGGAGGTTTATTTGTTGTTGATGGTCAGAATTTGTGATTTTGAAAATCAGGGTGGGATTTGTCTTTGCCCATTTTATGGAAAGGGGCATTTAAAAGAGCCTTGATACTTCTCTGCTATAGCCTCTGATCTGACCAGAAATGAAATCTCTCTAAATGTATCATGGGGTATTTCTACAACATAATTTGTCTCTCAAACACAAACTTTTCAAATATTGAGGTATTTTAAAGGGGTTTTTCTAAAGCATACAGATAAATTCCCAAATTTTGAAGGTGGCTGATCCCAGCTGTGTTGAATTATTGACTTTCAAAAACCACTTCAGTATTTTAAAGTCTTTTTCAGTAAGACAATGTTAAAAAGGCCTTTTCTTAACTGGTTCTATAGTCCTTTTCTGTCCTTAGTTTCAAGCATGCAATTAAATCTAACTTTAAAATTTCTCTCTTCTTTTTGGTCACTGATGTTTATCATTTTATGCAAAGTAAAAATCCATGTGGACTGTTAGTGATCAACATTGCTAGCAGCTCTCAATAACCTTTTACTTATATTGTCTAATGTTTATTATGATCTACTGGTTATATCAAAAGATTCTGTATTGTTGAACCGCAGTAGGACACATGCACCCAAGAACAATAGTGCAGCCCTTGACTATTTGTATAAAATACCTTTGGAGTTTCTGTATGTTTTATTACAAAGGTATATATCAGAACCAGGATAGAAAATCCACTTCTGATTATGATAGAGAAGAAGGAAGATATTCATTTCCATGGCAACAAAAAAACCCAGGTAAAATTATTATTTTTACATGGGCTAGTGAAGAGGGGAGAACAGAGAGAAGCCCTTAGTGAGTGAGAAGTGAGGTAGCTTCTGTAGTTGGGGCAGGTCTCCACCCTAGGTTTCGGAAATGGAGCTGAAAACCTGTCACAGAAGAAGAGGTAGGCATGAGGAGAAATCAGTCAAGTACTAAATGACTTCATGGGCTGGTGAGATGGATTGGAGTCTGGGAAGAACTCTAAAGGCGAGCAAACTTCAAGGTTCAAAATTATGCCCTCATCTACGGTCCTTGAATATTGTCGAGAAAGTCACAGTGGATGAGGGTCTAGAAAGCAGAGAGAGATTGTACTGTTTCACACATACTTGTGACACTGATTCCAGGGCTTGACCAGCATTGAATATACAGGTGTATAAAACATATTTGTACATGAAGCCCAAACACTTCCCTGGTTTTCTTAAGAGCTTGAAGTGTTTGAGGTCTTACCACTGCAGACTACCAAGTTAGCCTGCCACAGTTTCATGGATGCAGATAGGTGATACAAAACTCCTTGATCAAAGATGAAGAACAGCTTATTACTTGCAGCAGTAGCAGTAGCCAGAGAATCAGCACGTTTGTGTCAGTTCCCCAGGTCCCAATTCCCACAGGGTGATACACAGAGAGTGAGATGATGTCTGAACAGCCAGTAAGTTCTGTTATGGGAAAGGAATGCTGAGCTGAGGGAATTCAAGTATTTTTATGATAGGCTGTAGCATACCTGCTCGTAGCTCCATGTGGATATACTATCTCTGTCTTCCAAGGCTGTTTGCTATACAAACATCCTTGAAAAGATAGCCTGGAACAAAGAGAATCAATGTCTTTCTCTGCAAGATAAGAAAAAATGTTAGAGACCAGTGGGAAAACATCTCACAATACTGATGTCAAAAGTACAGCTGGCCAGGGGAAGAAGGTAATCTTGTATCTGCTATGTATGTGGTAAGGATTCTCCTATTGTTTTGAATATACATATTCCTGACTAGGAATTACTTTATAGATCTGAAATTTGAGTGAGATTCTGCTTTTCAAACTGCTAAGTACTAAATGCATTTGAGTTATTGTTGTTATTTTAAATTTTTGTATATTTCTATGATTTCATCAGTAAACCATGGAACTTACTAATATCAGTTATTGCAGGACAATTAGAAAATCACAGATAAAGTCCCTCCCCCAAATCTCTATGGTGGTTGTAATATAATCACATATATTAGCCAACCATATTGTAATGTTTTGAAAATTAATATCACTGCCATATTTCCATGTCATTCCATGTCACTTAATGTGTACTACAATATTATTTAAAGACTGCCTAGTGAATCACTACACAGATGTACATTAAATGCATACAATTCTGTAACCTTGAGCATTTAGGTTTTATATTCTTTATCATTATTCACCATTGTGCCTCTCTTGGTGCCCATTTCTAATTACATTTTTAAATAAGATTTTTGAGATTGCATTTACTCTTGATACATGCTTCCTAATTGTCTTCTCAATGGCTACACCATCTAATGAACTATTTCAATGTAACTTTTTCCTCTATAAAAATGGTTGGAAAAAATGACAGCCTTTCTATTGTTCTGTAGGCACATTCTGAACCAGGAAATGTGCTGTTTTGATTTTTACAAAATCAAATCCAAGACAAAAGCTTTGTTTGGAAAAAAAAAAAAAAAAAAAGAAGCGAGGTGATGCTCCAGTGGAGAATTCATGACTCAGGGGTTGACCCAGAACACTTCCTTCTTCCTGTTTGGCCCATGTGTTACTAGAATCATGACATGGTTTTGTTAGGAGACAAAGAATGAGAAGGACACAGTGGGTAACAGGATGAAGGGAATAAATTGATAGAGTTTAGGAACAGGGCAAGGAGATAAAGGAACACTGTGGCAGGCAGATTCATGGCTCCTAGGAGAGCCACGTCGTAATCCCCTGAAGCTGTGAGTATGTTACTGCTCAAGTCAAGGGGATTTTATAGAAATGATTAAATTAAGGATCTTGAGATGGAGGATTATCATGGCTTGTCTGGGTGGGATCAGTGTAATCATAGGGACCCTTAGAAGTGAAGGAGGGAGGCTTGAGAATTGTCAGAGGAGGCATGATGACTGAAGTAGAGATTGGGGTGATCAAATGGACAGTAGAGGGAGGCTACAAGCCAAGGGACTGGAGCAGCTTCTAGAAGTTGGAGAAGGCAGGCAGACCTGTCCTCTCCTAGAGCCTCCTGAGGGAGCACAGTCCTACCATCACCTCACTGTTAGCTCAGTAGGTCTGTTTTGGATTTCTTACCTCCTAAACTATAAGATAATAAATTAATTTTTTATCCCAGTAATCTCGTGGTGATTTGTTACAGCAGCAGTAGGAAACTAGTATCATTTTTGAATTTAAAGGGAGGAGTTAGGCATTGGAAGAATGTGAACATTTGCAAGTAGTTTGATATTTGGATGGAGAGACAACAATGGAAGAGGGTGAACTATATGTGAACTTGGAGTTGAAAATATGCTTGCATAATCATTTATTTAATCATGTCTTTCCTTCTAGACTGCAAATTCTATGAGGGCAGAGACTGTCTGTTTTGTGTATCACAATATCCTGAGTAATCCCATAATAACTGACAATGGGCAGGATGAAGATTATAGAATGAGTAAATTGGGAGCAGATACTGATAGGTAAGTAGAAAAGAGAAGGCCTTGTAGATTGATGCATAACATTTAGCCAACTCCTTGGAGAGGTAAAACTCATTACATTGTCTGATAATGATTTTTAATCATTAGGCACAGCACCCTCGTGTACAGTTTTCCTTTGCAGTTCTGGTGAAGTGATTGATTAAGAGCAGGATGGGGCTTGGAAATTAGACTTCTTTGGTTGGAATTCATATCACTATGCATACTGTCTCTAGCATGATTAAGTATGTCTTTAACACACTGAAATGTGATACTTGTCAGTGTAGCTGGGAGGCTAAAGTGTAGCAAGAGGGTCCATTGTCCATCTGTTCATCCTTCTGTCTGACTGTCCATCCAGTGCAGTTTAGTGGTTGGGAGAAAAGCTGTGGAGCCAGACTCCTCAAATTCTGTTTCAGTTCTGCCAGTTACTAACCATATGACTTTGGTCACGTTATTTAAACACTCAGTTTTTTGATCTGTGAAACAGAGGTACTAATGTGGTTGTTAAAAAGATTAAATATAAAGCAATTAGAATAATTTTTATATAAAGTAATTAGAATAATTTCTGGTGCATAGTCATTATAAATATTTCTTCTTCTCTTTCTTTTTCTTCTTATTATTATTTGAATAAGATAAATTTTGATTTAGTGGAAAGAACCAGAAACCATCTCTGCTATTTATCTGGGTGACTGTGGTTAGGCTGTACCTTTCTGGCCAAGGAAAGCATTATACCAGACCAGCGAGTCTCAATCATTTTTGTGCATATAAACTCTCTGAAAAGTCCTTTTAAGATGCAGTCTCTGACTCAGTAGGTCAGAGTGGAGGTTGAGATCCTGCCTTTCTAATAGCTCCTGGGTGATGCTGATGCTGATGGCTCATGGCACATTTTGGGTAGCCAGGAACTAGGCAACCTTGAAGGCTCCCTCTGGCCTCAGTATTTCTGCCGTTGGTATTGCAATACTTGCAGTCTCCAGGCAATATCATCCTTTGGGTTTAGCTCTTTCTCCCTTCTTATTGTCTAAACCTAATCATTTTTTAATTTTTCTGATTCTGTTTCCTCTTTCAGAATGTCTCTTTAATGTTCACTGAACCTAACTTAGGATGCTCTAGAAAATTGATCAAACTGCTTGATTAAGCTTCCATGGGAAAGTGTTACAAAGAATGTTCATAGCATGGCAAAAATTATATATAATTTAATGTCATGTCTGACCAAATCTAAAAGGAAAAATTCTTACCATTTTGCATACTAGAAAAAAGGGTTAGGAAGGAAATGCCCCACATGGCGCTTTCCCTCTCTCTCTCTTGCTCTCTCTCGAACACAGTCACGTGAGCGCACACAAACACACACACACACACAGGCACACACAGACATATTTTTTTTCTATGAGTATGGAATTCTGAAAAATAAAAAACATTGTTTTGAAAGAGTTACTAGAGCTGAGTCCTTCCAATCTAAAGGTATTTCTGAATTCCTTTGGGATTATTGTTCTCTGTTCTCTCCTAAATATCCTTGTGAGCTCCTTTCTTTGTTTTTTATCTTCTGGTTTCAGTGACAAAAAAAGGCCCCACTCTCATAAAAGATTTTTTTTCCTCTCTCCTGTGAAAGGGAACTTGATCATAAACCCCCCCCCCCCCCCATCCTGCCTGATGGAAGGGATCAAACCTCATCTCCCAACTACAGCATGGTGACAGAATACCAGTCCCCACATGGCCAGGTCTCACTTCGATGCCTACCAAGCGCTGAGGGCCAGAATGCTGACACCATCCGGTCTTTTCCAGAATCTTCCCGTAATTTCTTTAGGGTCCGCCTGAAAAGACAGGCGGGGATGTGGAAAGATGAAGTCAGATGCTGCACAGCTGCAGCCGATGCCAAATGTGACTTGGGACGCAGCCCCACAGCTGCAAAGCCAGCCAAGCAGCCAGCCACGTCCACAGCCGTGGAGTCTCCAGGGGGATGAAAGTCACAGAACCAGATGTTGCTTCTAGAAGAAAAAGTGCTGCACACAACTTGGCCTCTGAATGGTACTTCTGTCCAACTTATCTTCCACTTGGTCTTAGATAACAAAAACTCTGCTAGGAAGGCCTGGAAAAAAAACAGCAGGAACATAACTCGACCATGAGAAGAAAGTCATGAAGTACTAATGTTTTTGCCAAAACATTTATTCTGGAGTGTCTCAGATTTCTTAGTTTAAATTCAGATTATAAGAAACTTTCTGGGAGGAAAGAATCCTGGCGATTAGCTTCTAACGTAGGTTCCGCTTGATTCTGCTTTTCAGGTCCCATAGGACTCTAGGAGGAGGCTTTGTACTTAAGAGAAGTTCCCCTGCTCTTTCTAGAATGAGCTTTCTTCCTCTGCTGATCCACTGTCCCCTCCAGGTCTGCTGGGAGTGGTTTGACAGGTTGTTTACTGACCAAGGGTGGCTGGTTGAGGAATGTGTAGGAGGCCATCTTCCAGCCTGTTCTCTACACATTGCGCTGTCCTCATATAGGTCTGTGCCCAAATGGGAGTGGCATTTATTTCTAAACCACAAAGATGCTATCTACTTACCAGGCCCTGTGCCCTCAGGATTATTTTTCCTGGGTAGGAGGAAGTCTATAGGGTAGCAGAAAGGGTTACGTGGGGCCTACCTGAGCCCATCTCAGACCTCTTCCCTGGAGTAACTGCAGTCTCATTTAGGCCAGTCACACCCAGTCTCAAGGAAGGACCCATTCTAACTGCAAATCAGAGTCTACAGGACTCTGTCCAGGGTCAAAGCAGCAAGTCTGGCCCTGAACTTGTATTTCCATCCTAATCAGGGAGTTTTCTTCTTGAGATCCAGGCCTTCCACTTACACTCAAGAGATAGATCCTTGTTTTATTTCCTTAGCTAAATCGACATCTCTGATATCTGTCTGGCGCATCGGTTCTTTCGGAGCCAGGGATTTGTCTTGGTCTGGCCACAGGCATGCCAGAGATTCCAGCAGCGCTCTAGCTTCCTGGCCTGGCTGCTGCTCCTTGTTTCCCTGAAGATTCTTTTCCACTTGGATCTCTGCATGTGACCTGCTCTGGGATGAATCTCCTTATTGTTCCACCTGCCTGCCAATTGGAGCATGTTCCTGAAGTGGACGGCTTGCCTGGACCATTTCCTTTCTCTGATGTCTGGAATCTTCTGGACACTATCTTTGACTTCTTGGACTGAACTTTTTTTTTTCTTATTTGAGTTCTCTGCGTTGGGTGGGTCAGGTTTTATGTCTGCTCTTTTCTTGACTTTGCTTCATCCTGTGCGGGGAAGAAGGCACACACCGGCCGTGGATGTCAGAGCAAATCATCACTTGCATGTCACAGTGGACACTCTTTCCTGAAAATATCTCTCTACCATGTCTGAAATTCTACCAATACCTTTACTCCTCCCAGGAGTCCTCTGAAGGAACAAGGGACAGGGACAATTCGGTCTCAGCACATATGGTTGTAAGATAGTATTATCATTATCTTACTAATTGCAAGAACTCAGGGAAGTATGGGAGTGTAGAAGGACCAGGGGGAGCAGAAGAGAAAAGACTTATACAGAGTCAAGTAGGGAGAGATACTGAAAACAAACCCTCCTGTCTTCTGACTTGACTTTGTCCTGGTTTTGGGTTGACAGCTTGTATAACTTTAGGTTTTGATGTAGTCTGGCAATTTGTGGACTCTGAGAGAGTACTGGACAAAAGCATTGTCTTTTAGAGTCTCTGGGGAAGGGAATGGAAACGGGGAGAAAAGTTGAAGAATGAGCCGTAACTATACCATTGAATAGATTATAATATAAAAAACAAAAGACAAAAAATGGCTAGCATTAGAAATGAGTTGAGAATGAAGTTTGGAGAAAGGATGTAGGATCACAGGCAAGTCCAATAGCAGTGCTCACATCAGTACATTAGGCTTTGAGTGACATTCTGACCCTCGCACAAGCACTCCCCTCTGGGACAAATTCGAACTCCTCACTTCCTCAATGTCATTAGTGTGAGCTGTGTGGGTCAAGGGGAAGAACTTAATATGTGATTGGCAGATCACCAAGTAGGAGTTTGAAGACCTTCTGGTGATTTTCCTGAAGCACTGGTGTTGCTTTATGGAAATTAACCCGCCCTGGCTGCTGGTGGTCCAGAGGGGCCAGTCTTGGCTTTGGTGAAGCTAGGACTAGGTTCTCTCTAGTCTTGGCTCAAGCATGTACTAGTTGTATGTGCTTGGTCACTTACCTAAGCATCACTTCCCTCATCTGTGAATTAGGTGTAATAACAGGACATTGCTATAGGGTATTCTGAGGATTGCACCTGAGATCATATAATATCACATGATATGCTCCAAATTATAGTGGAGGGAAAGTGTTTGTGAATGGTTCCTCTCTTTTTATTAGAGGAATTCCCTATTTTCCCACAAAATAACATGATGCTTCTGCTAGCAGAGTTTCTCCAAAAAGCTCAGAACACTTTAATTTTTGAATCTTCTGGTATATGGAAAAATGAAGTACCAAAGCATATATCTAGTTTACATAAGTGCATGTTAACAAGTGAATGCTGTTAATGTATAGGCTCACACACAAAGTATCACACAACATGATTGTGTTATTCATGAGCTCCTGGTGCTCTATAAGGTAAGCCTGGAAGGGACCCAAGTTCAAAGTTGCATGCTCTTTCAGTCTTTCTATCTTTGTGTAACTAAATGTTTGACCTCATTTGCAGATAAAGTGAAGTCTTAATTTGAGACTGGGCTAATAGCTGTCCTACCTTCTCATATAAGCCCTGACAGTGAAAGATCAGTATTTCAGGAAGGTCATGGTATGAGACAAGCATGAGGAATGAGGTCTGAAGCCATCAAGCATCGTTAGGAGACATGGAGGAAGGTGCTTCTTTCTCCAGGCACAAGTGTCCTGTCCTCTGGTGATAGGACCAGAATTAGATTCTCTCTCATTTAATTGCCTTTTTTAGATTTATCATCCCTCTTCCTAATGTCATTCATCCCTTCATACACTTTTACCTTTTTATTTTTATTTATATAAAATGGATCATTTTTGGGCAAGAAGATAATCATGTCTGTGAAACAGTTGTGACTCTTTTCCTCTCTGCCAACGTTGATCAATAAGAAATCAGGAAAACATTGTCTAATAAAAAGTGCGCGTATTTGGACATGCCTAACTAGATGAGAGATAAGAAAATAATAAGTGTATAACTTTATTTGAAGAGAAGTTTAGAGTCTATGTTGAAGATCTTTTGTGAAAATAACTGAGGCATTAAAAACAGGACAGATGTGTAATCAGGAAAAGATTAGAAAGAAAAAGAATACAAGATCATGCTCTGATTTAAAGAGTTGAGAGAGAAAACCTATAGCTGAGGGTGTTTCATTAATTTCTCAAATTTGGTTGGATATAAATGTCTTTTGAAACAGATGTTTTCATAAAATATTATTTATATAAGTTATTCAAAGATAATGGGAAATCTACTGATTAGAAGCTGGTCTTAGGAGGGGTCAGGACTGGGTTGGTCCTGGTTTTCTCAAATTTTACCCTTAAGAATTTTATTCCTTTAGATCCTAAGACCTTTTGTCCTTCTGATGTCCCGTTAAGAATGCAGCTATTTCTGGATGGGATGGTCAGTCCTTCATGTTTCCTGAGGGCAAAGGTGGTAGCTGAGGGTAGCTGCAGACTGGAGGCGGAGATGAAGGGGCAGAATCTTATTTCAAAGATGTAGCTTGAGTTCCGCTCCCTGCGGCTGTGCGGGAGGCTAAAGGCGGAGAGGCACAACAATAAGACTCATTAATTCAAATTCTGAGGGTTATCTTGATCAGAAGAGCAGGGAACTCATTCTTGGAAAGTGAATGCATACATTCCAGGGAAAACAGTAATGACCCCTGAGTGCATGAAATACTTGCCATCTCCATTCATAGAGATTCCTTTTGTTCCCGACTGAATCCAACCTACTGTCTAGAGAGTTACTAAGTGAATTTGGGGAGCTAAAAATTCAGTTCCCGCCTTTGCCTAGGGGGTCCCTGGGTATCTTTCTCCACCTAGTGGCCAGAGCTTCCCGACCACAAAGCTAAAAGACAATTGGTTATTATGGCAATGAAACAAGGGAGGGTTCTTGTTTTGCAAATCCTAGAACGAAGAATATATTTAAGCATATGTTTGGAAAAGGCAGTGGGTGTATTAATAATGAGGTTGGCTCACTTTGCATCTATTGTTCAGATGACATGCTTAGCATTCTAGTGGAGACAGAGTGGTCCGGAATACTTGCTGATCAAGTAGTGTTCACGATTGGTGAAGCCCGTGGTGAGCTTCATATCGCAAACTGTTCACGTCGTGGAACCCTCTTTTCAAGAAGCAAAAGGGATGAGAAGGAAAGATTTAAAGGATCTTTAATTATTAATTTTACATGATTTTTAGGTAATCAGTCCCTATTATGCTCTGGGCACACTGCAGGTGTTTAATAAGAGGATATTGTATTGAATGGAGTTTGATAGGGGCTTCTGGTCTCTCAATTTTTATGCATTGCTGTTCTTGTTTCTAAAGTTTCCAACTAAAATAATATTTTTAAAAGACGAATACATCTTTTTTTTTTTTTTAAATACATGTAGTGAGCATTTAAAAGTTGTTTTCATGTTGTTCTCTACAGCATTTGACATTGTTGAACACTCCCTCCTTCTGGAAAGTTTTCTCCTCTTCTCTGCTCTGGTTTCCATGACATCCACCCTCTCCTGCTTGCCTCCTGCCTCCCTGGTAGGATTGTTCTTTTGCATTTGCTTCCCAGTGTCACACTCCTTCAAGGTCCCTTAAATACCCTATCGCTGTTCTCTCCACCTCATTTGTCTTCCTCACGTGTCAATATTTGAACTTTAATGTAGATACTTATGGTTCCCAAGTCTCCACCTCTAGCTCTCGCTCCTTCTCTCCTGAGTTCCAAACCAAATTTGTCTTCCTGTTTAATATCTCCACCACAATATCCTGCGGGCACCTGGAACCTTGTGCAATATTAATTGAGTCCATTATTTTTGGACCTTTCTGCTCCTTGCTAGCCTGTCAGCATTTCCTAGCTGGGTGTTTGTTCATATTACTCAGTCTTCAAGACCCAAAGGATGCACCAGTTTCATCCTTCTTACACCTCAGTGTTGCTGCTCTTACTACTACTAGTACAATTTGTCAGGTTGTCACCATTTTCCACACCTCAAGCTTAGTGTTCTGCACATCACACCAGATAATGGATGAACCCACGCCACACTGCCTAGCTCAGCTTGATTTTAGGGCAGCTGTGGCGATAAGCTCTGTGCTCATTGTCATCATCCCACCTCGAGGGACAAGTCTCAGCTCTCCTGCCTCAGTGAGTCCTCAGAAACTGTGGAAGGCTGCTCAGTCAGCAAATAAGCCTCTGTTGTGCAGAGAAGTTCAAGTTCCCAGGAGTGAACCTCAGCAAATGGGGAGTGGAAGCCATCCTTCTGAGGCTTGAGAGCCATTGTATACGTCTCCTCAGAAGTCCCTCTGTGGGAGTGAGCAGCAGTTGCCAGAGTGGTAAACAGTTTAAACAGCATGTCTTCGGTAGGTGTGGTAACACACCAGCTGCCTTACTCTCCCATCTTCCAGGAGCACCTCCCAAACCAGCCATCTGAATTGAAGTCCCCACTCAGGCTTTTCTGAGAGAACCTGAATTGAGACACAAGACTCTGTGATCCTGGCAACAGAGCCAGAGTGCTGATGCTATCCCTAACCTTTTGGGATGGGGCGCCTGAGGCACTGCAGAGGTGACCACACTCTCACAGTTATTCAGCCTAGTAGTTGAAGAGCTGAGATTTGAGCACAGGTCCTCTGACTTCAGAAGCTGCTGTCAACCCACTTGTCAACTTGACCTGAGGCAAGTAAGTTACCAGCGGGACACTAGGCACGTGTAACCGAAGGGTCACGTATCTATACACTGTCTCGTCAATGGCGGGAGGTGATTTTTCTCAACTTTTTTCAGTATGATAATTCTCAGCAAATTTTTGGTTTGATGTCCAGTACACAGGAAAGATTTACATTCTAAAGAATGGTACATCTAAAAAAGAAAGCAAAGAAGACTTACACTTTCAACCGATTTAAAGGATATTAATATTTCACAAGGGGAATATGCACGATTTCTGAAAAATTTGATACTTTGTATACTTACGCTTAATGCTTACATGTTCTTATGAATTCCCTTGATCAAGGACAGATGTACCCAGAATGTTTTCATAGAATGGGTACTCAGTTTCATTGTTAAAAGGCAGTTTGTTTTGTTTTGTTTTTTGATACTAAGGTTTGAACCCAGGCGTGTTTAATCACCAAGCCACATCCCCAACCCTTTTTATTTATTTATTTATTTTCATTTTGAGACAGGCTCTCGCTAAGTTGCTTCGAACCTTGCTAATTTGCTTACGCTGGTCTTGAACTCACAATCCTCCTGCCTTAGCCTCCTGAGCCACTGGGAGTATAGTTAAAAGGCAGTTTTAAAGATAGGCAAATGTGATAATTTATATGAAAGTATGATAAGAGTTTTAGAAACATTAGTGGTTCCTCATATGATCATTCCGACAGTATACAAAAGGAGAAATAAAAGACACAATTTCAGGTAGGCAGGTAGGTTTTGAGTTTTTGAAAATGGAAATAGAATGAGAAGGAATCTCGTGTTGCTGTGGGTGCTTTACCTATGGGATCTTTCATTCTTCAGTGGCCATGCAAGCATTTTTAATCACTTTTTTCACTTTACAAATGAAGAATTAAGCTTAAAGGATCTGACAAGATCCATTTAAGTCATGCAGTTATTAAGTAGAAAATCTGGGAATTAAGCCCTGTCTTTGGGTGGAAATAAAGTTGTATATGTGTGTGTAGAAAATAGGGTAGCTTTTAAACAGCTGAAGTCTATTTCTCTGTCCTAGATGCTGGCAAGTTCAAGGTGCAGGCAGATTTGGTGTCTGGCGAGGACCTGCTTCCTGGTTCATGGGTGGCATCTTCTCACTGTTACCTCACATGGTAGCCAGGGCTCTCTAGAGCCTCTGCCTTCCTGTCTCATCATCTACAAAAGGCTTCCATCTACTAAGGTCATCTTTGGTGATTGTATTTCCACTGGTGAATTCTGGAAGAACACAGAGCATAGCAATCCTGGTTTGAGTGATTTTCCAAACCATATTCTTTATGTTGCCTGAGAAATGGAATACATGACCAGGGTATAAGGATTTTGCAGATGCAAACTTAAAATAAACATTTAAAATGTGTAACCCTTTCTAGGGTCCGTGATAAGCCACCGAAGGCAGACGGTGTGCTATAGGATATGCACAAATACCATTTTGGTGGACCTTGAGTTAATATAGATGATGACTTCCATTAGAATTGTACCTTCAAATTTTTCTGGCAATGCTCCCAGGAGCAATCAAGAATTTTACTTGTAATATCATCTGAAAACTATTCTAATTTAGAAAACTACCAACCGTGGCTAAATTACCACAGCAAAAGGAATTAACTTGCATTACTCCTTTATCAGAAAAAATGTACAAATGTCCAATATGGGCTGTTATTTTATACTGTGGGCTGGTTCACAGGCCAAACCTGATATGCTGCCTTTTTTTGAATATCCCATGAAATATAGGTTTTCACATTATTAAATAATTGAAAAAATCAAAATGAAGAATAATATTTCATGACATGTTGCTATGGTCTGTTTATGCCCTGCTCCCAAATTCTTATGTTGAAATTTGATTCCCAATGTGATGGTGCGAAGAAGTAGGGTCTTTGGAAAATCATAGGGTGGAGACCTGATAAATGGGATTCAGGTTCTTGTAAAAGAGGCCTGAGAGCTTGTCTGTTCCCTCTGCCATGTGAGGATACATTGAAAGCACCATCCATGGGGAATGGGTCTTCACAGACACAGCCTGCTGTCACCTTGATTTTGGACTCTCTAGCTTCCAGGACTGTGAGCAATAAATCTCTGTGGTTTACAAATTACCCAGGCTAATGTATTTTGTTGTTTGTTATGGTTTGGATGTGAGGTGTTCCCCAAAATCTCACATGTGAGACAAGGCAGGAAGGTTCAGAGGAGAAATGATTGGTTTGTAAGAGTCTTAACCCAACTAGTGAATTAATCCCTAGTGGGATTAATTGAAGTGGTAGGGTGTGACCGGAGGAGACTGGAATTGGGGTGTGCATTTGGGGTATATATTTTGTATTTGAAGAGTGGAAACTCTCTCTCTGCTTCCTGATGATGCGAGCTGCTTCTTTCTGCCACATTCTTCCGCCATGATGTTCAGCCTCACCTGTAGCCCTGAGGAATGGACCTGGCCTTCTATGGACTAAGACCTCTGAAACTGTGAGCCCTCAAATAAACCTTTCCTCCTCTATAATTGTGCTGATCAGATCATTTAGTCGTAGCAGCGAAAAAGCTGACTGAAACATTGTTGTAGCCTGATCATACTAAAATGTACATGAAAATTACATGAAATTCAAATTTTAGTGTGCATAAAGTTTTATTGAAGCACAATCATACTCATTCATTTGCATAGCTGTTTATAGCTGTTTTTGCACAATGGCTGAGTTGAGTAATTGTGATAGAGACCATATGGCTCTCAAAGCCTAACTAAAAGGTTTACTATTTGGTACTCTACAGAAAACCTTTGCTGATCCCTGTTCTATACTATTTGGTGACTTGGAGCTTTGATTTCCTATGGCTTTGTTTTCAAAAAATTACTAAAATGTCTAATGCAAATATGACAGCCATCTAAATAGTAATGTACACATCTATTTTGTTTATATACATTACATTTTCTTCTCACTTTCAAGACAATGCTACTTTTATTCTCCAGAGTGAACTCCAGCAATAAAGAGGCAAAGAAACACAAGAACTGGATTCATTTGGGGACTGAGTCATTCTTTGGAAATTGATTTGTTTGGTAGAAATAAACAGTGGTAATAATGGTTCTCTAACACTTTAGAGTTTAACATTCATATACCAAGGCACATTTAATCTTGATATTTAACTTCTTGAGATCAAATTATTATCACTTTCTTTTTGTTTACATGTAAGGAAACTGAATCTTTGCAAGATTTATCCAAGACCCCAAAATTAGTGTCAGAGCCCAGACTCAAACATAGTAGGTTTTTTCCTTTTCTTTCATTTTTGGAGGACATGCATTATTGTTAAAAAGAAACATTTATGTTTTTATATCTACAAGCAATAAGAATATTTTATTATTAGAAAAGTTATGGGAACATTTTATAGTTTGGAATACTTTTTAGAATTTGGATTTTATTTTTGAATTGCTTTACTATTTATAGTGTTCTTCAAGGCAACTTCCTTTTCTTTCCATAATTGCCAATATTTACTTTATACCAGTTAAATGTTCAGCACTGAAATAGATTTTGCAAATAGTGACATATGTGAGTGTATACTAAAATAATTTTTGCTCAGAGGGGAAAGATGTTCATTTAATTATAGAAAAATTCCCATTCCTATATTTTTCTGAATGTAAACCACTATTTTAAATGAATGAAGTATAATAAAAATAGTAAAAGTCTCAAGGCATCTGGATTAATTAGGTGTCCTAACAATAGTTTTTTTGGATTTGTAGTTTATCCTAAATTCCATAGAATTATTTTATCATATTTATTTTTATATTTAGAGATATTAATATAGCACAGTTTTAGTGACTATGCCAGGTGCTTTTGACAGGGAGCTGATGCTGTACCTTTATTAAGTTCATGGAGACATTAGCACATAAAGAAACAATTACACAGCTGGGCACAGTGGCCCATGCCTGTAATCCCAGGGGCTCAGGAGGCCGAGGCAGGAGGATTGCAAGTTCAAAGCCAGCCTCAGCAACTTAGTGAGATGCTAAGCAACTTTGTGAGACTCTGTCTCTAAATAAAATACATAGAAGGGCTGGGGATGTGGCTCAGTAGTTAAGTGCCCCTGAGTTTAATCCCCAGTACCAAAACAAACAAACAAACAATAAACAATTACAATATAACCTGGTTAGAATGCAGTGGTATGAAATCTATATATTAATGCCATCTGTGTTAACTAATTATGGTTGGAAGATAGAAAGTTGTCAGAGGATGGGTTGAAAAATTGGGTGAATAAATAAGTCCATCTAAATAAAGAATATTGATGGTAAATTTGGGTGGTGAAGGATGAGTGTGAGTGGTAACTGGGTAAGGGATTGGGGTGAAGAGACCTTAGGGGGTTTGGTTGAACTTGTTCAGCCTCTGATAGTCTAGTTGGTGCTGATGTACAAAGAGATGGTACAATATTTCATTGAAAGGGCTGTGACTAATAGCATGGGGTGCCAAAGGAGGGCAGAAGACAGGTTTTTAATTTGACCAGAAGAGAAGTCCAGAGAGAGAACCTCTAAGTAAAGACTTAAAAGAAGAGCAAAAGTTACCTGAATAAGGCAGGGCCACCATGTTTAACTACAGCCACTACACAACTCCAGGTACACTGGTCATACGGACTAAGGTGTGAATGGAGTCCCCCAAAGTTCTTCAATGCACAACCTGACCCACACATAGTGGCCCTTTATGGAGTGGGGATTAGATGCTCAACAGAGAGAGGAATAAAAGAGGGAGAGGCTCCAGGCACAGTTGGCCGGAAGAAAAGCTAAAGGCTCTGAGGCAAGAACATGACATGACTAAGGAACCAAACTCTGGATTCCAGTTTCTGTTGTGCAGTCGAGGCTTAAGGTCGGGGTGGGTAGTGAAGAAATGCGAGAAGTAAAGCTAGAGAGAGCCATATGGCCTGATCGTTGACATCCCAGACAGTTGGAACTGGACAGAGTGTTGGCACATGAGATGGAGAGAAATGAGTGTATGGAAGATGGAGTGTGTAAATAAACTTGAGCTGTTTACAGGGAATTCTAGAAAATGGTGCCTAGTTAAAAAAATACCAAACATACCATAGCAGCTTTTTATGTTTTGGGCAGTCTCTCAGGTATTCTATATGTACATAGTTACCTAATCTGAACAAGCATCATACGAGGTGGGTACTATTATTCCTCCCCTCTCCAATTTTTCAGGTGAGGATCTGAGGCACAGAGCTCAGATGGTGTCCCCACAGCCCACAGCCAGGCAAGCTGGCTCCAGAGTCCACACTCGGAGTCCTCTCGGCTACCACGCCTCTCTCACCCTCTGCAGGAAGTCAAAATGACAGGATCGAATGGAAATCAGGCACCAGGGGGATGTGAATTTGGATATTGTCCACAGGTAGATAGTTGTAGTCACTGGAGCAGATGCAGGACCCAGGAAGAAATGAGAGGTAGGAAGCAGTCCGAGGTGAGTTCCCGGGAAGGCCGGCCAGCACATGAGGGGTGATGAGGTGAGGAGGAGCTGGTCCAGAGGGCTGGAGATGTGCTGTGTGAACACCATGTGATCTCACTTGTAGGTAGGATCCAAAAAATCCAACCTGGAGAAACAGAGGAGAAGGAAATGGGAGAAACGGGGAGAGGCTGGTCAAATGGTGCCAGCTTTCATTTACGAGATGAACGAAGGTCTAACGAGATGAACGAAGGCCTAACGCACAGCATGGTAATGGTAGTTAGTCATGGTGTATTGCAGGTGTGCTTGAGATTTGCTAGGAGGGTAGGTCTAAGTATTCTCAACACACACACACACACTGGTAAGTGTGTGAGATGATGGGTGTGTTAGCTTGATGACAGTGATCGTCATTTCACAATGTATGGATATATCGAGCTATCATGTTGTATACCTTAAATGTATTTTTGTCTGTCAATGTATACCTCAATAAATCTGGGGAAAAAAAAGGAATAAGGGGGGCAAAGGTTATCACATGTCAGGTTGAAAGGTGAATGGGAACCAGAATATCAGAGAGAACCAAGATAGATATTGATGGAAATGGAACAGAGTGCACTAGGCTGAGGAAGAGGTTGGCGGGGGGGGGGGGGGGGGGGGGGGGGGGCGGGGGGGCAGGGGAGGGGGGTGGATTATCTATCATCTATCTATTATCTCTCTCTCTCTCTCTGTCCATCTACCCGTCTATCCATCTATCATCCCTCTATCTATTTGTCAATCATTCTATCTCTGGACCACAAGGCAATATGCCTGCCGAGACTCTGTGCGAGCAGGTGGGTTACTTTTGACATCTGCGGTATATTGGTTCTCAGTGTGCCTTTTCCTGATGCACCAGACAGAAACGAGGGGTCCTGCCGCTTTAACTGCTTTCAGCTGTCCCCCTCCAGCGTGCCACACTAGAGGGGGAGGTGGTACCTAGAAAGCTGTGGGAAGTTCCAGAATTTGCTCAGTGAGTTCTTCTTACCTCTCATACCTGCAGACCCACCTCACAAGGCTTCCTGTCTTTCTTTGAACCAGTTGGCTGCCCTGGTTGGACTAGCTGGGAACCAGCTTGGAAGCCCTGTAGGGTGTACCATTTCTGGCCCCTTGGCACTGCTTGCCTTGCACGTGGTCCTCATGGGATTGCTGGTGAGGCTCACAGCGATCCTTGCAAAGAAAGCAACGAGTCGTTTACAGACTGAGGGGAACACCCAGTGGAAGGGGATGCTTTGTTTTCTTGATTATTGAGTTCGTTTCCAGGGTCTTCTCACATCCTTTCATTTTTTTTCTCTTGCTTAAAAGAATTGTATAGCTGACTCATATTCTTTCAGATAATGGAAAAATAAATGAACAATAAATTTATGCCTCTTCTCAAACACTCTCTCCTTCCTTTCTGTATCTATCTATCATTCTATCCAACTCACATTAAGGTATTGGAAAGCAGGACTGTTTCCCCCATGGGCAGTAGCCAATTTTGTGTTTTCAGAGAGATGTTTTTGTTCCATATATTTTAACTGGTGATGCGAGAGAAAGGGAGATTTATATGGAACCTATGATTCTGTCTAGGAAGGCTGATAGGAAAGTTTACAGAGTTATCTCAGAAGTATTTTATAGTGATCATCAAAACAAAGAGAGTCCTTGGTGGCTATTAAAGTCATTATGAAGTATCAAGTATCAATATATGATATTTGTAAAACATATCTATGAAAAGGAATTTAATTAGGAAAACTTTCTAAAGTCAGGAACTGTTTTACATTTCTCTACTCCCAGGGCTTAGTACAGAGATTGTAAATAGTAACTCTTAATATTCTCATCGTTTGGTATTAGTTCAATTGATATTTTGTTCCATTGCATTCATTTCTGCCTTTGTCTTTTGTTAATTTCATCCCATAGCTTTCTTTTGGTTTATTTTGCTATTTAAAAATGTTTAAAGCTGGGGCAGTGGCACACGCCTGTAATCTCAGTGACCGGGGAGGCTGAGGCAGGAGGATCACAAAGCCAGCCTCAGCAAAAACGAGTGCTAAGCAACTCAGTGAGATCCTGTCTCTAAATAAAATACAAAAAAGGGTCAGGGATGTGGCTCAGTGCTTAAGCACCCCTGGATTCAATCTCTGGTACCAAAAAAAAAAAAAAAAAAAGTTTGAGTTGCAAGGTATAATTATTTTAATATTTTAAGTATTAAGGCCATGAATTTTCTTCTGATTATTACTTTAGTTTTTTTTATCCTGAAGTATCCTTACTATTTTCATTACTATTATTTTCTAGATGTTTTGTAGGTTTTCTTTGCATTTTCCATTTGACTTAAAAGAGTAGGGATTTTATTTTGTTTTCTGACTAGAATAGTCTTCTCATTTTTAAAATTTGTAATCAGAGTCCAGTTTATAAATTATGATGAGACTAAGTTTTCTGTGTTCTTTCATCTTTTTGGAAACTTATTAAGGTTTTCTTTGTGGGCTGATCTGTTATAAATCTTCATGAATGCTCCAGGGACACTTGAAGATAAGGTAAGTTTTCTATTTTCAGATACAAAAGCTGGCACTTACCCATCAGTTCTACAAGATAGATTATGTTGTTAATGCATATTCTGTAGCCTTACTTTTTTGCTCAAATTAACTACCTTAGACCAAGAGATGTAAACTGTCTCCTCTGATTAGTGCCTTCATATGTCATTTTCCTATAACTTCTGTTTCAGGAAAGTCACTACTCTGCTTTTTAGTGTATGCGTGTCGAGGAAGGAGAGCAGTTCCTATTAGATGTCAGTTGGTACCTGTCCTTACCTGTCCTGCTTTGAACTTCCCTAGTTTCATAGATTAGCCACATCGGACTGGCAAAAACAAGGCCGCTCTGTTATCATGTGCAAGCAACGATGAAAATAAAAACCCTGCGCCTGTAAGAAAAATGACCACACGTCACCTCTTCCCGCTAGCATGAGTGAGTGCTGCTTCACTGCCCGTTGTACCTTTAGCTCTCCTTGGTCCTCCTGCCTCCAGATAAATGTCATCAAGACGCCTGGTTACAGGAGTCGACCCACTTTCTGACCTCACCTTGTTCAGATCAAAACCACACTTTCTTGAATCTGCCTCCTGATTACCTAACAGATCCCAATCCTCTATCTTACGTACCTAGTGCTCCAGGGAGCCCGGTCTCCTGTGCAACAATGGTATCAATGTACAACGATGGTATCAATAATCAATAAACTGGTAAAATAAAAAGGTATAATAATAAAAGAAGATAAAATGGTATCAATAATCAATGGTCACCCATACAACAATGGTATCAATAATCAATGGCCTCCCATACAACAATGATATCAATAATCAATGGTCTCCCATACAACAATGGTATCAATAATCAATAAACTCAACTTGATTGCTGTGTGTCAGATATTCGTGGCTGCTGTCCTCATTGTGAATTGTACCCTTAGGAACAGGGTGCCATTCTTTGTCTCTCTTGCTGCTTGACCTGAATTCTACCTTGTTTAATATGACAATCTCAACCTCTGTTTTTATTTTATTTTTTCCTTTTGAACCCAGGGCCTCATGCACACTAGGCAAGCACTCCACCCTGCACTACATCCTGCTAGGATTACAGGTGTGCACCACGGCGCCCAGCAATAGGCCTATGTGTTGTTTGGTCTTTGTTCTCTCATGTTACGTTATGTTTTCTGTGCTTATGTCCAAGCGTTTAAAAAGAATTTTACAATATGTGCCTTTTCTGCATTTTCAGTTCTAGTTCCTTCCCCTTCATATACAGGAAGTGTTGATTTTAACCCAGGGATTACCTTTACTAATGGTTTCATTCTCTTCTCATTTAAAATGGTAACCTTTCCCACATGAGAAATAGCAAAAATTAATTTTTGTTTTCTTCTTCTCCCCCTCCACTTACCATCACATTTTAATTAATCCAATTTATATTTTTGTTTGCTGGAGTTTTTCCTTAAGAAACTTTCCAGTGAGCAGCATTTCCGGAACTGATGAATTTTTAGAACTTGAGTTGGGTTCTGTGTTTGAGAACGAACCTGCTTTCTGAAGTCATCGGCGCTCTCCAGGTCCATCCCTCTGGGGTCACGCACAGACACGTGCAGGGTGGCAGAAAGTCTGAGTCGCCCAAGGTGTCCAATGGGCATTGTCTCAGCTGAGGTCTGCGTCCCCACCCGCTGGCCCCCAAACTCTCATATTGCAGCTAAGTATCTTTTGCATGATCAATTTAGTGTCAATTTTTTTTTTTTTTGTGTGGCAGTTTTGTGCTTTTGTTGGGGATTTCGCTGTTTAAAATGGCCCCCAGGCATCGTGCTGAAGTGCTTGCTAGTGTTCCTGAGTACAAGAAAGCAGGGAGGTACCCTATGGATACGCGTGTTAGGTGAACTTCCTTCAGGCTGGAGATATACTGCCGTTAGCCATGAAGTGACTGTTAACGAATCAACTGTACAAATCAGTAAGGCGTCTTTAAGCAGAAGCACACAGAAAACCAGGCTGTGTATTGGTCAGTTGATGGAAATGTGACTGGAGGCTTATAGGAACCTAACCCTGTTGGGAATAATGGTTTAGTATTTGTAGTAATTTTGTCAAATATATCTATTGCAAAAACACTGGGGGTAGAATTGACTGTTCCTATGGTTTGAAAGTGGTTTATCCTCCAAAGGCTCATGTATTGGAGGGTGGGTCCTCAGTGTAGTGATAGTTGGAGGCAGTAGGATTTTTGAGAGGTGGATGCCTTGTGAGAGGTCATTTCTGACCATTACCTCCTTTCTGGCTTCCTATCTCACCATGTGATTTTTCCATCTCCTATCATAGGGATGCCATCCACTGTGAAGTCCTCACCAGAGCCAAGTCTAGGCAGTGCCATGCCCTTGAACTTCCGGAACTGTGAGCTAAATAAACCCATGTACTTTTATAAAGTACTCAGCCTCAGGCATTTCATTATAGTAACAGCAAACAAATTAGTACAACTATAGTTGTCTGTGGCCTTAATACTTAGAGGAGAGTTGAACAGGATTTAAAATCCTTGGCTTTTACCCTCTTAATCACAAATATCTTGAAGGTGCCGCTCTCTTGTCTTCTGTAGCATTCACTGAATGCTATTTTCATCAATAAATCTGAACCAGCTTGATTTCTTTCTCTTATATTTGACTTGTTCTTTTTACTTGATGGCCCAAAATATTATTTTTCTTATTTTAAAATTCAAATAATTTTATTGGGTATGTCTCAGTGTGAATCATTCTGGCTCAATTTCCCTTGATACTTTGTGTGCCCTTCCTATCAGTAGATTCAATTCAGTGTGCCAACCTCTCCCCGACTCCCTCTGTCCTGTCATGTCTGCCTTTCTTTATTCCATTTTAGGAAAGGTTTTTTTTTTTTTATTGTAAACAAATGGGATACATGTTGTTTCTCTGTTTGTACATGGAGTAAAGGCATACCATTTGTGTAATCATAAATTTACATAGGGTAATGTTGTTTAATTCATTCTGTTATTTTTTTTCCCTTCTCCCCCACCCCTCCCACCCCTCTTTTCCCTCTATACAGTCCTTCCTTCCTCCATTCTTTCCCTCTCCTACCCCCCATTATGTGTCATCATCCGCTTATCAGTGAAATCATTCGTCCTTTGGTTTTTTGAGATTGGCTTATCTCACTTAGCATGATATTCTCCAATTTCATCCATTTGC
This sequence comes from Sciurus carolinensis, assembly GCF_902686445.1. Lineage (NCBI taxonomy): Eukaryota > Metazoa > Chordata > Mammalia > Rodentia > Sciuridae > Sciurus > Sciurus carolinensis. The sequence continues at coordinate 162,628,826 of NC_062214.1, read as the reverse complement.
CTGCAAATACCATAATTTTATCATTCTTTATGGCTGAGTAATATTCCATTGTATATATATACCACAGTTTCTTTATCCATTCATCAATTGAAGGACATCTAGGTTGGTTCCACAGTCTGGCTATTGTGAATTGAGCAGCTATGAACATTGATATGGCTGTATCTCTGTAGTATGCTGATTTTAAGTCCTTTGGGAAGGTTTTTTTTTTTAATTGAAAAACTTTAAATGCTTTATGTGTATGTGTGTGTGTGTGTGTGTGTGTATAGATAATCTCTATCTCCATTTATTTGTGATATAAATAATCTCCTTCTTATCCTATTTTTCTATTAATTTAAAAAATTACGAAGTACTTTCCTGTCCCTATTTCTATTTTATTAGCACTTTGATTTTCTTATTTCTGTACATTCCTATATCCTTACTGTGTTTTCTGAGGTGTCTTCCTTCTTGTACTCCCTGTAGTATTTTTCCTTGCCTAAGTTCCTTCAGTTTCTTATCTATAGTCGGTTCCTCTGGTCTAGCTCTCCTGGAGTTTTGCTATTTCTCCCTCATGGTTTCCATTGCTGTCACATTAGGCCGCACTTTTCATCTGCTTCGGTCGGTGCTTTCTCTGGCCTTCTCACTGTCTGTAAGAAGGCGATATTGCTTTTTCATCTCCCTTGTCATGTCTCTGTGTGATGGGAGGGCCTATTCCCTCATTTAAATTTTTATTTTTTAGTTGTTGATGAACCTTTATTTATTTTTATTTGGTGCTGAGGATTGAACCCTGTGCCTCACACATGCTGGGCAAGCGCTCTGCCACTGAGCCACAACCCCAGCCCGGGCAGATTTCTTAGCCTGTGGCCTTCCTGTGCGGTCCGCCTACATGCATGGGTCTGTCAGCCTTTGACTTTCCACCAAGGTAACCCAACAAGAGATAGAGTCCAACCAAGTCTTCAAAGGCCACCCGCTTTGCGATTCTGTGTATTTCCAGCTCTCTCTGAGATGACTCTGTAGCCTTCTTTGTGCTTCCGTTCTCACTTCCTGTTCTGCTCCACCTTTGGTAGTCAATTTGAAGTTTTCTGATTTTTCTTTCTTATTTTCTTGAAAAACAAAGTTTGAGTGTTCCTTTTTTGTTTCCTTGCTGCTTTTTAGGAAGGGAAGATTCAGAACTAAATGGTGGCTGTGTTCCTACCAAATTCAGAATTCTTCTGGGTTCTTGTTCATGATAAACAGAGTCAGTATAATGTGGTGCTCGTCAATTTTCAAATATCATTTCCATTTCCCAGAACTGCAAACATATTCCAAAAGCCACAACTGAGGTAAAGAATAACAGTTATTTTTAAGAAATGCAGCATAAGGATTCAGACAAAAACAGACTCTATCTCAGTTTTTGGACATGCAGGGAACCAATGTATATTCTTTTTTTATTTTATAGGAACTTAGGTATAATCTGGTAAATATGCAATTGATTTTAAAATTGGGATATGATTTGTGTACTATAGAATTTCCATTTGGAGTGCACCATTCACTGGTTTTTAGCATATTTATAAAATTGTGCACTTGTTACCACTGTTTTACATCCATCATCCCCCAAAGAAATCCTACGCCCATTGGTGGTCACTCCCCACTTTCTCCTCCTCTGAGTTCCTGCCATCGACCTAGTCTACTTTTTATTGCCGTGGACTGGCCAGCCTGGATATTTCATGTACATGAAATCATAAAACATGTAGTCCTCTGTATCTTTTAATTAATTAGTATGATTTTTTCAAGGTTCTCTCATGTTCATCTTCCTTTTACTCATTTACTTATTTATCTTTGGTGCTTTATACATACACATAAAGTTGGAATTCCCTGTGGTGTATTTATAGACGTACATCATGTGATCTTGTTAAATTCACTCCACATTTCCTCCCCTATCTCGTCCCTCCTCTCTCCCTCTTGACCTCCTTCTACTCCACTGATCTTCCCTATATCTTCTTAATATCTGAACCCCTCCCACCTTTTCCCTTATTTTGTCCCAGCTAATACCTGTGAGAGAGAACATTTGACCCTTGATTTTCTGAGTTGGCTTATTTCGCTTAGCTTGGTGTTCTCCATTTCCATCCATTTAACAGCAGACACCCTGATTTCATTCTTCTTTATGACTGAGTAAAACTCCATTGTGCATATACCACATTTTCTTTATTCTTTCATGTGTCGAAAGGTACCTTGACTGGTTCCATAATTTGGCTATTGTGAAATTGTGTTTCTATAAACATTAATGTGACTTATCACTACAGTAGGCTGATTTTAGTTCTTTTAGCTATTATGAATAATGCTGTTATGAACATTCACTTACAAATTGCTTTGGATTATATGCTTTCAATTTTCTTAGATGTTTCTAGGAGTGGAATTGCTGGATGATCATATGGTAGCTCTATGTTCAACTTTTTTTTTTTTTTTTTTTCAATACTAAGGATTAAACCCAGGGCTTCACACATACTAGACAAGTGTTCTACCACTGAGCTACACTTTTATCCTTTTTCAAAAATTTTGTTTTGAGACAGGGTCTTGCTAAGTTGCTGAGGCTGGCCTCAAACTTGGAATCCTCCTGCCTCAGCCTCCTTAGTTGCTGGTATTACAGCTTGTGCTACACGCCCAACTTCTAGATCGAACTTTTTGAGTAACTACCAAATGGTTTTCCAAAGTGACTGCACTATTTTTCATTCTGATCAACAATATGAGGGTACCAGTTTCTCTATCTCTTCCACAATACTTTATTTCTATTGTGGTCATTCTAGTGGTTGTGAAGTCATACCTCAGAATTGGGATTTGCATTTCCAATTTGCATTTGATGATGCTGAGCATCTTTTCATGTTTTTATTGACTATTTGCATATGTTTTTTGGGGAAAAGTTTGTTTAGATCATTTGCCCATTGTTTAGTTGGGGGTTTATATTTTGGATACTTGTCCCTTAGCAAATATGACTTGAAAATATTTCTTCCAATTCTTAAATTGTCTTTTTATTTTCTTAATAATATCTTTTCAAGGACAAACATTTTTAATCATGATAAATTTCAATTTATCTCTTTCTTCTTGTTTGTGCTTTTGTGTCATAACAAGATTAAAAGTTCACAGAGATTTATGCCTATACCTCTTTTTAAAAATTTTATAGTTTAGATCTCATATTTAAATCTTTGATTTCCTCGAGTTAATTTTTGTATAGGATGTGAAATAGAGAGTCCAAATTCAATCTTTCCCATGTGAATTTTCCAGCACTATTTATTGAAGACATTATTCTTTTCCCAATTGAATTATCTTGGCATCCTTACTGAAAATCAGTTGATCACAGGATTAGAATACCATATTTCTAGATTCTAATTATATCCCTCTGATCTGTATGTCTTTGTGCCAGTTCTGTACTGTCTTTGTTGTGTCGAGTGGCAGTAAGTCCAGTCATACCCAGCATAATGACACTTAAGTGATGGGCAGTGCCATTACCACCAGGTTTAATCACTTAGTGCTGTTGTAGCTATGGTAGCTCAGGTAAGTACACTCTATGATGTTTTGTACAAAGAGGAAATGACCTAACAGCAAATTTCTCAGAATGTATCCCTGTCCTTAAGCAACACATGACTGCATTGATAACAGGAAATGTGAGTCTTCCAAATTTCTTCTTTTTCAAGATTGTTTTTTGTTATTCTGGTTCTCTTACATTTTCATATGAATTTTAGGATTGACTTGTAGTTTTGTATTGGCATTGACAATATCTCGTCTTCCTACCCATGAACGTGGATGTTTCCCCATTTATTTAGATTTTTATGTAACTTCTTTTCATTCTCAGACTGTAAATTCTGCATGCCAAAATTAATTACAAGTATTTTATCCTTCTGGAAGCTATTATAAATGGATTTTTTTAAAAAAATTATTTTTGGATTGTTTCTTTCCAGTGCACAAACACTGTTAGTTTTTGTGTATTGATCTTGTGTCCTGCAACCTTGCTGAACTTACTGGTTCTACTAGACTTTTAGTTGATTTCTTAGGATTTTTCTATAAATGTTGTGTCATCTATGAATAGAGATGGTTAGACCTCTTTCTTTCCAATTTGGATGACTTTTTAAAATTTTCTTGCCTATTGCCCAGGGTAGAACCTTCAGCTCAGTGTTGCATAGAGGTGGTGAGAGGGGACATTCTTTCCCCTTCTGACTCTGAGGCAGCCTCCAGTTCCTCACTGTTAAGCAAGATGCTCGTATCAGTTTAAGGATGGAATTGATTTTTAATAAGGAGAAGTTATGATATATGGGCTTCAAAGTTCTCAGTTTATTTTCATTAAAAAGTGTTCTGAAAAACCTGGCAGTTTCCAGGCTTCAATATCCATTGTTAAGAAAAATCTAATCAATGGTTTTCTACTCTGAGACTCCATAGTTCCGTCCCTTTTTTCTTCCCTTCCTCTCCCCTTCCCTCCACCAGTCCTCCCCTCCCTCCTTTTCTTCCTTTCTCCATCCCTACTTTATTTCCTCCCTAATTTAACATTCATTTCCACATTGGTTTACTTCCTAGAAAATAAGAGATTTGAAGATTCTATAGCTTTCTACTACATTTCTATGCTAACAACTGGCTTAGGGTCTTAGATGAATAATTTAATTATTCATTTGGACATTTTGTTAGGACAGCGTTCACATTATGTAGGTTAATACAACATCATAATAAATGCTGTTAACTTTATTATTTAAAAAAATTTTTTAGATGTTGATAGACCTTTATTTAACTTATTTATTTATATGTGGCGCTGGGGATCAAACCCAGTGCCTCACATGTGCTAGGCAAGCGCTCTATCACTGAACCACAACCCCAGCCCAAATGCTGTTAATTTTAAAGAGAATTCCAAGTTAATAGTAGTAACCTTAAAATGTGATAATCTGGAACTACTTAACTAGAATTTGTTTTGCATTTCTTTATATTTTAAAACAATTTATATTATTTTTAAACCATTTAATATGAACATTTTCAAGCACACACAAGTAGCGAGGATAAAATAATAAAAACTCTTAGATTGACAATTATTTTTTGAAGCATTTGTCTTCCTACTTTTTTGATGAAAGTTTAATACGAATCCCAAAATTACATCATTTAACATAAAATGCACTATTTTTATTATGCTTAATATAATATGTGTATCATTGCTATATAAGGAATAAAAAATAAACCCAACCTTGGTCTTAGTAATTTCTTCAGTGAACATTTTTCACTCTTCACTGTTCTTCCCATGACTGTGTTATGCCCAGCTCGGCCACAAGGGGTGCTCATTGCTACTTGGTTTTCCTTATTTCTTAACCTGCATTGTCTGTTGAGCTTTAATATAATTAAAGCTCATTAAATTAATATAACTGATTAATATTAATTATTATATTATTAACATATTATCTTATTAATATAATTAATATTAATATATTAATATGATTTATATATTAAATTAATATAATTAAAGAAACCATAGGTGGTTTATTTTTTGTTGTTGTTTGTTTGTTTTGTATAGGGAGATTGAACATTTAACCACTGAGTCACATCCCCAGGCCACCCCGTTTTTTAAAAAATTTATTTAGAGACAGGATCTCACTGAGTTGCTTAGGACCTCGTTAAGTTGCTGAGACTGGCATTGAACTGGAGATCCTCCCACCTCAGTCACCTGAGTCACTGGGATTACAAGTGTGTGCCGCCACACCTGGCCACAGGTGGTGCTTGATCACTGGAAATGTGGTTAATCCAAGTTGAAGTGTTTTTTAAATTTAAAATAAACACTGGGTTTTAAAAATTTGGTATAAAAATGTCAGTCCTAACATTTTTTTTTTTTTACATGCAGTATATGTTGGAATGAGAATATTTGGGATATATTGAGTTAAATAAAATATATTATTAATAAATTTCACCTGTTTCTTTTATTTCTTAAAAATATAACTAGTAGAAAATTTGCTTGTGTTATATTTCTATCGGGTGTTGGTGTCCTAGTTCTTTTTAGTGACTAGAACTAGATAATTCCTATATTTTGGAAAGAGCAAAATAAATAATGGTTTCATAGTTATTCCTCATTGACACTAACAATGACATGGTTTTAAAATTTAAAAGGCAATAATTTTGATTTTATGTTTGTATCTCTTTCCTCTTACACTGAATGTCATTTCCCAGTGACATTCTTCATTTGCTGTTTTCAAAGTAACAATAGCAATACTTTTATTAAAAATATTATAACTGAATGCCATCTTTGATTTTTTCTTTATTGAGATATAATTTACACATAAATTGTATATATAGTATATAATATGATTAGTTTATACATTGTGAAATGATTATACAATGAAGTTAATTAATACATCTATCAATCCACATGGTTATCTTTTGTGTGTGTGTAGAAAATTAGGATCTACTCCATCAGCAATTTTCAACTGCACAGTAAATTACCACTGATGATAGTCACCAGGCTATAAAATACATCGCTGAAATTTATCTGTCCTAACTAAACCTGTACCCTTTGACCAAGATCTTGCCATCCTTCTGCCTCCTCTAGTTCCTGACAACCACCGCTCATCCTTTCTCTGCTTCTATGAAGTCCACTGTTTAAGATTCCATGTATAAGTGAGATCGTGTAGTATTTTTTGTTTTTGTGTACATGGTTTATTTCACTAACTGTAAAATACTTCAGGTTCATTCTTGTCAAAAATAATGGGTCCCCTTCTTTTTAAAGGCTGTGTAATATTCCACTGTGTGTGTATGCATGTGTGCATGTGCTCATATGTGTGAAATTTTCTTTGCCTTTTCAACACTGAGGTGGGTACCATATCTTGGCTATTATGGCTAATGCTACAATGAACATGGGAGTACAGATAGCTCTTCAGCATGCTGATTATATTTCCTTTGGGTATGTATCTAGATATGGGTTTGCAGGATCAAATATTAGTACTCTTTCTTATTTTTTGTGGCGCTTCCCTACTGTTTTCCATAATGGACATACTACTTTATATTCCACCAACAGTGTAAAGGCGTTTCCTTCTTTTCACATCCTTGCCAACACTGGTTGTCCCTTGTCTTTTTGATAATCGCCATTTTAACAGGTGAAAAGTAATATCTCATTGTGGTTTTAATATGTATTTCCCTGATGATTTGTGCTGTTGAGCATTCTTAATGTATCTGTTGGTCATTTTTTTCTCTTCTTTTGAGAAATGTCAACATAAAAGCCCTGTGTTCATTTTAAAATAGAATTGTTTTCTAACTGTTGAGTTCTTTGGGCTCCTTATGTATTTTGAATGTTAACTATCAGAGGATGGTTTGCAAATACTTTCTCCCACCTCTAGGTTGTCTATTCATTCTGTTGATTATTTCCTTTGCTGTGCATAAGGTTTGATGAAATCCCGTTTGTGTGTTCTTGCTTGTTGCCCATACTTTTGGAATTATCTACAAAAATAATTGCCAGACCAATGACAAAAATTTTCCCTGTTTTTTTTTTCTCTTAGGAGTTTTAAGTTTCAGGCCTTCAATGTAAATCTTCACACTATTTTGAGTTGATTTTTTTTGTATATAGTGTGAGTTAAGGGTTCAGTTTTATTTTTTCATGGGATACGCATTTACCCTTATGACATTTATTGAAGAGACTATCCTTTCCCATCATGTATCAATGGTACTATAATCAAAGGTTAATTGATATAATACATGGATTTGTTTCTAGTCCCCCTATGCTGGTCTAGCTGTTTGTTTTGATTACTGCAGCTTTGTTGTATATTTTGAAGCTAGGTAGTAGGCTGCCTCCAGCTGTGCTGACTATTGGGAATCTTTTGTGGTTCCATACATATTTTAAAGTTGTTTTTCTTTTCTATATGGAAAAATCACAGTGGACTTTTGTTAGGGGTTGCATTGAATCTGTGGATTGCTTTGCATAGCACTGACATTTTAACAATATTCATTATCCTAATTCATGAACATAGGCTATCTTTCCATTTATTTGAGTCTACTTCGATTTCTTTCATCAGTGTTTTTGAAATTTTCAGTATATAGGTTTTTCATCTCCTTGGTAAAATTTATTCCCAATTATTTTATTCTTTTTGATGTTACTATAAATTGCATTTTTTTCTTGTTTTTTTTTTTTTTTTTTTTTTTTGGTGTGTGTGTGTGTGTGTGTGAGAGAGAGAGAGTATGGTTAGTTCATTGTTAGTATACAGAAATACTATAGATTTTTCATATGTTGCCTTTGTAACCTCTAAGTTTACTGAATTCATTTATTGGTTCTACATTTTATTTTGTGGAATCTTTAGAATTTCTATTTATAACATAATGTCATCTGCAAACAAAGACAGTCTTCCTTCTTTCTTTCCAGTTCGGATGTCCCTTGTTTTTTCTATTGCCTAATTGCTTTGCCTAGGTCTTCTGGTACTATGTTGAACAGTAGAGGTGAGACTGGACATCCTTATCTTGCTCCTGATCTTACAGGAAAAGCTTTCAGTTTTTTTTTACCATTGAGTATGATGTTAGCTGTGGGCTTATCATAAATGGACTTTGTTGTGTTGAAGTAAATTCCCTCTGTTCCTATTTTTTTTTTTTGAGAGTTTTTATCATAAAAGGGTATTAAATTCTGCCAATTGCCTTTTCTGCATCTATTGAGAAAATCATATTCTTCATTCTGCTACTATGGTGTATCACATTTATTTATTTGTGTATATTGAACCATGGTTGCATCCCAAGAGTACATTCTGCTTGACTGTGTGTATTTGGTTTGTAAGTATTTTGCAACATCTATTTGCATCAGGGATACTGTCCTGTAATTTTCTTTTCTTACAATATCCTTGTCCAGTCAGGGTAATGCTGGTCTCATAGAATGGGTTTGGGAGTATTGCCATCTCTTCAATTTTTTAAAAGAGTTCCAGAGTTGTTGACATTAATTTTTTAAATGCTTGGTACAAATCACCAGTGAAGCCACCAGGTCCTGGGCTTTTCTTCCTTGGGAGGTTTTTGTTTACTGGTTCAGTCTCCTTGTTTGTTTTTGATCTGTTCAGATTTTCTATTTCTTGACAATTCAGTTTTGATGGTGTATTCTTCCATAAATGTATTAAGACTACCTTCCTTCTGTTGCACATTTAAGTCTCTGAAATCCTGCTGTAACAGTGGTCCACTTTATACTTTGAATACAGTCCTCGCTGCTCTGCCACTGTGACTTATTTTCAAAATGGACATGTTTCTTTCTCTTCCTCTCTCCCTGCTCCTCCCTAATCTCTCCCCCTCAATAATCTCAGGGGAAACAGGATTACCTTTCTTCCCCATTCTGGGCAGAGTTATCTGTCCCTGAGCACACCCACCACAGGAATGAAGTAATCCAGACTTTGGGGATGGAACCAGAAGATCTCAGAAACGACTCTCTCCCAAATTAGCAAGTGAATTACACTCCAACAGAGAACACATGGAATGTGGCCTTTGAGTCACCTCTTCAAAAGCCCCCTGTTCCTGATGATGGGCAGACTCACAGCCTCTGGGAGAGGAGTCCCCTGTGTTTCTCCTTTGCTAGCAAAGCAATAAGCCTTCTTTTTCTTTTTTCTCAAAACTGTGTCCTCGTTATTGAATCGGCATCAGGGACAAGGACCGAGCTTTGGGCAACACTGCCTTCGCGAACTGCCTTCCAGTGCTTACCAATAGCTATTTAAAAACATTGTGTGCAGATTTTTTAATTTGATACCAGTTTATCCATTACAGTTGTGTTTGGAAGGCTTGAAATGCATTTTAAGTGAGAGAAATAGGAAAATAAACTGAGATTACAAATAATTTTTGTACAAATAATTTTCACCCCTTTCCTTTCCTTTATGATTTGGGCTCTGGTATAAATGTTTACAAGTGTTTGGTCACACCAACCAGTTCGAAAAGTGATTGGGATTAATCACAGAAAATTTTAGGGATTAGTAGTATTCTCTTAACCATTCTATAATGGTTAAACTTTCCAAAGTGAAACCTGAAGTGAATATACACACAAGACACCCCTAACACTATAGCTTTTACAAAAATCTCTTGATAAAGTGAATGTTTAATGTCATTCCCCCTATCTTTGATCCAAGTGTCTAGACTAGGTACTCTGAATACCATTGACAGAATCTTTCTTGTTCAATACCCCAGGCAACAATTAAGGAAGATTCAACCACGAAGTTACTTATTCCTACCTCTGTCTGACATTCCTATTGTCATTTAAAATTTTGGTCTCCAAGTTTGAGACCCTTGCTATTTCCCCTGTTGTTTTACACAGCTATTTTGCTGCTGTGACTGAATGACCTGACCAGCACAACTGTAAAAGAGGAAAGGTTTATTTGAGGGCTCACGGTTTCAGAGGTCTTAGTCCATAGAGGGCCGGCTCCATTCCTCGGGGCTCAGGGTGAGGCTGAACATCATGGCAGGAGAGGGTGGTGGAGGGAAGTAGCTTACATCATGGTGATCAAGAAAAACAGAGAGAGAGAGAGGGAGAGAGAAGAGAGAAGAGAGAAGAGAGAGAAAAGAGAGAAGAGACTACTGTCAAGATACAAAATATACACCCCTCAGCCACACCCCCAATGAATCTCTCCCTCCAGTCACACCCTACCTGCCTCCAGTTACCACTCAGTTAATCCCATCAGGGATCAATTCACTGATTAGGTTAAGACTCTCACAACCCAATCATTTTTCCTCTGAACCTTCTTACATTGTCTCACACATGAGCTTTTGGGGGACACCTCATATCCAAACCATAACACCTGTCATGAAGTGTTCCCATTTGTTTCCTCTCCCCGCTAACCAAGGTACTCCAAATGTGGCGCCATACATGCTTGGCACTTTTTAGGGTAGATTACATATCCTTTGATGGACTCAGCATTTACATTCTGTTTGACTGCAAACTGCAGTGTTACCTCCTAAACTCTGTGCCCCAGATAAATGGTAAATTTCTTCAAGAAACGGACTTGGTCATATGTACATTTGGTGCCTACCTCAGATGTTAACAGTCTGTTGGTTCCAGCTGTTCCATGAATGTGCTCACTAGTTAAATTTTGGATTTAAGTAACATCACCTTCAGAGTTGCCATATGTATGATTTTTCAAGGTTATTTTTTTCCCAGTGTTGTTGGTATTTAACTTAAAATTAATTCCTTCAGTAAACATTTTGAAATACAAAAGTTTCAAGGACACCATCAATGTTTTGACATGGCAGCAACTGCCTAAGCAGTGCTAAAGAACAGGTTTTGCCAACATTTGCCTATGACCTTCACCTTCAGGGACTTATAATTTCAACAGTAAAATAGTATATATATATATATATATATATATATATATATATATATACATATTACATTTAAGGATGCAAGAATTTATAGCACTACGCCTCTTTGGAAAGAGTGGCACAGCATGAGCATTGTGGTTATTTTGCAGAGCTGGTTGCTTGGGTTGTGCTGTGTCATGTCTGGGGTGGGATAGTCATTGCCATGCAGAACAGCCCTCATTTGTGAACCATTAATTTTTTGCCCTTGGCCTTCTTGCGAGCCGATTAATTGCAGTAGAAAAATAAGGACATTTTATAATGAGACTCAATTTATTCTGGAAATCGAAGACTCTAAATGAATATTTTTCTTCTTGTATTTTCTGACAAGATTTCAAATTGAGAGACAAAAATAAATGTAAGGAATATCTAGGAGTTGGTGCTAGAAATTAAAAATGATCACCAGCTCTTTGAATTACTTTTCTGTTAACATCAAGATCTATTCCTTATTCTGTCCACACTGAGGATTCCTCTTTTGTCAGAGATTAATGTTCCCTCCCTTTTTGTACAAAAGATTAAAGAGGACATACAAATATGAAACATTTGCTTTTCATTAATCAAAGTTTTAATTCATCTTCTTGATAGACTTCAAAAGACAAATTGCTACATCAGAATTAGAATTGTATTATGCAACTGAAAAGAAGTGGACAGCCTTATTTTAAATATGTAAAAGCATTTAACTCATTTCTTTATTTTCATGATAGAAAAGGGTGGTATGGTGAGTTATGATCCTTGCCTGAGAGGAAGCAAGGTTTCTTTCTATAAACCTGCCTCTTCTTTCTCTTGTGTGGATGGCGAGGGTCTTTGGTTGGACACCATAGCCATATAGAGGGGAAGGTATGTCTAGGTGAAGGTCAGTGGAACCACCTTAGTGTGACAGCACATGAGAAGTGTAGTGCTGCAGAAGACACTGGGGACCATCCATTCATGATCCCATCGTTACAGACGTGGAAAACAGATTTAAAGTGATAGTAGACTTGTACCTCCAGGTGGCTGAGCAGAAACTAATCAGGAAAGGTGCTCTTTATCACCGGAATGCTCAGCCCATGCTCAGTCCCACAGTACTGCAGGGTGTAGAGAAAGTGTCTTGGGAGAAAATCTTACCTTTCCCTGGTTGTTCCATGACCACAGGTAAACTAGGACTTGGCTTCGAGATCTTTGCGACAAGTTATCGGAACGTCGAATGAGCACTTTCTCATGCAGGATGTCTGCCAGCTCCTTTCCAGTTAACTGTTTTCACACCTGGTGAGCCGGATCCCATCTGCTACTCCAGGAGTGCAGCTCAGGAGGGATTTTCCCAGAGGGAGAGGGAGAGCTAAATGCAACACTAATTCTAACTTTGATGAATTTTGCTGACGACTACCAGGAAGTTTTGGCATTGCACACGAAGGCAAAGTGATTAAAGTTGCAAATTTTAATATTTTAAAAATCCATGAAATTTTAAAAAATGATGTGCTGGTTGAAAAACATTTAAATATCACTGAAGAAACCTCCTCTTTCCCTATCCTTCCTTTCTTTCTCCCTGGTACCCCCTGGCATCCGAGTGGTAAGATTTCAGGCTGTTTTTAATGTGTGAATGAAAGCATTAAAATTTTATTTTATTTAACTTTAATTTTTTTAAATTAAAAAAATTTTTTTAAATGAACTGTATTCTACATACTTTTCTTTTACCCCCAACAATCTTTCTTGGATTACATTCTGTTCTTAATTGGACAATGTTTCATAGTAAGGATATTCTACTAGGTACTATATCTTTCTGTGTTGAAGGACACATAAATTGCCTCCTTTTTTTGGCTTAATATTTAAGTAGAGCTGGAATTAATGTCCTTCTATACATGTGCATGTGAACATGTGTGAACCTTTCCTTTGCTGAATCTGTAGAGGATCAGATTTTTTGATCAAAGCATTGAGGCATTTAAAATTTGTCTAGATACAGTCTTTCCGCACCCCCCCCCCCCTTTTTTCTGTTTTGGATTTGATAAAGAACTGAAATCCAAGGCAAGGGGTAGCTTTATCTAAAAGTTATGAATATTCTAAGTACACAAAGTTTATAGATATACAGACACTAAAAGAGTTGGCCACTCTGACTTATCTTGATTTTCACTCGATGTGGCTCTGAGCCCACAGGTCTCCAAGATCACACTCATACTGATGATGTGCCAGAAGGACTTGTGGGACATGGAGAAGTCCTGTTTATTACAATGAAACAGTACAGATTAAAATCAGCAAAGGTGAAAGCGAATGGGTGAAGTCTAAGGAAAACCAGGCACAAATTTCCAGGCAGCCCCTCCCAGTGGAGTTACACGGAGACACTTAATTCTCCCAGCAATGAGATGTGACAACGTGTGGGAAACAGATCAACCAGGGGAGCCTACCTGAGCCTTGTACCCTGGGTGTTTAACTTTGCAATGTTTTAGGTCAGTCTTATAGATACTCAGTACCCATGTGACTGACCTCAGGTTCTAGTCTCCACCAGATCAAACAGATCCAGTATAGCCCAAGACCTTAGGCGTGCTACAAAAGGCATTCGCTACACATCACATGACTAGCATAAACCATCTGGTCAAACTGATGTAGCTTGGTCAAAGTCCCCAGGAATGCAAAATGTCTGAGTTAACCCTTTAATGAATACACTCTTAACTTCATTGGAGTGATTCTGTGATCATGGGTTTTGATCCACTTGAAGAGAAGGAGATATGAAGGTTACTTGGTGGCTGTTCAATCCTTTCTTTGTTTTAGGACTGAGCAATTTCTATTACTTCATAAAATGGAACCATAATGAACACCAGGAGTCCAGTGTCTCACCAGGGCAGAAGTGAATTGATATGAATCCTAGTCTAAACAAGTCTGAAATCTAGTCTGGAGACATTTGCCATTCCAGCAAAAGCCAGAGATTTGTACATGAGAGTGAAGTATGACTTTCTAGGGATGGGTAGATAGTGATGTGAGTCTGAAGGAAAGTGTGTGTTGGCATTGGTCCTTTGATAGGAAAGAAGGGACATTAACCAATATTCAAGATCCAACAAAAGTTAACATCAATTCAAATTGCAACCAAAAAATATTTTAATGCCTTTCACATGCAGGTGCTATGATATCCAAGTGGGGACAGGACCAATAATAGGTAGAGTTTCAAGGGGACCAGCCCCCCAGTAGTATAAAACTTTGGCAACTGTATCAATGACCCAGTTCTAAGGAGAATGAAGTCCAGGGGCAAGAATATAATCTCTTGGGTAGATTGAGATAGCAGGCAGAGAATTCAGACATTGTAAATCTTACTGTTGGAAGGGAAAAAAAACCCCTAGCCATGAGGTTTTGGACCGTAAGTTCTGAACTGAGATAAACAACAGTAAAGAGCCAGGGTAGGGATCCAGTCACTGGTCTTGGTATGTCAAGGCAAAAATTAATTACTGACAAACTAAAGTTTTCCATGAGTGGGACTAGATGTAAAACTGGAGGTCAGACTCCCATCTTCCCTGTGTAGGACCAAGATTGGTCTCAGAGTCGGGGAGAGACTTAGTGGCTCCATTTGTAACAAGCAGCTGAGGCTACACACTGGTCTCATGCCCATGGGTGATGCTTTTGCTTTTGTTTTGTCAAAAAGAAGTAACTTCAAGTGACAAAGAGTTCATCATATGATAGGAAAATACAAATGTAGTTGAGTTATTTGAGAGGGGAGATAGGTGGTGTGAACTGGGAAATGATAATGCAAAAACCAAGGGGGAGTGTCCTAAATTTTGATGGTTATTAGTGGCTTATTAACCAAGTACCACAAGCACATGGTTTAAGCCACAGAAATATATTGCTGCATGGTTCTGGGGCCAGAAGTCTAAAATCATGGTGTTGGCAGCGGACTGCAAGAAGCACCAATTCTACTCTTGTCCATTCTCAGAAAGACCCATCCCTTCTGTTATGAGCTCATTGTATTCCCTTGAGACGTCTCCCTATTTTTAAAAAAGAAAGAAAGAAAATCTCCTGGAGTTCTAGACTTCAGCACCTCAAAGCATGACCTTCTTTGAAGACAAGGTCCTTTCCTAGGTAATCAAGTGAAAACAAGGTAGTTAGGGTGGGTGTTAATCCAATATGACCTGTGTCCTTACACAAGGCGAAATTTGAATGTAGACAGCAAGAAGATGTGAAAACACAGGGAAAAGACAGCCATCTACAAGCCAAGGAGGGAAACCTGGAACAGCCCCTTCTCTCTCTGTCCTCAGAAAGAACCAACCTTGGCAACACCTTGATTTTGAACTTCTGGTTTCCAAAACTGGAGGGCAGTATATTCCTGTGGTCAAAGCCTGCAGGTTGTGGTAGTTGGTTAAAGCAATGCTAACAATGTAATATGCCTGGCACCTGCCTCCTTTTCTTTTCTTTAGCCCTGTCCTCTAACTCCAAGGGCCTGGACCTTTTCATATTTTACCCTGGTCTGATATTTTCTTATCCATCAATTCTCCTTTAAAATAAATGTCTTCAAGTCAAAACTATAGATCAGCGAGATGGTATTAAGTAAATAATGATATAGGCGTTAAGTAGAATGTAGCCTGGAAGTCAATAAAGAGGAAGATAAAGAATACAGTGGGACAAAGACTCGGTGGAGATAAAAGAGGAGAGAGAACTGACTTAAAAAGTCTGTCCTGGGAATGTTTAAAAGCCTGTCATTCATGGAATAAATAACTAAACCAGTCCTCTACTATGTTAACACCACATTGCTGGTAAGTTTTGACATGTAGTGGTTTTTAAAAATTTATTTATTTATTTATTTATTCATTTATTTATTAATTACTTGGTACCAGGGATAGAACCCAGGGGTGCTTAACCACTGAGGCACATCCCTGGGCCATTTAAAAAATTTTTAAATTGAGAGACGGGGTATTGCTAAGTTGCTTAGGGCCTCACTAAGTTGCTGAGGCTGACTTTGAACTTGTGATCCTCCTGCCTCAGCCTCCCAAGCCACTGGGATCACAAGCACGTGCCACCCCATCCAGCTGGCGATGTTATTTTTGTTAGTAATCTTTTTAATCAATTTTACTTCTATTACATAATACTTTTTTTTGTTGTGTATAGTTGGTTTATAAAAATTTAGGGTGGTTTGGTCCATTTGTCAACTCAAATTCCTCTCTTTGTGTTACTTAAGTCTTTGTAATTGGTGTGTGTCCCTGGCTTACCTTTTGTTTCTGTCTACCTGATATGTATGATACCATCCTCCAGATTTTGACAGGAAGTGCCCCAGCTGGATTCTCTTGTCTATTGGGCGCTGAGGCGGTGTGGTGGAGGGGGAGCTTACTGTAATGAATCATTGTGGCACATGAGGAATTATAATCCCCAATGTCTTCTTCATCCAGGTTTCTCCCTTCCTTTACTTTGCTTCAAGGTTTTGCCTCTCAGGATGAAATACTGCCTCCTTTCCTCCATCTATTTAGTTGTTTCCTTGAAGCAGTAGCCTGATAGATGCAGAATGAGATGTAGTAATGTTCTAGAAATCCAGGCAGTGGTGTCTCAGGGAGAGGGACTTGCTCAGTTTTCTACTTGTGCAATCTCTGAATTTCTGATCTGGGGGGTGGCGGGGTGCAGACAATAGGAAAGAGATGCAAGGCCTACAAAAACATATTTGTATACCTGACGTTATTTTTGCCATGCCCTGTGTTTTCTGGTGCCAGATTTATGTATTTATTTTTTAAAGAAAACCATCCCCTCTCTGTTCTCCTGGGCTAATATGAAGTGGGAACAGGGATCTACATATTCACTAGAGCACCTTTGCTCAAAGTGATGCTCTTTTAGAAAATGAGATCCACAGAGATGGTGGCAAAGGCACAGCTTTGCACATCCCTTCTGTCCCCGCTGGTGGAACCTGGTGGTGAAGGCTGCTGTTTCACTCTGTCCTGTGCTTCTTTGGCTCCAGAGTGGAGGCAGGTTGGTCTGGTCTGGCCAAAGCATTGTGGTGATTCATTCAAAAAATAGATGTGACCCAAGCGGAGCCAGTAAGACCTCGAGGGCCACTGCAGGAAGCCTGAGATCCATTCAGCCAATACAAGAAAATACAGAACCAAAAGATGAAGAGGAAATGAGACTTAATATCATTCCAAACCTTGGATTGAGTTCTGCCTGCACTATCATGCTCATTTCAGTTGGATTTTTATCATCCAACTTAATTATTCAATTGGAAATAAAGGAGCAGTGACTCTTTGGGTCATTTTGCTATGTATACTTTTGACATTAAAGGACGTATGGGACATCCATCATTCCTTGTCCCTACATTGGCTGCCTTTGGGCCACTGAAGTCCCTCACAGATTGTTGCCGCACGAGAACAGCCAGCCTGTTTTCTCTCTCTGGTTCTTGTAAATGTTTAGTAGGCAGTTGTGTGAGAGTCAATGAGGGATTCTCAGGTGGGCAAGCTTCAGATGGGAACGGTGATGCTGATGGCTGAGTTTCATGGGGTTCTCTTTCTTTTTTTTGTGGGGGTGCTGGGGATGGAACCCAGGGCCTTATGCTTACAAGGCAAGCACTCTACCGACTGAGCTTTCTCCCCAGCCACTCATGGGGTTCTCATTTTGACAATCTTTCAGTCATCACGCATTGATTCCTTATTAATCAGACTTCTTTTAGGTCAGCTGCATGTGGCAGGAAATCCAGGTCACAGTAGCTTCAACTAATTACTTTTGTTATTGTTTTTTTTCTCATGAAATGAAGAAACCAAGGTGGGTTCTGTAGGGTTGCAGGTAGTTCTAGGATGTGATAAGGGACCTGGCTTCCTCTGTCTTTCTGCTTAAATGTGTCAGGCATGGTAATCAACCTCTAGGTCTTTGGGTCTTGACACAGACAGAACTAAAGAGCGAGGAAGAAGCTGAGGTGCCAGCTGAGTGAATCCTTTTAGAGAACCTCCTTGGAAGCCCCATCCAGTGACTTCTCCTATTTCCCATTAGCTCTGGTTGTCACATAACCTCCCCTAGCTCCAGAGGAGGCTGGAACGTACAATATTTAGTTGGGTTCCAAACACGAACAGTTCTTCTGGCAGGAAAGAAGGTGAGGATGGGTTTGACTGGGCAGCTGGCAGCTTGTCTACGGGTGAATAGGTGCTGGGGGAACTGGAAGTCTCACCCGTGTGGTCCTTAGTGCCCCACCTTTTCTACATCCTTAGTGCTTTGTATCTAGTCCCGTGGTTTTTTGGTTATTAATATTCTCCATGGGAGTAGTGGTCAATCTTAAACATTTTATTTTCATTTTTTTAAAAAATGAAACTGTTAGGCAATGGTACAGCATTCATACCTAGTGTCATAGTCATATTCTTCCCTTCTTTTTTTTTTTTTTTTTTTAGGTACCAGAAATGAACTCAGGGGCACCCAACCTCTGAGCCACATCCCCAGCCCTATTTTGTATTTTATTTAGAGACAGGGTCTCACTGAGTTACTTAGTGCCTTGCTTTTGCTGAACCTGACTTTGAACTTATGTCAATACATCTTTAGGAAGAAGTAAGTTGCTTTGCATTGCTTACTTTTCTCCATATATTGGGATAGAATTTTCAAACATGGGATGTTATTACTTGAATAGAAATATGTATAATATAACATACATACATACATAATCACATGTATGTGTATGTATTCATGCTGTGGAACTTGAGTACACAACAAATGAATATTTTAAATTCTAGGATCGGGTAGCCTTTGACATGATGGTTATCCATTTGAGGCTGAATTATTATTGACTTGTTATCTAGGATTTTACTTCCAGTGGAGAAGAATTTTTAGTTTATTGCACTTACGTGACTATTGTTAATTAAAACTAAAAATAAGGGCTGTATATTCAAAGATGAAATTTGAAGATCCCTGTTGGTGAAATACAGTCAAAGGTGATATGCATATTGATTTTCAGAATGAGGTAGAAGAATCTAGTATTTGGGGATTTCATAACTAGGGCTACCCAGGAAAAATGATTTATAACTTAGTACCAATAAGTAACTGTGCTCTCTTGGTTTGCCCTTGCCACTTTTAAGATTTTAACTTTTCAGGTTATTAACAAAATTATTGTATAAATTAGCCAATAGAATCTTTAGGTTTAAATAACAGATGGAAGGTTTATGAAGTGTCTAAAGTCATGGACATTTTTGGCAGCATCGACCCTTTGCTTTACATTTGAATGTTGCATTCATTTTTGTTCCATAATTCATCTTCCCTGTCCAATGATTTTGTTCAAAGCAATGCCAGAATGACATTTCTAGTAGTTTTATGTCCCTTTGAGGAATAGTTTGTGATTCCAATGCAGTATCTTTGTTATCATTATTACTACAAGCCCCTTTGTTTGAATCCCTGCACATGTTTATGGGGAAAGTATTTTTTAAAGGCTAGAATGATACATGTGAGCATAAGAAGGTGGTCAGCTTGCCTGTGGAGTGATGGCAATAAGCTAACCATTTTCCAAAGACAGAACTGAACCTAAGCTCCCTTGGAATCTGAACAGAAGGTCCATGAAATTGCCATTTGAAAACTGTGACCAACTTAGTCTGGACCTTGGAGACAGATCAGCCAGTAACCTAAAGCCATGTCAAGGACAGAAACTATATTGGGACTACAGCTATATCAATTTAAACATTAAGTGTAAGTTTTCCTCTGTATATTTTTTAAGCATATTCATAAACTCCAAGCTGAGCAGAATTGGAAACTGAGTTACTAAGTTAACTGTATTCCTTCCCTTAGTTCTTCATCTTTCTCCTTTCCTGATCACAACTTAGGTTTTTAAGTTTTTGTCGTTGTTGTTGTTTTTTGCTTAAAAACGGAATGAAAAACTTCCTGCCATGGATTCATTTTTCTTTGCAAAACTCCTGTTTATCACCTTATTTAAATGTAGATACTCCTTTATATGTTTGAAATAAATTTCCTTGTATGATTAAAAAAAAAATTCTCTATAATTTTTTTTGGTAGACCTTGAGTCTCTTTCCTACAGGTCCTTGTTTTCTGAAATCTCTGAAGTTCATCTGTATTCATACAAGGAGATCATGTGTTTCTATTAGGATAATATTTTACATATTTAGGCCATACCTGGACCAGTGGTATGCTGGAGGTAGAACTACTGGCCCTGAGTACTGGTAATTTATAAGGTTCTGGTAATTTTTAAAGCCATTTTAAAAACATAGCCATCATTGAAAACTGAACCATGTACACTTACAATGAAATAAATTACAGCCCTGCACAGCCTAATGACATTTTGATCAACAGTGGACCACAGAGATGATGGTGGTACCATAGCTTACATCGCCTAGTGGTGGTGTAGCTGTCTTTCTTTGTGTAAGTGCACTGGGATGTTAGCACAAAATGAAACTGCCTAAGAACACATTTCTCAGCATGTGTCCCCATCATTAAGTGGTGCATGACTGTATATTTAAAATAAAGGAAATAAACACACAAAGCTGATCACTTCCTGGTTGTTCCACTCTGTATTTTCTCTGTTCTTGACGTTATTTATGTTTATCTGTTTACTTGTGTTTTCTAAAATGCCCATGACATGGTGAAGATTATATAAAGCTGTGCTGCTGCCCCTTGCTCCCTATTCTGATGGCATCAAGTTGGTAACTGGAACGGGCCATGGGGTGGGGGGAGTCCTGATACCATGGAAATTAGCAAAGGCTCTTAGATAATGCTTGAGTTTTTCTTTTGTTGATTGTTCATCTAAATCTAAGAAGGTGATGGAGAAGATGCTAATAAATGTGGGTTCAACTTAAATGTGAGGTTTTGTTGTGTATAGGCCCCCCATGTGAGAAAATGTTCTGGTATTGGGAAACTTTATCCTTTTGTTCAGCAAAGAAGTAATTCACCTGGATGATGGACTAGTGAAGTTTCAACTTACAGTTTAATTGTTTTGCAATTGTCTTACTAACATTAACCAAAACAAACCAAAATGCAATTCAGAATCATGCTCATGACCAATAGTCAACCCAACATCGCTGGACCCTGCCTCTAACTTATACCTGCCTCTTAGTCTCGAATAAACTTGCCTGGCACTGTGTTTGCTGACTCCTTCCTTTGTGTGTGTGGTTTTCTTAAGTCAGGTTATTTTTATTTCATTCATAAAAAAACAGGTAGTTGATAGATTATGTTCGATCTCCATGCAGTGGACCTCAGCTTTTTGGACAGTCATGAGGACCTACCTACTCCATTACTCCTAACTCATTCCTTCTCCATTACTTACGGGGCGTTTGGAACTTCCCCTCATTACACTTTCAGACACCCTGATGAACAAGCATGCAGATACACATCACAGCCCACTTATTTGGCTCTAATTTTGCTCCAGTTTTTCTAAGGTTGATCAAACTGAGGAAAATGAATAAAAAAAGTTGAAATTTGTAGTAATAGCTGATTTTGAATATAAGAGAGGCAGCAGTATTCTTTAGAACATGGACAGTTGGGCATTGTCCACCAGCTCAGTAAAATAATTTTACTAAATCACTTTTTCTTGCCAGCCTATCACATTGTTGACTGCTAAACTGGTGGTGTTTTTCAGATAAATAGAGAGAAATCTCATTAACTTAGACTCCACCACTGTGTAAATTTGAACAAATGCTGGTTTACCTGTATATCATTTATGAAAAACAAAGAATACTAAATGAATAGTCAAACAAGAAGCAAGAGTACATTTTTAAGTGCCTTAGCAGAATGCTTGTAAATGGTTTTGTTTTGCCAGTGTTGCTAAGTAAGCTAGCCATTAATGTAGCTCTTGGAGGCCTCTCTTGGCAGAGTTGTGTCAATTGCTAGGTGTGTTCAACTTGGTAAAAAGCAATGTGATTGTATATCTTTACTAGGCTCAAATTTTTCACTAATTCAGATGGGTATTTTTCTTCAACTAGGTATTATGGTATATGAATTTAGGCATAATTCTCAAATATTACACGTATTGCATATAAGCTCATTGAAATGTATTTCTCAGGATGTAGTGGTTCATGTCTGTAATCCCAGCAACTCAGGAGGCTGAGGCAGGAGGATCACAAATTCAAAGCCCGTCTCAGCAACTTAGGGAAGTCCTAAGCAACTTAGCAAGACCCTGTCTCTAAATAAAATATTTTAAAAAGGGGGGTTATTAGGAATGTGGTTTAGTGGTTAAGCATCTTTGGATTCAATTCCTGGTATTAAAAAAAATCTATTTCTGATGTTATTAGAGTATTAGCATTTCTTTCTCTGCTTGAGGATCATAATCCTCAGTGGGCATTTAAATAATTGTGAGTGTGAATATGTATAGGTATATGCATGTGTGTGTTAAAAGAGAGTCTTGGGTTTCCTCCTTTCCTATTTACTTGATATCACTGCTCCCCTGGGTTTTACTTTTGTATTAGTCCATTATTTGTTACTATAACAAAATCCTGGGACTAGGACTTTATAAAAAATGAAGGATTTATTTGGTTCATGATTCTAGAGTTTGATGGCTCTAAACCTCATGGTTCTGGTAGTCTGTAAGATTCCCTAACTACATCACAATGTGGTGGGAAGAGAGTGAAGTGCATTTAGAAGGGACCAGGTATATTGTGTGGCCCTACTCTGTAACAACCCAGTCTTGCAAGAACTAACTTACTCTGTAGACCAGCATGAATCCCTCTGAGGACAAGGACAGTGCTCCAATGACCTAATTGCCTTTTTCTAGAAGCCACCTCTTAAGTTACACCACTTCAACACTACCACAGTGAGTGCTAAGCTTCTAGCACATGAACATTTGAGGGACAGACTCAAACCATATCCACACCATAGACTTCTCTACCTCTCAGACTCATATCCTTCTCACAATGCAAAATACAATCATTCCAAACCCAACAGTCCAGAAGTCTTAATTTGTACCAGCATTGCTTAAAAAAAATGTCATCTGAGGCTCAAAGCGAACTCTTTCCACTTGTGAACTTTAAAAAAAAGTTATCTTCTAGGATAGATTGGTGGAATAAGGGTAGAAAAAACATTCTTATTCCAAAAGGGGGAAATACAGATGTATAAAGGAGCAATAGATCCAAAGCAAGACTGAACCTAGCAGGGTAGATATTAAATCTTAAACCTTCTTTGTACACAGGTCTGGTTTCCTGTGTACAAAGAGGCAGGGTGATCCTGGTGGGGTGTCCAGTAGAGGTTCAGGTTCTTGGCATCTATGGGGGACCTCTCTGCTGTGCCCTGAATGAATGAGAAAAAGGTTAACTGCCAGAGGATGATGTTGGCAGTTTTTCTGTCTATTACCCAAAAACTTATCTACTCAATAAACACACAAGAGCCAATACTCTTTTTACATGAGAGGGGGCATGCCGGGTCTGGCCATACCAGCTCTGGCCTCTAACAACAACTCGCCCAGCTCTCTTTTATTTATATACAGGTAAAGGAGGTCTGGACTGGGAGGAGCTTCTTCTGTGATGGACAGGACAGGGTGGAGTTAGGGGAGCCATTCTCTTAAAGGGAAAATTCCAGAAGGACACAGGGAACCACTCCCATGCAGTGCCACATGCTTCCCGGCAGTTCCTAGAAGTTAGGCCTCTGTGTCCCAGGCTCAACCTAGTCTGATTCTGCTAAAAAAGGATGGCTTCCCCCAGGTATCACCACTAAAGAATTGAGTAAGACACACAGAAATAACAGGCAGAGCATAGATTTATTAAAATGAAAGCAGAAGTAGTACTCTATAGAGTGGAGCGACCCAGTTAGAGATAAGCTCAAGGGTGAGTCTTGTCTTATTTTAATTTTATTTATTTTATTAAAACAATTTTTTTGTACCAGGGATTGAACCCAGAAGCAGTTAACAATGAGCCGCATCCTCAGCCCTTTAATTTTTTTTTTTTTTTTTTTTAAATTTGAGACAGGGCCTCACTGAATTGCTGAAGCTGGCTTTGACCTTGTGGTCCTCCTGCCTCAGTCTTGGTCTTGTCTTAATGTTGAGTTGAGCATTGTTCTCTCCACGTGGGCCTGATTGACTACCTGGCCTCATTTCTTCCTGTTGGTTATTTTCACGTAATTAGAATACAGAACCTGTGGTGGGAGATGCTATAGTGCTGGGTCCCATTGTAAATAGGGATATGATGACTCTTAGGTCTTCTTGTCCTCCAGTTGGCATTTTTCTTGTATCCTATCTCTACCATTTTGATGTCCCTAAACTCCTACCTCAAAGGGATGGGTCCCTAAGGCCTAAGGCTGCGTCACCCCATGGCTTTGCTGGTTGCAGCCCATACAGCTGCTCTCTCGGGTGGCTTGCTGATGTCTGTGACCTTTTAAAGCTGGCATAACACTCTGCAGGAGGCTCCACTGTTCTGGGGTCTCCAGAGTGGCAGCCCTACTCCTGTAGCTCCCTTAGATATTGCAGTGGAGAATCTGGGCAATGACTCTGACCTTGCAGCTGGTCTCTGCTGGGCTTCCCAGGCTTTCATCTGAAATCTCAGTGGGATTCGCCATGGCTATACAGCTCTTGTGTTCTGTGTGTCTGCACAATTTACAATCACGTGGATGTCCCCAAGTTGGTCACTTGCTCATTTTGGAATGGCAGCATGAGCTATACCTGGGCTTGCGTGAAACATGGCTGGAGCAGCTGTGGAACACTTTTCTGGAAAGCAGGGAACAGAATCCCTAGGTAGTCCTGGTCACTGAGCCCAGAGAAAGGGCCCGGGGCCCATTCCTTGAAAGAGTTTTTTCCTCCGAAGCCTCTGGGTCTGAGATGGGAAGAGCAGCCTCAAGCATTTCTGAGATGCCCTTGATGATTAGTACCTGGCTCCCTTTAATCTGTCCTAATCATTTTTAGCAAATGGAACCCTTCTCTCCTAAATGAGATATAGACTTGATATAGACTGAGACTTCTCCAAATCTCTCCACTCTGCTTCCCTTGAAATTACACAAGCTGGCTTTAGCTCATGGCTCTGCTCCTGAAGTCCACTGTATGCAGTTAAAAGTAGCTGAGCCACAGTTTAAGGCTTTGTTTACATCTTTCCTCCACGAGATATCCTGGTTCACTGCTTTAACTGTGGCCTTCCACAAAGCTCTAGTGTATGCACACAGTTCAGCCAAGTTCTTTTCTACTTCATAATAAGGATGACCTTTTCCCCGACTTTCTGTAGAAGATGCCTCACTTCTATCAGTATTCTGTTCATGACTACTTAGCTAATCTCTAAGACATTCTAGCTCCTTCTTGGTCCCCTTGTCTTCTCACTGGACTCACCCATAACCTCTATTTATAGCATTCCCACCCTAGCCCTTTCAGCCTCTGCCCCTTACTCAGTTCCAGAGTTTCTACATTTTCAGACCTCATTATAGCAAAGAGCAGATATACCCTTTATGCTCCTTGTTGAATGATTGACTGCTTCTTTTCTTTCTCCCTCTGATGCTCTAGCACTCTGTTTCTCAAGTGCACACTCACCCCTGAGAACAATGCAAGTTCTCAGAGACAATAGAGTATAATATAAACCTACAAGATGGAAGAAGATTCACAACTACATTATAATTTGTGAGGTTACTCCTTTAAAACTGAATATTTCACTTTATCAAGCAAAACATAGTTTACTCATCTTTATTCATTCCTCTCCATTCCCTCTAAATGGTGCCCCTTCCATACCATGGACGATCACAACAAAGCAAATAATATAGCTCTTAAAGAAAGCATCCAGTGACACAGTCCCAGCTCTAAGGGCTTTGTTAAGTTCTCAGTTACCAACTGTTTTTTAAAAAATAGTCTACCTGAGCTGGAGGAATTTAGTTTTTTTAATTGTGCCACTCATACATAATGCTGGAACCTACTCATTCTTCATGACCAGATATTTTAAGCTTCACCCCAACTCTTACAATCCTTCCTCTGTGCTCCAACGTTACTTTATACATCTCCTCTATGGTCCTGGTGATGTCATGGGAGAAGAGGTGTCTCCAAGGAAATGTCTGAGGAGCTCCTGGAGAGAAGGGGGAACTTGGCTCAGGACCAGTGGGGTCCTTTGTTTATGTGATGGAAAAAAATTTCAGCACATGCCATTCAGAGGCAGAGATAGAAGTTTATTTGGGAAAGTAGACACATATTCAAGAAAGAATGCAGGGAATCTTAAGAGAGAGAGGCCTTTGGGGTAAAGTAAGGCATACACATTCAAGGGAGCATGTGGGCCATTTTGAGAGTGAGAGATGATGTTCTGGGGTTCCTGACTCTTCTTTTAAAGGAAACTTCATGAAGAGGGGGAATAGGGAGGTATGTAGAAATATCAATCTGGCCATCTTAAGGTAGTTTCTGATGGTCTGGTCAATCTCTGAATTCTTAGGCTGATGTAATCTTAATTAGCTGATCAGTAAATAGTACTGGAAAGTCCCCTAAATTATAGGTTTCTGAAAATATCATATCTCTCTTTAATTAATCTCTTTATTGGGGGGGTTAATTAATAGTACACAGGTAAATTTAAAGATTTCCCAAGAAATTGGGAGTGATAGATCTAGAAATAATACTGACTTAGGGAATGACAGGCCTAGAAAATTTATGTGGAAATTCTGAATTAAAATTTTATTTCCCTCCTTTGTATCTATTTTCTACCTATTTTTAATTTCTTTTATCTTACCTCAGTGACCTGGTAACCATTTCTTTATATATTGGTTTAGATTGCCCTGTCCAATAAGCTAACCACTAGCTACATATAGCTACTTATATTTAAATTAGTTAGAATGAAATACAATTAAATATTCATTTCATCAGTTACACAAATTATATTTGAAATGCTCCACAGTCACATCTAGCTTATGGCTACCATATTGGTCAGAGATGATGCAAAGCATTTCTACAATCACAGATGTTCTTGTGGTCAGCTCTACTCTAGAATTTAGACTGTGAACTCCTGTATTAATACTCTTTGTTTTCCCTTCCCTTAGTGTAGTGCCTCTAATAGGTGCTCAATATATGCTTGTTGAATAAATGAATGGAAAAAGATTGACAAAGAATTTCTTTATGATGTTTCAGCAGTCTGAAATAAGTTTTCCATAAGTTTTTAATCTCATATTAAAAAACCGATTGGAGATACAGTCTCAATAATTTGTTCCTGAAGTATTGAGATTCCAGTAAAGTGACTTGGAACAGGGAACAGGGCTCTTTGCTTAGCAAACAAAACATCCTAGGAAGATGAAGTGACAGGAGCAGAGCATCAGGTTTATAGATAACTGATGATTTTAAAGTTAGCGGTGGTGACTGCAGTGGAGCACTGACTATGTGCCAGCGCCCTTCCACATACTCTATATGGATTGCATAATGGTTAATTTGAATTGTCAACTTGATTGAACTAAGAGGTGCTGATGATTAAGAGGCTTCTGGGTGTGTCAGGAATGATTGGCATGTGAGACAGGAACTGAAGTGGAGCCTCTCCCTAAGCGTGGGCAGCCCTGCCCAATAGGATGGTGGCTTGGACAGAATAAAAGTTGGAAGAACAAGGAAGCAGATGCAGATGCAAGCTCGACTCTTCTTGAATGGGTTCTGGATTGCTGCTTTGATTGTGTGAGGATATTGATCTCTGGCTTCTTCATTATTTTTTTTTAATTAATTTATTTTTTGAATTTTTTACAGACTACATTTTGGTTCATTGTACACAAATGGGGTAGAATTTTTTGTTTCTATGGTTGTGCATGAAGTAGATTCATACCATTTGTGTAATCATACATGAACATAGGGTAAGATGTCTGTCTCATTCCACCATCTTTCATACCCCCATCCCTCTCATTTCCCTCTAGGTAATCTAAAGTTCCTCCATTCTTCTCTTAGCCCCCACCCCTCACCCCCATTATACATCATCATCCACTTATCAGAGAAAAGCAGACTCTGCCAGTGAGTCTCCAAGTAGTTTCCAGAAATCTCCGTTTTGGACTAGGGTAGCACTGTTGATCTTTCTTGTTCTGGGGTTTCTGCGTCTTGGACGGCGCAGTTGCTGGTTCTTCCGGTTCTCCAGCTGCAGACAGCCATTATAGACTATCCAGCTTCTGGTTGTGTAAACCAATCTAATAAATCCCCTTTTTATTATCATACTTCCTGTTGATTCTGTTCTTCTAGAGAACCCTGACGAATAAAGATTGTATCACTTAATTTTTTGAGAATTTTATTATCTCCATTTTACCAATGGGAAGTCAAAGGCACAGAGAGGTTAAATGAATTGTATAGGTAACTCAGTAAATGACAGATTCATGCTCTGGAAGATTCATGCTCAGGAAGTCTGACTTAGGCTAAGGCCCTAAATCAATAGGTAAGGCTACCTCTTGCCATGAATAGGAAAGGCTGAAAGATTAGTTAGACTGGAGAGGAAATGAGAGCCAAATCATGAAGAGGCTTGCTGGGAACTCGGAGGAATTTGAATTTTATCTTGAAGTTGAGGAAAAAGCTTTCAAGACAGAAAATAATTTTGCATGTTTATTTTAGAAATATTACTGGGGGAGCTGGGCGTGGGGTGCATGCCTATAATCCCAGCAGCTTGGGAGGCTGAGGCAGGAGGACTGTGAGTTCAAAGCCAGCTTCAGCAATTTACTGATGCTCTAAGCAACTCAGTGAGACCCTGTCTCTAAGTAAAATACAAAAAAGGGCTGGGGGTGTGGCTGAGTGGTTGAGTGCCCCTGGGTTCAATCCTGGTACCGAAGGGGGAAGAAAAAAAAAGAAAGAAAGAAAGAAAGAAAGAAAGAAAGAAAGAAATATTACTGTGGTTAATGATGCACAATAATGCACCTATAATGCGGGATGGATTATAGGGGTAGATGTACTGCCAGAAGATTTACTACAAAAAGTTAGATAAGCAATGATGAAAGTAACCTGTGGGAGATAGTGTGGAAAGGAATCGATGTGAGAGAAATCTGTGTGTGAAGTGACAACATTGGCAACTTTCAATGTGTAGGTAAGGAAAAGAGGGGACTGGACAATGACTTGCATGTTAATTGATGGGAAGACATTTTAATACTTCTGGGATCCCTGGAGGAAGAACAAGTCTGGGTGGAGTAGGGAGACTGTATGTTCTGGGTGTAATCTTTAGATGTATGGATGTGGGGTGTTTGTGGGTCACTTGGAGACAAACAGTAGGTGATTGCAAGTTCAAGTCCAAAGCTTGGGAAAGAAGTGATGGATATCCATGTTTATCTTAACACTCAAATATTCCCATTTGATTCAGTGTTATGATCATCTGGAAGCTTAACATGAGCCATCCTGCAAATTTGGGGTGATATATGCCTTTACCAGGTATTGACTTTGATTATTGGTCCTGAGTCTGGTATATTGTTTTGCTCTGGGACTTGAACTTCGGTACATATCCTGTTTTACCAGGATATTTGGTCAATCTGTGACTTAAACAAAAGATATAACCTTTCCAGGACTCAACTTTTCATTTCAAAAAATATTAGACAAACTGGATCAGTAATTTTATTTTAGTCATATAATTCTTCCCTCAAATGATATATTATGTGAGAACCTCAATACACTAAAGAGAAAAAGCTGTAGTTGCTTTGGTTGAAATAGGGCCATGTGTAACCAAAACCTATACTCTTAAATAGCATGCTATCTCAATAAAGTTTTTTAGAACTAAATGTTAAGTTTTTGCTTAAGTAGACCCAAGTCTTGATGGTTCATTTAGAGCAACATGGTTGGGCCAATATCATATATTTGATGATGGTGGTATTAGTTGGTTTTATTTTACTGCAATGAAATGAAATGAAATTATAAAGAACAAAGTTTCATTTAGCTCACAGTTTTGGTGATTCTAGTCCAAGATCTGGTGGCTCCATTGCTTTGGATTTCTGGGGAGCTTGCCAGACAGCAACGGTGGGGAGATGTGGTAGAGCAAACTGCTCTGGTTATGAGCCAGAAAGCCGAGAAAGACTAAGAGCCTGGGTCCCCTAATCCCCTTGGAAGGCATGCCTCTTCCCCAATGACCTAAGGACTTCCGCCAAGGCCCAGCCTTCTAAAGGGCCACCACTCCAATTCGCACCTCCTGGGAACAACACCTTCAGCACACGGACCTGTGGGAACGCTATCCATAACCAGAGCACAATGACGGTGACGACAATGCTGGTCTTCTGTGATGGACATTGCCCACCAGCCTTTCTTGTCCCTCTCCTCTCATTTCTCCCCACCCTTCAACTTTCCACAGTTGGCAGAGTTCTGAGAGTGCTTCTTTGTTTTTCTTTGACTGCTAAAGAAAAGCCCACTTTCTCCCATCTCCAGGGCATAAACCACACCTGCTCTAAGTCAGCTATGGTGCTCTCATTGGGAATGGAGAGGGTGTGTGACCCATCTTGGTCTGTAATCGTGCTGAGGAGCCCTGGGAAAGGCCTTTCTCATTCATAAAAAGAGCTGCATGAAGTGAGCACACCTGCTACTAGCGGGCTGTTGTTGTCTACCTGTGATGTCCATGCTGTAGCCATCCTGTCAGGGGTGTGGCTGCCTGCTAAGAATCACAGAGCAGAGAGAAGCGATGAGCCTGGAGGCCTGAAGATGCTATTATGGAGCTGAAATAACTGACCCAAAGCTGCCCTATCCTTGGGCTTCTAGTTACATGATATAATAAAATTCTTTATTGTTTAGATCTCTGCTAGTTGGATCCTCCATTACTTGCAGCTAAAAGGATCATAACTGATTTAACTTTTCTCTTGTCATAAAGGTTATGATCCTGAAAACCCATTCATTCCTTTATACACTCAATAAATATTAATGGAAACTGTTCGTGGCAAGCATTGCTGAGGTGCTGAGCGTGGAGAAGAGCACAGATAAGGAGCTGACATCATGGAACAGAGTAGAAACAGACACCTGGTGAGGCTGGAGCATAGGGAGTCGTGTTGTGAGGTTCAGTTAGAGAGACAGGAGCCAAATTATGCACAGTAGTGTAGGTCAGGTTGAGGGTTTCGAATTTTATTCTATAAAGGGTAGGAAGCACCGAAGAATTTTAAATGAGGGTGACATAATCAGATTTGCACTTCTAAAAGATACTCTGGCTTCTGTATAGAAAATGCATTGAAGGAAGTCTAGCGTGGAGGCAGAAAGGGCAGTAATTCACCATAGTCCAGGGGGAGATGAAGTTGACTTGAAAAATGGTGTAGCATAAAAATGGAGGTAATGAGGCCACTTCAAGGTATAATTTAGTGGTAGAATTATTAGTCATGGTGATCGGTTGGACCTGCATTGCATTGGAGAGACCCCCAGAGGATGATGGTACGGTTTTTGAGATAAGGAACAATGGAAAGGGAGCAAATCAAAGTAACAAAAGTTCAGTTTGGGACCTGTTAATTGTGAGGTAAGTGTGAGACATTCAAGTGGAAATACTAAGTGGGCATGTGAGCCTAGATCTCAAAAAAAAAAAAAAAAAAAAGACCAAGAATTTAAATGATCTGGTGTTCCATTACATAGTGATTTGTGATTTGTAGTCAAATTTCTGTGCCTAAAGCATGCCAAAAAGACATGTGTGTTCATGGAATCTCAACAGATCTTAAAACATAACGAGGAGCGAAATTAACAGGGGATTGAGTCTGTGTTCTCAGGGTCCTTGTCAGGCTGCAGATAATGTGAATTAATCTGCATCCATATGTCACCAGAGCACCTGTCGACACGACTCTCAGAATGGATCCCCAATTCTATTTCTTTCTTTTCTTTTTTTTTTTTCCAGTAGAAACCACTGAAGTTTATTGGTGGTCACAATGCTTACCCCGTATGTAGCAAACACCCTTATAAGTCTATCCGCGACCTGATCATGCAAGAAAGGATTCACCACACAGTCGCCAGAGGAAAAGGGGGGAAAAAAATAACAGACTTGTTTCTGGGGGTAGAGGAGAGAAATAAAAATAAAACCTAATTGATGAGTATCCCATGGGCAAGAGCTGGACTAGAGATGTGAACAACTAACAGCAACAGTTGTGGAAAAAGTACAAGGCAAATAGCTTTCTCCATTAATTTTCCTCTGTAGGTTAATTTTTTTATATTCAAAACATTTATTACGGTTTTCATTTTATAAACATGTATATTTTCAAGGGGTGGGAACTTGTTAAATACTTCAGGGTAGGTAGACCTTGTTATTAAGAACCCCTCCCCTGTCGTAACTCCTTCCAGTACGTACATTCACGAGTGCCCGATTCTATTTCTTTTACCGTCTTCACGACTACAGTCCTAAATGAGGTCACGATCATATTTCATCTAGAGCAGTGCCCTAGGCTTCTAGGGTCCTTTGGTAGAGCTGCCAAGAAGGCAGCTGGGGGCATGGTTTGGGGGTCAGGAGAGAATTTGGATCAGAGATGTAACTTAGGTCCTTAGAATGATGGGGGAGGGGTCAGTGCACAGGTAGTCAAGGCAGGGAGTCTTCCAAGAAGCGGGCGAGTGTGCAAAAGCACGGAGGTGTGAGAGAGAACTGCTGGGAGGGCGAGCAGTTAAAAAAGGAAACTAGCATTGAGCACAATTAGCCACAGACAGAATGCTTGTACCTTAGATAAGTCATCTGCCTCAGGGGACACAAGCAGGTCTTTAGAATATGTATGGGTCCATGGGTAGTTGGTGGTGGATAAGAGAGATTAATAATAAGGCTGACTTGGAGCAAATACCTGGTCAGCCTTACATGCCACACAAGGTCTCTACATGTTGTGACGCTAAGAACCTATTTGTAAGCCCTCGGTGATATAAGGGCTCTGGTGCTGGTGACCGTCATCTGGAAGGGAAATGAGACACAGGAACTTCTGGCGGCAGTACACAGTGGGACACGGAGCCAGAGGGCTTCAGGTCAGGAGGCCTGGGGAGTGAAGACGGCCCAGGGAAGGGCCGGTGAAGAACCAAGGCCCTGGAGATAGATTTGTGAATAAGTGAGTGAGTTTGTGGTGTGTGAGGAAGAGGATGGGACTGAAATCGTCAGTAGAACGGGTGATAGAATCCAAAAGAGATGTAGATTGGCTCTGTGAGTAAACCAGACCTTACCAACAATAAAGATCTAGACCTACAACAGATCAGTTAGGATGCCCTTAGCCCTGTTACCAAATAATACTTGGTTTCAGGGAAGAAATCACTATAGAAAAAATAAGCAGTGCATTTTTCTCCAAAAATAAGACAGAATTGTATTTAAGATGTTTATGCCACTCTTCAGCTGTCACGAGAAGCTAAGGTTCTAGGATCTTGGTTTTTTTCCCCTAAAAACCAAACCAAACCTCCCCACCATACACACAGCACCAGCTCTTTCTTTCTTCCTTGGGTGCACGTGGCTATATGGCTACAGCTCTTTTCCACCAGCTCAAAGGTAACTATGGATATGCACAAAGTGGATTAAAAGTGCAGGTAATGAAAAGAGATGATCAGCCTGAGCAGGTAGTAGGGCCGTTGCTTTGGGGGAAGGCGATCACTTTGTTTTAAGACTAATGTTGGTCAAAATCTGCCCAGGAGAGGCAAACCGCTTTTATCTGTCCTGCTGTCAGTCTGCAGACCATCAAACTGGTTTTGTATGTGTTTTGTTAATTCTGTGTTAAATCTGGATAATGCCATCAGCATAAAACTGTAAGCTTAAAAATCAGAAAAATTTCAGAATTTACTCTGAAATCGTGAAAATATATCTTAAGGAAGAAGAGAAAACAAAATGGATTTTGTCAAAGCTAGTTTGTTTTCCCTGAAAAAGTTGGGAAATCCCTCGGGTAAATCCCCCCAATTTATATTTAGAACATACAGGGGAAAAAAGAAAATCTAAAGATTTGAATACTCTTTAATAACTTGTTCAATGTGTATTAAAAATTTGCCCAGTAAGGACTGTCTGCTGAAGTGGTTTGCTTTGGGGGGGGATATAGGTTGGTGTCTCTCCCCGACCTCTGTCAGCCATCAGCTTCACAGATTGGAGGTATACCATATCCTGTGTGTGCGCGTGTGTGTTTAAAGCTTTTGCTAAATTGGATTTTTTTCCTAGCAATCTTACAGGAGGATTTGTGGAATCCTTTCCAGATATGATATTACATTATTGTAAAAGCTTTGCTCCTCTTATCTTTGTGGGCAGAAGGGTCACAATGGACTGCATGCGAGGATTAAAATCAGCCTGCCTGGAGCAGAATACACTGAATGGATTACTCAAAAAAACATTTTAACAAATGTGGAGGTCCTGGCTTTCCTTTAACTTTTACCTCTGAAATTTCAGAAGAATGTTCTGAGAACATCATTTGGTGGAAAGCAGAAATCAGATATAAAAATTCCTATAGCCGTGAAGGCTGAACTTAGTAAAATATTGATCTTAGTTTCAGGAACCACTTAAATCCTTCTTCTTTTTTTTTTTTTTTTTTTTTTTTTAACCAGGGATTGAACCCAGGGGTGCCTAACCACTGAACCACATCACCAACCCCTTTTTAATTTTATTTTGAAACAGTTGCTGAGGCTGGCCTTGAATTTGTGATCCTCCTGCCTGAGCCTCCCAAATTGCTGGGATTATAGGCATGCGCCACCACGTGTGGCTTCTTTTTTAAGATAGTAGAAATAGTCTTACTTCTTCCTGCGTTGGGGAAATAGGGCACTTTAAGGTTCTGTTCCATATTCAACTCTCCCCTCTCTTTCAAAGGAGCTCATTCCCCTCCCCATTTCCCTTTGTAAGCTACAAGTGAGGAGCTGAGCTTCCCAGCCATAGTCTCTCCAGAGCTCTCCTCACACCGGGGACATGGGGGCATCCTATTTTCCACTGTCGGATGCAAAGTTCTGACACTACCTCTCATCTAACCTAGCCAGCATATACAGCAGCCCCTCTGTAACTGAACAGTTATCAGTTATCTCTGAAGCTTTTGTGGGAAAGTATTCACTGTAGGGTGTATTGACAGCATTGGTTGGAATGAACATGAAGCTTTCCCTCCAAAATGTTACAACCTGAGAACAGCATTGACTTGCCAGTGCTCCTGGAGAATTAGTAAGAGCTTTTCTTCCTACTTCCTTTCTGGGAAGATGAAGGTATAAACACATACTAAGGTCTAAGTCAGTTAAAAAAAAAAAAAAAAACTTTTCCAAATTACAGTGAGCATCAGCTGACTTTTTAAGTGGGTAGAATACTTGATAAAGGTGAGGGAGTAAAACCTGTACTGGGAACTGATGGAGGGGAGGGAAAGAAAAAGCAATTGAGACTCTGTCCTCATTTTCTGGACACCTACATCAGGGAACCTAGAAAAGTCAGTCTAGTGTTGAGCAAATCTTTTTTTTTTTTTTAAATTTTTACAGACTGCATTTTGATTCATTGTACACAAATGGGGTACAACTTTTCATTTCTATGGTTGTACACAATGTAGATTCACACCATTCATGTAATCATACATGTACATAGGTAATGATGTCTGTATCAGTCCACTATCTTTCCTTCCCCCACTCCCTCCCACCCCATTTCCCTCTACACAGTCCAAAGTTCCTCCATTCTTCTCTTGTCCCACCCATTATGTATCATCATCCACTTATCAGAGAAAACATTCAGCCTTTGGATTTTTGGGCTTGGCTTATTTCACTTAGCATGATATTCTCCAACTCCATCCATTTACCAGCAAATGCCATAATTTTATTCTTCTTTATGACTAATAATATTCCATTGTGCATATATACCACAGTTTCTTTATCAATTCATCAATCAAAGGGCATCTAGGTTGGTTTCACAATCTAGCTATTATGCATTGAGCAGCTATGAACATTGATGTGACTGTGTCACTGTAGTATGCTGATTTTAAGTCCTTTGGGTATAAACCGAGGAGTGGGATAGCTGGGTCAAATGGTGGGTCCATTCCAAGTTTTCTGAGGAATCTCCATACTGCTTTC
Source organism: Sciurus carolinensis (assembly GCF_902686445.1). Lineage (NCBI taxonomy): Eukaryota > Metazoa > Chordata > Mammalia > Rodentia > Sciuridae > Sciurus > Sciurus carolinensis. The sequence goes on along the minus strand of NC_062214.1, from coordinate 162,592,864 downwards.
CAGAATGGCTGTACCAATTTGCAACTCCACCAGCAATGTATGAGTGTACCTTTTTTCCCATATCCATGCCAACACTTATTATTTCTTGTGTTCTTGAAAATAGTCATTCTAATTGGAGTTAGATGAAATCTTAGGGTGAGGGTGGTTTTAATTTGCATTTCTCTAATTACTAGGGATACTGATCACTTTTTCATATATTTGTTGATCACCTGTATATCTTCTTCTGTGAAATGTCTGCCCATTTCCTTAGCCCATTTATTGATTGTGTTCTTTGTATTTTTGGTGTAAAGTTTTTTAAGTTCTTTATAAACTTTGGAGATGAGTGCTCTGTCTGAAGTGTGTGTAGGAAAGATTTTCTCCCACTCTGTAGGCTCTATTTTCACATTATTGATTGTTTCCTTTGCTGAGAAAAAGTTTTTAGTTTGAATCCATCCCATTTATTAATTCTTGCTTTTTATTTCCTGTGCTCTGGGATTCTTGTTAATCATATTGGATTCCAAAACCAATATGATGAAGATTCGGGCCTACTATTTATTATAATTGGTGAAGGGTCTCAGGCCTAATTCCTAGATCTTGATCCATTTTGAGTTGAATTTTGTATGGGTTGAGAGATAGAGGTTTAATTTCATTTTATTGCATATGGATTTCCAGTTTTGTCAGCACCATTTGTTGAATAGGCTATCTTTTCTCCATTGTATGTTTTTGGCACCTTTGTCTAGTATGAGATAACTGTACTTATGTGGGTTTGTCTCTGTGTCTTCTATTCAGAACCATTGGTCTACCTGTCTATTTTGGTGCCAATATCATGTCATTTTTGTAACTATTGCCCTATAGTAGAGTTTAAGGTCTGGTATTGTGATAACTCCTGCATCATTCTTCTTGTCCAGGATGAGCAAACCACTCTTAGAAAAACAGTGATATGCCCAAATCCAGCCACAGGGAGCGGAGAGCTAAAGTGTTCTGCACATTGAATTGGGAGGTGAATTTCTAAAGAATCCCTGAGGAAGGGCTGCTTGAGAATCAGAGAAGTCTGGAGTCTTTAGGGGATGACTAATATTCAAAATTTGTCATGCATACTCAATATTTGTTACTTAATATTTGTGTTAGTTTTCTGGTACTGTAATAAATACCTGAGGTAATCAACTTATAAAGAGAAAAGGTTTTTCACCATTTAGAATGATATTAGCCGTGGGCTTAGCATAGATGGCCTTTACAATGTTAAGGAATGTTCCCACTATCCCTATTTTTTCTAGTGTTTTGAGCATGAAGGGGTGCTGTATTTTATCAAATGCTTTTTCTGCGTCTATTGAAATAATCATGTGATTCTTGACTTTAAGTCTATTGATATGGTGAATTACATTTATTGATTTTCTGATGTTGAACCAACCTTGCATCCCTGGGATGAAACCCACTTGATCATGGTGCACTATCTTTTTAATATGTTTTTGTATGCGATTTGCTAAAATTTTGTTGAGAATTTTTGCGTCGATGTTCATTAAGGAGATTGGTCTGAAATTTTCTTTCCTCTATGTGTCTCTGTCTGGTTTAGGTATCAGGGTGATATTGGCTTCATAGAACGAGTTTGGGAGGGTTCCCTCCTCTTCTATTTTATGGAATACTTTGAGAAGTATTGGAATGAGCTCTTCTTTAATGGAGGGTGGGAGGGGTTAGTGTTAGGGTTAGAGTTAGGGTTAGGGAGGGGGGCAAGAATGGAGGAAGGAAGGACTGTATAGAGGGAAAAGAGGGGTGGGAGGGGTCGGGGGGAAGGGAAAAAATAACTAAATGAATCAAACAGCATTACTCTATGTAAATTTATGATTACACAAATGGTATGCCTTTACGCCATGTACAAACAGAGAAACAACATGTATCCCATTTGTTTACAATAAAATAATAAAAAAAATAATTAAAATTAAAAAAAAGAAAAGGTTTATTTTTGCTCACAGTGTTGGAGATTTCAGTCTATGATTTGGTTGTCCCTGTTGCTTTGGGCTGTGCATGATGGTGAGAGTGCATACAGGAGTAAAGTCATTCACTTCATGGTGGGGAAGCTAAAGAGAGAGAGAGAGAGAGAGAGAGAGAGAGACAGAGAGAGACAGAGAGAGACAGAGAGAGACAGAGAGAGACAGAGAGAGACAGAGAGAGAAATAGGAAGAAATAGGAAGAGACTGGTATCCCATAGTTCTCTCCAAGAAGCACTCCCAATAACCTAAAACCTCCAACTCTTGAAGTTTATGCTAGTTCCCAGTAGTGCCACGCTGGGAACTAAGCCTTTACCACACAGACCTTTGAAGGACATTTAAGATTCAATCTGTAGCAATCTTCATGTCTTGTATTTTGGATAGAAATCAAAGAAAAGGAGTTATGTTCATTCTCTGACAGAACTGGGAGGACAGAGTGAATGGGGCTAGAAAAGACCAAGCGATTCTTATGATCTCTCCTGCTTGGTCCTACCTCAGGGGAGATGGTCAAGACAGCAACCTCTTATTCTCAGAATGCATCTGAATTATATCTGGCCATGGATCCTGCTTGTCAGCTATTCCCAAAAGAAATTCCAGACTCGGTGGTAAAGAACATACTTAGAGAATAATCTTTAGGGCCCTCCTGACCTGAGTTTAAATACTGGATCTGAAAAGATAGAATCTGTGTATGACTTTGGCCAAATTTTAAGGAAAAAAAAAAAAAAGTTTGACTCCCCATTTCTGAATTAAGGACAGTGATGCTTGCCCAAGGTCTTGTACTGAATTTTATCTGACAATCAAGGGGCCCTGAGCCTGGTACATGACAGGTATGAAGCATACAGTGGTTTCTGTTAATACTGGCAGATGGGGTTTCTCCAGTGAAAGTCCAGGACACGCTCACCCGAGATAGGGGAAGTCATGGGAGGTGGCTCATCCATTTCTCCTCTCCTCTCCTTCTTCCATTTTACCTTCATTATCATCTGCTCTCCCTGCTCTGTACTGGCATTGAGGTGAAGTAAACACTGAAGTCTGAACATTGGAGGTTCAGGTGGCTATCTGGTCACAGTGTGAAAACAGGAAGGAAATATAAAGGCGGGCCCATAGCAGCACAGAGGAACTTCCTTGATCCTCTAGCCAAGACATCACTTCCTCTTGACCGACTGAGAAGGAGGCCCTGCAGGCTGCAGGAACACCCTGTGGCCTGGATTTTTATCACAATAGGGGATTTTTGGCACACTGCTCTATCATTTTCCTGGGGCTGCTTTAACCTATTAGCACAGACCTGGTGGTTCCAAACAACTGATATTATTCTTTTCCAGTGCTGCAGGTCAAAAAACAAGGTGTCTGCAGGGCTGGTTCCTTCCGGAGGCTCTGAGGAAGAATCTGCCCCATACCTGCTCTGGCTTGGGTAGCTGTGGAAAATCCATGATGTTCTTGGCTGGTGGATGCGTGGCTTCTGTCTCTGCTTCTATCTCCAGGAGGCTCTCTCTTGTGTGCCTCTGAGAATCTTCTACTTCTTGGTGTCTTTTAAGGACAACTGTTTTTGGATTTAGGATTTAGGATCCATTCTAATCCAGGATGATCTCATCTAAGATCCTTACCTTCATTAGGTCTAGAGACTTCATTTCTAAATCAGTTTACATTCACAGGAATGGGGGTTGGGACTTGGCTGTGGCTTTTCTAACACATCAGATTATAGCAGTGATCTTATAAGAACGTAGCACAGTGATCACTTAATTGAGCTCCTATAAGAATATGGTGTGTCAAGGATTGCTTTGGCTATTCTAGGCCTCTTATTTTTCCAGAAGAATTTCATGACTGCTTTTTCTGTTCCTGATTGAGGCTAATCCAAAATAAGGGGGGGATGGGTGGGTGAATAAAAAAAGAATAAAAGTAAGATCAGAGGAGTAGACAAAGGGGAATGTAAGGAAGGGAGGAGAGATGGGATAGGAAGTCAGTGGAATGAATCAGACCTAACTTTCCAATGAACATATATGAATATACCACAGTGACTCTCACCATCACATACATCCACAAGGAACTAATTTAAAAATAAAACTATAAGTCAGTAGAAAGATCAACAGAGTAGAGGGAAAGGAACAGGGGGTAGGAGGAAGGGAGGGGAGGGTGAAGTACTGAGGACTAAATTAGAACAAATGTATATTCCACGCTTTCATAATTATGTCATGGTATATTCTATTGCCATGTATAACTAAAAAGGGTCAACAGCAACAAAAATAAACATCAACAACACGGGAAAGGAAAAAACCAAGATAGAGCTCTAGAAACAGGGGAGGTAGCCCAGAAGGCACACAACCAGTGTGTGCTCTCCAGCCTATTAAAATACAATTAAAAACCATGTTAATGCAACTATGAAAAATTTCAACAACGATGTTTATTCAGCTTTTTAAAAAAATAAAAAAAAACTTTTTAAATTTAAGATATTTTATTACCAGCTACTACAAACAGTAAGACAGCTCAATTAGATCACCAAGTACAAAATCAACATACAAAAATCAGTAGTTTACCTATATTCAAACAATGTTTTGGAAGATTTAATGGAAGAAAAGTTTTCATATATAATAGTAACAAAAATAAATTAATATGTGTGTCAACAAAAATGTGAGTTCTATTGATAACAAAAATTAAAATACCACTGAAGCCAAAAAAATAATCTTTTTAGAAATTGGACCATATTATTGTGTAAATTAATTTGTAAATTTAACAAAATCTCAATGAAATCTTAACATTTTAAAGCTATATCACCTGATGCTAAATTTAGTGAAAAAAATAAACATAGAAGTGGGACCAGCATTAAGACACATTAAGGTTTTTTAAAAGCCTAAATAATTTAAGAGTATCTTACTTGTCTGTTAGCAAAACAGAATGCCCAGATGTAGTACACTCAGATACGTATAGAAATTGAATGTATAAAGAGGACATCATCTCGAATCACTGGTAAAAAGAAGTAGTCAATAAATGTTATAGGGATAAGTAAGTAATATCCTTGCCTTACTTCATATACTATGATAAATTCCATATGTACCAAAGATATTTTTTAAATAACACAACCATTAAAATAAGAGGAAAACTTGAAAATTTTTTTCTTTACAAATCTGGAGTTAGCAAGAACTATCTTACTGTTTATGACTCAAAATCCCCAAGTCATAAATTATTTCACTGGTACTTTTTGTTGCATAAAAATCAATTTCTTATGGAAAGAAGCATCATAAACAAACTTTAAAAAAAAGACACCTGAGGGAGATTTTTACAGCTCAAATTACAAACAGCTATCCTTCCTAACATGTAAATTGACAAAATCATAACTCTTTCAAAACATAGAAAAAGGAAATAAAATCTGCTATTAATAAACAAGATAGTTAACTTCACTCATTAAAAAAGAAATGTAAATTAAAACTGTGGATGAAGGACCATTTTCTCTCTCTCCACTGGCAAAATTCAAAGTTAGCTAACATAATCTATTGATAGGACTCTGGAGGGGAAAGCTTTTTCTCATGCATTCTGACCATGGTGTGTTAAAGTCACCCAGAATTATTATGTTATGGTCCATTTGGTTCCTGGAATTGAGAAGGATTTGTTTGACGTACATGGATGCACCATTGTTTGGGGTGTAGATGTTTATGATCAATATGTCTTCCTGATTTATGGTTCCCTTAAGCAGTATGAAATGTCCTTCTTTATCCCCTCTAACTAAATTTGACTTGAAGTACACTTTATCTGATATAAGAATGGAAACCCCCACTTTTTTATTGAATCTGGGTGCATGGTAGGTTTTTTTTCCCATCCTTTCACCTTTAGTCTTTGGATGTCTTTCTATGAGATGAGTCTCTTGAAGGCAGCATATTGTTGGGTCTTTCTTTTTAATCCAATCTGCCAGTCTATGTCCTTTGATTGATGAGTTCAGGCCATTAACATTCAGGATTATTATTGAGATATGATTTGTATTCCTGGTCATTTTCATTTATTTTTGGTTTTTAACTTGACTTGATTTCTCATTTGATTAACTTTTCCTTTAGGTTAGTTCCTCCCTTTGCTGACCTACATTGTTGTTTTTCATTTCCTCCTCCTGGAATATTTTGCTGAGAATGTTCTGTAGCGCAGGCTTTCTATTTGTAAATTCTTTCAGCTTTTGTTTGTCATGGAAGGATTTTATTTTGTCTTCAAACCTGAAGGTTAGTTTTGCTGGGTATATGATTCTTGGTTGGCATTCAATTTCTTTCAGAACTTGAAATATGTTGTTCTAGGTCCTCTAGTTTTTAGGGTCTGGGTTGAGAAATCTGCTGATATCCATATTAGTTTCCCCCTGAATGTAATCTGATGCTTTTCTCTCACAGTCTTTAAAATTCTATCTTTATTTTGGATGTTAGGTATTTTCATTATAATGTACCTTGGTGTGGATCTGTTGTAATTTTTTGCATTTGGTGTTCTGTAGGTTTCTTGTATTTGATTTTCCATTTCATTTTTCAGGTTTGGAAAATTTTCTGATATTATTTCATTGAATAGGTTGTTCATTCCTTTGGTGTTTATCTCTGTGCCTTCCTCAATCCCAGTAATTCTTAAATTTGGTCTTTTCATGATATCTCATAGTTCTTGGAGGTTCTGTTCATGATTTCTTACCATCTTCTCTGTTTGTTCAACTTCATTTTCAAAATTAAATATTTTGTTTTCATTGTCTGAGGTTCTTTCTTCCAAGTGATCTACCCTGTTGGTGATGTTTTATATTGAGTTTTTTATTTGGTTTATTGTTTCCTTCATTTCAAGGATTTCTGTTTTTTTTTTTTTTTTCCAGAATCTCTCTTTGTTGAGATGACCTTTTGCTTCTTGCAGTTGCTCTTTTAACTCTTTATTGGAGTGATCGTTCATTGCCTGCATTTTCTCTCTTATCTCATCCTTTGCTTCACAAATCATTTTAATTAAGTATGTTTTGAAGTCCTTTTCTGACAATTCTTCTACCATGCTGTCACTGGATTCTATTAATATAGAATCTTGGTTTGTTTAAAACACTTTCTTCCCTTGCTTTTTCATGTTGTTCATGTATCTTCCCCTCTAGCAGTGCAGATCTGGGGTATTTCAGTTTCCCCCCTATAGGCTTATAGTGACCCTGCAGTTTTCCCAAAACCTTTTCTTTAAGGAGAAGATCAATATTAGCAACACTCAGTATAGATAATATGCAGACCTAAACCAAATAATCCCTATGAAGACATTAACAATGTTGTCATAATAAACAGAGAGAATGAGTTCAATTATTATATACAGCATAACACATAGATTTGTAATGAGGTCTACAGTTTCTAATGGTGGACAAAGAGGATGGAGAGTGGGTGTGGGATGTAACTGTTAATGGGATAAGAAAAGAGTATATAGAAGTACTAGATCATAGGAGAAATGAAAGTGGAATTGAAAGAAGTTGGTTGTTAGCATGAGAAAAGGGAGAAAGAGACTCTGAGGAAACAGGTAAAGAAAAGGAAAATAGAGAGAGTGAGAAAAATAAAGAAATAAAAAACCTTTTCAAAAAGGAGAAAAAAATTTACACTATAACATTCATATAGTATTCAAACCTCCTAGTCTTTAGTAGCCTGATGCATGAGAGGTACCTGACCATGAGCTTCCAGTCTCCAGCAGGCATCTCAGGATGGGATTGGCCCCACCTAAAGATGGCAGCTTCTGCTTTCAGGATAATCCAAATGGTCACACTGGCTTTCGAATTTGTTGGCAAATGGGGAACTGCAGCATGGGGCATGGGAACTGAGTCCATATGGAGTGGGGTCAGTTGGACTGAGAGGTCCTGGAGACAGGGCTCGGTCAGTCTGGTCTGGGGTCCTGCAGTTCCTGACTATTGCCCCAAAATGGCAGCAGCCATGTGTAACCAAACCTGCAGGTACTGTGACAGTGGACTTCCAAGCAACAGCAGGCAGCAGGTGATCCATTGATGGTCTGTGGGTGGTCTGTAGGCTACCAGTGGATGATTGGCAGGTAGATCTCTGGCAGTGGGTGATGGGTAGGTGAAAAACAAGAGATGGGCCGGCAAGAGGCCGGCAAATGGTCACTGGCGAATGATAGGCTGCAGTCAGTGAGTGATCTGCACTCAAAATGTAGTTGATATGCTGGCAGACTTTGGGTGATGGAGGTGGACAAATGGGGTAAACAGCAGGGGATTGCTGAGCAACAAAGACTGCTTCACAGAGAAATAGATTTTCCTCTGCCCGAAACCTGAGTTACAGAGTGACAAGGAACACAGCCTCCCTCTAGTCTGCCATTTGGATCTTTAATCTGTTTATTCAACTTTGATGATATCTCAGACACTGTGAAGCCTTCTTGAAATACATTATTTCATTTAATTATTATCATGTTGAGATAGATACTCCATAAGAGTACTGAATAAACTGAATGGATTACACAAAACATTTAAACAAATGCTTGGGGGACCTGGCTTGCATTTATCTTTTACCTCTGAGATTTCAGAAAAATGTTCTGAGGACATCATTTGGTAGAAAGCAGAAATCAGATATAAAAATTCCTGTAGCCACGAAGGCTGAACTTAGGTAAAATATTGATCTTAGTTTCAGGAACCACTTAAATCCTTTGTAATTTTTTTTTTTTTCCCCTCAAGGTGAGGTGTCTTGAGTATCTATTTTGAAGAGAATTGGAAGCACAGTAAGCTAAGGTTTCTTGACTGAGGACCCATGGCCTACTACATGGTAGCATTGGACCCCCTAAAACCCTCTTGATATTGCCACAAAGTCTTTGGTCCTTTCCCTTGCCAACTGTCCTTCCAGCAGGATTCTCTACAGATCCCCTCAAGCCTTCCTCCTCTCTCTAGCTACTGGAGCTCTCATTATTGATTCATACCCAGAGTCCTTTTCCATGGCAGAGACCATCTCCCTTTAGTTTCTGGTTTTTGTGTTGGTGTCTACACCTCAGGTGTTGCTGAAACCCACTTCTCTCTTCACAGTGCACCTTCAAGGCTGTTTATGCAATGTGGTCTCTAGTCCTGTTTTATTTCATATCTCTATTTTATTCTCTGTTCCCACTCCAGGTTCTTCTCATATATACCATGGATATATATTGTGTGTATGTATTTATAGTTTCTCCTCATGCTAACATTCTACAAATTCTATTTCTTAGTAGGTTTCTCTTAAGAAATATAGATCTAGGTCACAGTCTGGTTGCTGTGCAATATGTTATTGTCCACATTTTATTTACCTGTCCTTATGGTGGTGGACTCAAGAGTTTTAGTAAGGGACATGCCCAGACCTGGGCCTGCAGTGAAGATGGCCAACAGGTGCTTTACAGATTCAGCATGTATAAATCCATACATGAATCAGTTGTATGTACATTTAAACATCCAGAGCCTTCTAGAGAACACATAAACAACTGAAATTGTCTTCCCTGCCTGACCTCATTCCTCACCCACAGCTCATTAGCAACATACCCAGGAAAAGAAAAACAATGCTTATTATTTTCAAAGTGATCAGAATGTTTTCTTTCTCACTCCCGCCTCCTTTTCCAATCTAAATCCTGTTTTTGCCTTGATTAAATGAAATCAGTCTATCATTACTATTATTTTTGGTTACAAGTGAAATTGAGAACAAATAATATTTTTTGATGACTCTTATTTGGCCTTCAATTCTTCCTTCCACAAACAATCTCATGAGGCACTGTATCATAAATATCTTTGGATATATTCCTTAGGGTCATGGGCAAGAGTTTCTTTGAGAATCCTGAAAAGAATGTTAGAAGGTTGTAGGGAAAACAGGTATTTGATTCCATTAAATACTATAAAATTCTCATTAGGATGATTATATATTAATTCTCATTCCTATTAACCATGTGAGAGAGCTCCCATCTCACACATTTTGGCCCATGTTGATACTATTTGACTTTAGAATTTTTGCCACAGTGGCATTTCTCTGATTCGAGTGATACTGAGCACCTGTTCATATTCGTTGGTCATTTGATTGCCTTCTGTGAAGTATTTGCTTAACTTAATCATGTTGATTTTAAGGAATTCCTCCTACATTCCATATAGAAATTTCTTGTCGGTTTTTGACATTGCAATTATCATCTCAGGTATGTTAACTTGCCTGTAGTGTCTTTGTTTAATAAAATTCACATTTTTGATATATTAACTTTTGACTCTTTCAACTTTTGGTATGTGCTTTTTTTGGGGAAAGGTAACAATTTAGAAAGACTTCCCAGCATCAAAGTTGAGAGAATCTCTCTTACGTACCTTCCTATTAGCTTTATTGTTTACCCTTTCACATTTAGTGTTTTGTAAAAAAATACAGTTATATTGAGGTGTAAGCAATGTGTAATGTATGCACATATTTAAACTACAGCATGATGAATTTTAACTGAAGTGGGACTCATGAACTCACTATATCAAATAACAGTAAGCATTTCATTGTTCCCCAGAGTTTCTTCACTTTCCTTTATAATCCTTGGCTCTATGTGTTTTAGTCAACTTTTTTTTTTTTTTTTTAACTGCTGTGACCAAAAGACCTGACAAGAACAATTAGAGGAGGAAAAGTTTATTTTGGGGCTCACAGTTGCAGAGGTCTCAGTTCATAGATGCCCAACTCCATTCCTTGGGGCCTGAGATAAGGCAGAATATCATGCTGGAGGTGTGTGGCAGAGGAAAGCAGTTCGGGACATCAGACCACGAAGGAGAGAGAGAGAGAGAGAGAGAGAGAGAGAGAGAGAGAGAGAGAGAGAGAGAGAGAGAGAGAACTCCCTACACCATAGACAAAATATCCACCCCAAAGGCATGCCCCCAATGACCCACCTCCTCCAGCTGCACCTTACCTGCCTACAGTCATCACCTAGTTAATCCCTATCAGGGTCCTAATGCACTGGTTATGTTATGGCTCTCAAAATACAATCATTTCACCTCTAAACTTTCTTGCATTGTCTCACACATGAGCTTTTGGAGGACACCTCAAAGCTGAACCATAACACCATCCATTCCATTCACAGACAACTACAGGTCTAGTTTCTATAATTCTAGTTTTAAATGATATGTTATTTTATATGAATGAAATCATGCTGTAATATAATCTTTTCTGACTTTTACTCAGCATAATGGTTTGATCATTAATTTGTTCCTTTCAATTGTCAATTTTTTTACATTGTATAGATGTACCATACATTGTACAAGTTTAATCACTTGTTCATGGATATTTGTTTTTTTCCAGGTTTTAGCTATTACAAATAGTGTTTTTATTGTTTAAGTTCAGGCTGCAATAAAAAAATTATACACTGAGTGGCCTGTCAAAACAGAACTTTATTTCTAATAGTTCTGGAGGATGGAAGTCTGTTGAGTTGCAGATTTGTTGAGTTCCTATTGCATTTTCACATGGTAGAATGATAGAGAGAGAGAAAGAGAAAGAGAGAGAGGAGGGGGAGAGAACACTGGCACACTCTGGGTCTCCTGTAAGAGGGCATTAAATCTAGTCATGAGGACTTCACCCCACGGCCTAATCACCTGGTAGAGGCTCTACAGCCTAATACCATCACAGTGGGACGGAGTGACATATGCATTTTGTCCATAACAATTCTGAACATTTATGTAACAAGTCTTTCTGTGGACATGTTTTCAGTTCTACTTGGTAAATGTATAGGGAGTAAAACAGGTCAGTATATCCTAAGTATATCTTTAACTTTGTATGAAACTGCCAAACTGTTTTTCAAAGAGGTAGTACCATCTTAGATTCCCTTGTAAGTTCCACTCATTCCACATCCTTGCCAGTAGTTGGTATGGCCAGTCTTAAATTTTAATCAGTTTTGGTGTGCACTTGGATCTCGTTGTGATTGTTGCCTATATTTCCCAGATGACTAAAGATGTTGGAGCATCCTTTTATTTTATTTTATGTTTTTTGGTACTGGGGATTGAACCCAGGGGCACTTAGTTACTGAGCCACATACTCAGCCCTTGTTAAAAATATTTTGTTTAGAGACAGGGTCTCACTGAGTTAATTAGGGCCTCACTAAGTTGGTGAGGCTGGCTTTACACTCCTGCCTTAGCCTTCCAAGCTGCTGGGATTATAGGTGTGTGTCACTGTACCCAGCCTAGGAGCATCTTTTTATGTACTTAATTCACGATTTATATATCTTCTCTGGAGAAGTGTCTGCTCAAATATTTTATATGTTTTTGGAGGGTTATTGAGTTGTAAGAGTTCTTTATGTCTATTGGATACGAGTCATTTGTCAGATACAGGTTTGCAAATATTTTTTCAAGACTGTAGTTTGCCATTTCATTTTGTTCTTTTGAAGATGAAATGTTTTATTTTTAAATTTTTATTCATTTTAAATTGTGGTAAAATAACATAAAATTTACTGTCATAACCATTTTAAGGGCACAGTTAAGTGGTATTAAATACAATCACATTATTATGTGACTACCACCACCGCCATCCGTGTCTAGAACTCCTTTCATCTTGTAAAACTAACACTCTGCATCCATTAAGCAGTGACTCCTCTTTACTCCCTCTCCCGTGCCCCTGGTCATCACTATTCTGTCTTTATGAATTTTACTATTCTAGGTACTTTATACAAATGCAATCATACACTCTTTGTTGTTTTGTGACTGGCTTATTTTACTTAGCACAATGGCGTCAAGTTTCATCTATGATGGAGCATGTGCTAGAATTTTCTTCTTAAGAAAAACCTGAATAATGTTCCATTGTATGCATGTGTCACATTTTGTTTGTTTGTTTACCCTTTGATAGATGCTTGGGTTGTTTACACCTCTTGGATATTATGAATATTGCTGCTATGAACATGGCTTTACATATGTCTCTTTGAAACCTTGTTCCCAATTATTTTGGATATATCTCTAAAAGTGGGATTTCTGGGTTAAATTTTAATTATTTTTAATTTTTTGAGGAGTCTCCATACCATTTTCCATAGCAACTGCATTATTTTCATGACCATAAACAATGTACAGGTTTCCAATTTCTTGACATTCTCATCAACACATTACTTTATTTTTCTGTGCATGTGTGTGTTTTGGTAGTGGCCATCTTAATGTGTGTGATTTTTGTTTGTGGTTTTGAGTTTTGTTTTTGTGTTTTTAATTTTGGTGGATTCTAGTTTATTGATTCATTCTTTTATAGTTTGTGCTACTGTGGTCCTCTTGAAGGAATCTTTGTCTAACCCAAGGTCACTAAGATTTTCTCCTTTGTTTTCTTCTAGAAGTTTTGTAGCTCTATGTTTAGTTCTCTGATCCTGTTTAAGTTAGTTTATTTATATCTTATGAGGCGTGAGACAATGTTCACACACACATACATTGTTTTGCATATAGCTCTTTAATTACTCCAGCACTATTTGTTAAAAATAGTCTTTTCCCATCAAATTGCCCTGTCATTTTTTCAAAAACAATCTGATCATATATGTATGTGTTCATTTTGGTACTCTATTAGTTCTGGGGAAAAATACATATAAATATGTATATACTGGGCTTTTAGATTGGCATTTTGTTGAATCTATAAACCAACTTAGTGAAAACTGAAATCTTACTAATATTGATCTATTTGATCCATAAAATGATAATCTACTCATATACTTAGGTCTCTAGAATTTCATTATTTTTAAATAGTTTTCAAGCTACATGTCTTACACATCTGTTAAGTTTTTAAGAACTTCTTTCATTGTTGTTTGTGACTAGTATTTTTTTAAAATTTAACTTCCAACTGTTCTTTGCTATTATAGAGAAATGCCATTGAGTTTTCTATATTGCTTGAAACTTTTCTGCTACATACTGTCTCATGCCCGTCTCTGTTCATATATTGAAGCCTTAAGCCCCAATGCGATTGTATTTAAAGATGGATTCTTTGGGTGGTAAGCAAGTTTAGGTGAAGTCCTGTGAGTGGGGCTCTCATGATGGGTTAGTTCCCGTTCAGAGAGAGACACCAGAAAGCTTGCTCTCTCCATGTGCATGAACTGCGGAAGATCCATTTGAGTACACAGCAGGAAAGCAGCCATTTGCAAGCCAGAAAGATGGTCTTTACCAGAACCCGACCATATTGGCATGCTGATCTTGAACTTCCAGCTTCCGGAACTGTGAGAAAATTAATTTTTGTTATTTAAGCCACCCAATCTGTGGTACTTTGCTATGGTAGCCTGAGCTGACATTTGCTAAATTCACTTCTGAGATTCCTTAGGATTTCTTACATACACGATCAGTTTTCTGTGATTAAAAAAGTTTTAATTCTTCTTTTCTAATCTGCATGTCTTTTATATGTTAAAAACATTTACTTGCTAGGACCTCTAGTGCAATGTTGAATAGAAGTAATGAGAGAAGATATTCATTACTTGTTCCAAATCTTAGACAAAAGCATTCAAATATTCAGAATGTCACCAGAATTTCATCCAAACATTCAGAACCTTCTCAAACATTCAAAATATTCTTTTTTTTGAGGTTGAGGTCATCTTCTATTCCTAGTAGGCTGAAAGTTTTTTTAATCATAAATTGATGTTGACATTTGTCAAATATTTTTCTGCACCAAGAGTCAATCATGTAAATATAATAAGTTGAAGTTACTGATTTTCACATGTTAAGCCATCATGACATCTATTTGGTCTTGATGTCATTTCCCTTTCACATATTTTTGGATTCAACTAGATAAGATTTTGTTGTGGATTTTTGAGGGGGAATTGTCTGTAATTTACTTTTATGCACTGTCTTTGGTTTGGTGTCTAGGTAAGACTAGCTTCATAGAATGAGTAGAAAAGTGTTTCCTCCTCTTTTTCTGGAAGAGCTTGTGATGATTTCTTCTAAATATTTGTCAGAGTTAATCAATAATTCCTCTGGGGGATTATTTTTCTTTATGGGGAAAGTTTTAAAGCAGGAAGGCAGCCATTTGCAAGCTAGAAAGAGGGCCCTTACCAGAATCTGAACCATATTGGCAGAAATTCAGTAGGTAATAGATACTGGACTTTTGAGATTATTCTTGGATAAACTTTGGAGGTTTGTGTCTTTCAAATAATTACCATATCTGATTTAAGTTCTCACATTTATTGGCATTAAATTATTTATAATAGTCCCTTTTTCTCTTTTGAATGTGAGTAGGAACTGTAGTTATGATCCTTTCTCAAACCTGATGTTGGTAATTTTCTCTTTCATGTTCTTGATTAGTGTGGTTAGACCTTAATTTTGTTGGTTAACTTTTGTTTTTATTATTTTCTCTTTTTTGTTTTTTTATTGTGTTTTTCTTGTGCTCTTATCTTCATTATTACCATTCCTCTGCTTACATTGAACATGCATGAAGGCAGAGAAATGCCTGTGTTCAATCTGATATTAACAGTTCCTTGTTGCTCTCTACCTGAACTTATGCCATTGCATCCTTCCTCTTGGGGAACTTCCTTGCACCTTTGTCCCCCATGTTGTTCTTTTCTAACAATTGCATCCCTCAGTTGCAATAACCAGGTTGACGGAGGTGGGAGGAGGGACTGGCCCATCCTGCAGTTTTGGCTTCCTCCTGCAGCTGGCTATTCCCAGGGGAGCCCTACTAGACCTCCAGAGCCTATCAGGAGGGAAAATAACTTCTTCCAGCCTGTTCTCTGTCCATGGTGGCAGGGTCTGTTCTGCTCCCATTTCCTGCTGCCTCAGGTTCCAGATTGTACCTTCATAGAGACTTCCCCTGGCTTTTACTTTTCTGAGTTTTGCTGACTTCTTCCTGGTGTCTGGGCATCACCAAGCTCAGTTCAAAGATGAGAAAGCCAGCACTGCATGTACCATCCTTTCCCATCTCCCTTCAGAAGTGTCCCATTTTGCTCGGGTGTTACTTAGGCTATTGGAGAATTTAATTTTTGCATGGGTCTTTTGATTCTGACTGCATCTACTTAATATTGTAGACTCTTGGTTACATTGATTAAGAAAGAAGGGAGGGTGAGAAACTTCAGCTAAGGAGAAACTCCAGCAGGTGCTCATTCTGAGTACTAAAGAGATATTTCATAACTTGTTAAAAAATGAGGAAGAATACTTATAAATTGTCTCACAGTCTAGTTTGACTAAAATGACAGTGTCGGGATTGCATTAAACTTCATAGGATAGATCAGGCAGAGTGGCACAGGCCTGTAATCCCAGTGACTCGGGAGGCTGAGGTAGGAGGATCGTGAATTCAAAGCCAGTCTCAGCAACTTAAGTCCCTAAACAACTTAGCGGGACCCTGTCTCTAAATGAAATATAAAAAAGGACTGGAGATGTGGCTCAGTGGTTAAGCGCCCTTGGGTTCAATCCCCAGTAGAGAAAAAACAAAACAAATGAAACAAAACAAAACAAAACAAACTTTATAGGATGGGCATTATCAAAATCATAGAACTTGAGGTATGTCTCTTTATTTTAAGATCACATTAAAGTATTCTGGAGTCAAGATAAGACTCTTGGAGAAAAAGGAGCTAATAAAAGCTTTCATTGCAACATGCAAATTAGCTGTATGGAGTGGTGGCAGAGGTGACAAATGCTGGCAATTTGGCTGATTTTGTTTCTTTTCTTGAGGGGAGGATTTGATCATCTGAAAGCACTGTGTAAAGGAAAACATTGCAACCGCAAATCATGTCTTTATGAGAAACAATGAAAAACCTATTGGAATCCGCTTAGTTGCAACATCAGCTTCTCTGAGCTATGGAACCTCAAAGTGTAATTAACTGAGCCCTGCAAAGACAATGAATTTTAAAAAGAAAAGCCAGGCAACCAAGGCAAGAACATTCCCTTGCTTTATGTGTAATGCACAATGCTTCTACACAATAAACCATCTTTGGGGTTTTCTAATCTTTAATAACATAACATTATGTTTGGTGTGTCCAGAGAATAATTATTTTCCCTTAATGAGTGATAATAATTGTTCTATACTGATCTTATATAGCCAGCTGATGACCTCTGTATTTCTGTTACCCTTTTGTGTTTATATTTCTTATCCCAAGACATTTTTAAATGAAATTATCATATATGTCAGGTCTATGCTTTTCAAGTGTACTTGTGAGACTACATAAAACATTAAATGTCAGCTGGAACGTTTACTAGCTGTGTTGTCTTGGTCAGGCTAATTAACTCCTTCTGCTTCCATAACCCCATGTGTAAAATGGGACTCTTGATGCTCAACACATGGAGAGAGGTTTTAGGAGACTTGAGAAAAGTCATGAGTGTGAAAATAGGTTTTACCATGTGATGCAAAATACAGACATGAGTTATTTTAATTATCCCTAATGAGATAATGATTACAGTCATTAGAGAAACATGTTCCTATCATTTACTGAATAATCAGGTTTTTAGAACACTCCATCAGGATTCAGTGGAACTTTGGTATCAAAATTTCACTGTGTTAAAAGCCCCTACTTCTTTCTATGTTTAGCTTTCACAATTAGCTTTTTTTATTTCTCAGTGGTGTAGCTCCCAATGGAAGAGTCTCAGGGAAGAGCAACTTTGACCCTACATGACACACCCAGGACCGGTCTTCAGTATTGACCAATGTTTGAAAATGTCCTTCTTAATCAATGACCTTTATGCCCATATTTGTTTATTTTTATGAATCCAAAAAGTATGACTATATGATTTATTTTCCTAGATGGATCATCAAGACTCCAGCGTAGACGAAGGGCAGCAGATGTCCACCGATGGTTTTGCAAACTCATCTTCCCACCGTGGGTCCCGCGTTCACAGTCACGTGGTTCAAGTGGGCCGGCGTGCACCGTGCTTGCCCTTGTCTGTGACCGTGCTACAAAGGAAGCACACTGAAGGCTGGACTCCCTCATCTGCCAAGGTCCACTTTTGCTTACTCCTTGAATTTATTTGCAGGACAAATGGCATTTCAAAAGTATCTACATCACTACCACTTGCTTTATTTTGTTCAAATGACCTTATCCGGTTTTTTCGGGGAGCTTGCTCTTAGGACTTTTGTTGCTATGATCTAGGTTTGTGAACTGATAGGTGTTAAGGACAATGCTCACTTAGAATGACAGAGTTCCCACCTATTTGAGTTGTTTTGAGTGAGTCCAGGCCTGAGAGCAACAAAACCCACAACAGCCTGGAGACACTGCCCAGTCTAGAAATTATATGGTCCCCTAAAGAATGTCATACATGCTTGGCCTATACCCAAACGACTTAAAATCAGCATACTACAGTGATGCAGCCACATCAATGTTCACAGCTGCTCAATTCACCATAGCCAGATTGTGGAACCAACCTAGATGCCCCTCAATTGATGAATGGATAAAGAAACTGTGGTACATATATACAATGCAATATTACTCAGCCATAAAGAAGAATAAAATTATGGCATTTGCAGGCAAATGGAGGAAATTGGAGAATATCATGCTAAGTGAGATAAGCCAATCTCAAAAAACCAAAGGACGAATGATATCGCTGCTAAGTGGATGATGACACATAATGGGGGGTGGGAAGGGTTAGTGTTAGGGTTAGAGTTAGGGTTAGGGAGGGGGGCAAGAATGGAGGAAGGAAGGACTGTATAGAGGGAAAAGAGGGGTGGGAGGGGTGGGGGAAGGGAAAAAATAACAATGAATCAAACACCATTACTCTATGTAAATGTATGATTACACAAATGGTATGCCTCTACTTCATGTACAAATAGAAACAAGTTGTACCCCATTTGTTTACAATAAAAAAAAACTTTAAAAAAAGAACGTCATACTTACCTGGAAAATGAAACACTTCATGGCATGGCCATACTCTCTGTTTCCTTTCATCTTCAATATTGTGAATTTGCAGACCGGCCTTTCTCTATGATCTATCTGTAAGGAACATTTACAGTTAAATTCTTTGGGTTCCTGCTTGAATTTAAGAGGTGCTTATGCTGCAAGGTTCAAGTTGATGAAAACCAAACTCTTTAAATCTGTGCCTTAAAGCAAAAATAGCTGAGAGAGAAATTCCTGAGAAAGATACATTTGAAACTGAAACTTATAATTCTTCTTCATAGAAAGAGAGCCAGGGGTTATTTTGATTTTCGATCATTTTATTCTGAGTTTCTACATATTCTATATGCTTTTCCAGGTATTTGCTGTATATTTATTTTATTTTTTACTTTTAAGAAAATGTTTTTATTAGTGCATTATGATTATACGTAATATTCAGGCTCATTTTAACCTAATCATATATGCATGGACTATAATGTGCTCCATTTCAGGTCCCAGTACTTCTTCTTTCCCTCCCCTCCTCCCTCTCCCTGTTCCTCTTCTTCCACTCTACTGTACTCTTCTTACTATTTACTTAATGTTTTTTTTTAAATTGGTGCTTTATAGGTATACATAAAGGTGTCGTATATTCATATGTGTGCATTGCATAATTTGGTCAATTTCATTCTATGATTCTTCCCTTTTCCCATCCCTCTTCCCTTCCCCTCAACTCCCTTCCCCTACTCCACTAATTTCTCTTCTATTTTCATGGAATCCCACCCCATCTCCCCCGCCTTATTTTGCTCTAGCTTCTGCATAAGAGAGAAAACATTTAAGCCTTTACTTTGAGTCTGGCTTAGTTCACTTAGCATGATGTTCTCTGTTTCCATCCATTTGCCAGCAAATGCTATAATGTCATTCTTTATGACTGAGTAAAAGTCCACTCTGTATATATGCCACATTTTCTTTATCCATTTATCTTCTGGTAAAGTATGGGCTAGTTCCAAAGTATGGGCTGGTTCCATACTTTGGCTATTGTGAATTGTACTGTTGCTGTATGTTTTTGCCTCCATATGTTCTTCAGTATATTTTTCAAATGTCAGTTGGTGGTCTACTTTGCAGAGTCCTACCATTGTGAACTTAATAGTGCCTTCTATTCTTAGTTGAAGGGGCTGAACATTTATTAAGCCTGCCAGGTGCAAGTCACTATGCTAGGTGCATTATCTACATTATCTTCTTTAATCTATAGAGGGATATTATGAGGCATGACCTATTGTCCTCATTATCCAAGTGAAAAACATAACAAAACAAAACAAAGAGCAGAAAGTTTTGACAGTTTGTTCCAGTTTCCTACTAAACAAAATACTAGATGACAGAACTTCTATTTGAATTTAGATGTTGGGCTAAATGAAAGACTATAGGAAAAACCAAACCAAAGTGTTTGTTCTTTCTCTACTGTATTTCACACAACCAACACAGAATGCTCTGACAGAAGATGTGTGTGGGTTTTTTCCTCACTTGCTGTAATGGTTAATTTGAATTGTCAGCTTGATTGTATTAAGAGATGATGATGATTAAGAGGCTTCTGGGTGTGTCAGTGTGGAGGAGTCTAGGAATGATTGAAATGTGGGATAGTGAACCGAAGTGGAGCCCCTCCCTAAGCATGGGCAGCACTGCCCAATAGGATGGTGGCTTGGATGGAATGAAAGTTGGAAGAACAAGGAAGCAGATGCAGATGCAGATGCAGATTCAAGCGCAACTCTTCTTGAACGGGTTCTTGATTGTAGCTTTGATAGTCTAAGGATATTGGACTCTCGCTTCTTCACTCTTTCAAAGAGGACTCTGCCAGTGATTCTCTAGGTAGTTTTCAGAAGCCTTGGTCTTGGACTAGGGAAGCACCGTTGATCCTTCTTGTTCTGGGGCTGTGCCTCTTGGACTGCCCAGCTACTGGTTCTTCCAGCTCTCCAGGCTGCAGGTGGCCATTGTGAACTATCCGGTTTCAGGTCGTGTAAGCCAATCTAATAAATCCCCTTTTATAATCATACTTCCTGTTGATTATGTTCCTCTAGAGAACCTTGACTAATATACTTGCCAAGCAATGCTCTACTAGAGTCTCCAGCAGACACCAGCTAGATGTTGTCTAACTCAACTGAGGTCTTATGCTAGCTACCTGGAGTGGTGGTAGCTCCCACTGACTGAGTGCTCAGTCCTACAAGGCTGTTCCCTCCCTCACCCTCAGAAACCTTTTGGGAGCACAGGTTGTGATCTGTGTCTGTGACCAACTGACTATGGTATCCAGCTTCTGGTAGTGTAAACCAATCTAATAAATCCCCCTTTTATAATCACACTTCCTGTTGATTCAGGATTCCACCTCTTCTTTGGGGTTGATTTGTTGGCTAGAGTCACTCACAGAGCTTAGTGAAATACTTGCTTGTTTCCCTGTTTATTGTAAAGAATCTTGTAAGAGGTACAGATGTACATCCAGGTGGAAGAGCTACATAGGGAGCTTCACAAGATTCCCTGCCTTCCCCAGATGCCCCACTCTCTAGAAACTTCCATATGTTCAACACATGGAGGTTCATAGAACCCAGTCTTTTTGAAATTTTAGGGAAGTCTCCTTACACAGGTGTGGTTGATCAAACCATTGGCTATTGACTAACCTTAACCTTTAGCACCTTTTCCCTCCCCAGAGGAGGTATTAAAAACTTTGTTAAAATGTTCTGTTTATTTAATTTCCTTTCGATACTGGGGATTGAACTCAGAGGTGCTTTACCACTGGGCTACATTCCAGCCCTTTTTATTTTGAGACAGGATCTCACTGCATAGCTGAAGATGGCTCTGAACTTGTGAGCCTCCTACCTCAGCCTCCTAGTTGGCTGGGATCACATCTGCACCCAGCTAACCTTAGGTCTTTTTCAGGAACAATTTCTATTGATATTTTCCCACTTTCCTATTTCTTTGTATGCCTTGTGATTTTTTTTTTTTTTTTTTGTCGAAAGCTGGACATGTGAATCAAATAATGTAGTTAACTCTGGAAATCATTTCTCCCTCTGCCCTAGGGACAGCTCTCCATTTCTCTGTATGTTCGTACTAATAAATGTATGCAGGTTACACCAAGAACATGTATACTTGTAGCTGTCTGCGATGGGGTGGGGTGGGGTGGGGTGTGGGTATCTGCTACTGTGCTGTTAATTGACTAAAATTAGCCACTGTTTACATCCAAGTCTTCCCCTAGAAGTTGCAAACCTTCAATAACTCCTAAGTTCCAAAATAGTTACACAGGACACATTCTGCCAGTGTAACTGAATTCTAGGTTGGTAGAGAGATTCCTAGGGGTTCTTACTCTGCTATCTTTCCAGAATCTTCTAGGTCATTGATTTTTCCTAAAACATTTTAATTGGATATAATGTTAAGTTTACAGAAAAGTTGCAATGTACAGGGAACTCCCATAAACATTTTATTTGGATTCACTGATCATTTATATTTTGATTTTATTCCCTTGCATTATCTTTTCTCTCTATAAAAAATACACACATCATTTATCTTTTCTTTTTTTTTTATTAGAGTTTTATAGTTACCCATCATAGTTGGGTTCATTCTCACAAACTCACACAGGTGTGGAATTTGATTTCAGTTCAGGATTTCCCCTTTTCCCTTCCCCTTTTCCCTTGGGTCCTCCCTCCCTCTTTCATTCTTCTTCCTTTACCCTCCTAGACTTCCTTTTGCTCATCTATTAATTTATATTTGGTTCTTTCTACCTATGCATAAAGGTAAAGCTCCCTGCCATGTATTTATATATGTACATAACATGATTTTTAAGAACTCATTCTGCATCACCTCCCCTGCACTCTGTCTCTTGATCTCTTTCTTCTACATTATTGATCTTTCCTTTGTCTTTGTGTTATCCTATCTTTCCCTCCCCATTTCCTCACTTTAGCTTCTGCATATGAGAGAAAACATTTGACCTTATAGTTTCTGAGTTTGGCTGATCTCACTTAGCATGATCTTCTCCATTTCCATCCATGTAGTGGCACATGTCATGATTCCATTCTTTTTTTATGACTGAGGAGAACCCCATTGTGTATATGTGATTTTTGAGGACTCCCCGTACTGCTTTCCAGAGTGGTTGCACTCATCTCTGGTAAATGTAAAATTTGGCATGTCAAGCCCCCTGAATATTTGAGAATATATTTTCTAAGAAAAAGAAGGTTTTCCCTATAGCACTCCAGTGCAAATATCAAAATCAAAAATGTAACATTGATTAAGTGGTATTCTAGTTCACAGTTGATGATACAATTTTATTCTTCTGACAATGACCTTTATAGTTATCCCCCCACCACTATCACACCTAATTCAGAATCATGAAGCTTATTAAATTTACATTTTTAAAATTTCTATGATTTCTTGGTGGATTGACCTCCTTATTTGACAGTATACATCATCTAAAGAAATAACTTGGATATAAAGTTATTTAACTTGGAAGTTCTTTATGTAGTCTGGATACAAATTCTTTGTCAGAAGTATGTATTGCAAACATTTTTTCCTGTTATATGGCATGCCTATTCATTTTCTTGATAGTATCATCTGATGAGAATCTTTCATTTTGATAGTCTAATTTAAGGTTATTTTTATGATTTTTATTTTCAATATCCTATTCCTATGTCTATGTTCCAAAGATATTTTTCCATTTCTTTATTTCAGCAGGTTTAGAGCTAAAGATTTATTGGCAAAGCCTTTTGCTTAAGTTTATGATCCGTTTAAAAATATTCTTGAGGAGGTGTGTTGAGACTTATTTTTTCCATAGATGATATCTTATATATATATGTGTGTGTGTATATATTTATACATACATATATCTACATCTACATATACATATGTTTGCATTATTTGATAAATAAACTTCCTTTTGCCCATTGGATTGCTTAGATCTTTGTTTAAAATCAAATGATGAGAAAATTTTGCATCTGTTTCTATGATTCCTTCTTATATTCATTTATTGGGTTACCTGAATGCCACTACACCAAAGTCTTGATTACAGTGCTTATTATTATTATTAATTTCATGTAATTTAAGTCCTCCAGCTTTATTCTTCCTCTGTAAGATAGCTTTGGATATTTAAAGTTCTTTGCTTTTTCATATATATTTTAGAAAAACTGCCTCAGTTTCTGCAAAATACTTTCAGGGATTATGATTGAAATTGTGCTGAGTTGGTAGATAATTTGGACATAATTAACATATTAACAATATTATTGCCAATACATGAACATGGTGTATTGCTTCATTTATTTAGGACTTATTCAATATCAGTGGGTTTTATTGTCGATATCTTTTGTTCATGCCTATTTGTTTACTATTTTTGATGCTCTTTTAAATGATACATATATATTTTTCTGTATCAGTAGATACCATTTTTTTTCTTTTACTTTTTTTTTATTGTAAACAAATGGGATACATCTTGTTTCTCTGTTTATACATGAAGTAGAGGCATACCATTTGTGTAATCATACATTTACATAGAGTAATAGTTTTTGACTCATTCTGTTACTTTTTTCCCTTCCCCCCACCCCCTCTCCCCTCTTTTCCCTCTATACAGTCCCTATGATATATTTTTAATATATTTTTTACTTGTTCTAATTAGCTCTACATGACAGTAGAATGCATTTTGACATATGATACATAATGGAGTACAACTTCTCATTCATCTGGTTGTACATGATGTAGAGTTAGACAGGTCATGTAATCATATATGCACATAGTGTAATAATATTTAATTCATTCTATTATCATCCCTACCCCCATTCCCCCTATCTCCCTTCACTCCCTTCTGTCTAGTCTAAAATACCTCTATTCTTTCCATCTGCTCTTATTGTGAATTAGCATCTGCTTATCAGAGAAAACATTTGGCCTTTGTTTCTTTGGGATTGTCTTATTTCACTTAGCATGATGTTCTCCAGTTCTATCCATTTACCAGCAAATGCCATAATTTCATTCTTCTTTAAGGCAGAGTAATATTCCATTGTGTATATATACCACAGTTTCTTTATCCATTCATCTGTTGAAGGGTACCTAGGTTAGTTCCATAGTTTAGCTATTGGAAATTGAACTGCTATAAATATTGATGTGACTGCAACACTGTAGTATACTGTTTTTAAGTTCTTTTGGTATAAACCAGTCACCATAATCCCTTCCATACTGGTTGCACTAATTTGGAGTCCCACCAGACATGTATGAGTGTACCATTTCCCCCACATCCTCACCAACATTTATCGTTGCTTGTATTCTTGATGATTGCCATTCTGACTGGAGTGAGATGGAATATCTGTGTAGTTTTAATTTGCATTTCTCTAATTCCTAGAGGTGATGAGCATTTTATTTTGTATATTTGTGGACTGATCATAATTATTTTTCTGTGAAGTGTCTGTTCAGTTTCTTAGTACATTTATTGATTGGGCTATTTATTGTTTTGGTGTTTTTTGAATTCTTTATGTATCCTGAAGATTAATGCTCTATCTAAGGTGCATGTGGTAAAGATTTTTTTTCCCATTCTGTAGGCTTTCTCTTCATGTTATTGTTTCCATTGCTGTGAAGACTTTTTAGTTTGATTCCATCCCATTTATTGATTCTTGATTTCACTTCTTGTGTTTTAGAAATCTTATTAGGGAAGTCAGGTCTACTTTTTCTTCTAGTAGGTGCAGGGTCTCTGTTCTAGTGCTTAAGTCTTTGATCACATTGAATCGATTTTTGTTCAGGGTGAGAGATAAAGGTTTAATTTCATTTTGCTACATATGACTTTCCAGTTTTCCCAGCACCATTTTGCCAAAAGACTACCTTTTCTAGTATGAGATAACTGTATTTGGGTGGGTTTGTCTCTGTCTTCAATTCTGTATCATTGATTTATGTATCTGTTTTGGTGTCAATATCACATTGTTTTTGTTACTATGACTCTGTAATAAAATTTAAGTTCTGGTATTGTGATGCCTTCTGCTTCATGTTTCTTGCTAAGGATTACTTTGACTATTATTTTTCCAGATGAATTTCATGATTGCTTTTTATTTTTCTATGAAAAATGCCATTGGGATTTTAATAGGAATTACATTGAATTTGTATAATCCTTTTGGAAGTATGACCATTTTGACAATGTTAATTCTGCCTATCCAAGAGAATGGGAGATCTTTCCATCTTCTAAGGTCTTCTTCAATTTCTTTCCTTAGTGTTCTTAAGTTTTCATTGTAGAGGTCTTTCATTTCTTTTGTTGGATTGATTCTCAAATATTTTATTTTTTGACATTATTGTAAACAAGGTAGTTTTCCTAACTACCAGTGGATTCATCACTGATATACAGGAATACATTTGGGTATTGATTTTCTATAACTAATCTGGTAAAATTTGTTGAATCTTTTAAATATGGTATCATGTTGGCAAATAGTGATAGTTTGAGTTCTTCTTTTCCTGTTTGTATCCCTTTAATTTCTTTCTTCTGTCCAATTGTTCTGGCTGGAGGTTCAAGGACATTGTTGAATAAAAGTGGTGAAAGGAGGCATTCTTGTCTTCTTTCAATTTTTAGAAGGAATGCTTTCAATTTTTTCTATGTAGAATGACGTTGGCCTTGGGTTTATCATATATGGCTTTTATGATATTGAGGTATGTTCCTACTGTCCCTAGTTTTTCTAGTGTTTTAAACATGAAGAGGTGCTGTATTTTGTCAAATGCTTTTTTTGCATCTATTGAGATGATCCTATGATTCTTGCCTTTAAGTCTATCGATGTGATGAATTATGTTTACTGGTTTCTTTTTTTAAAATTTACTTTTATTGTAAACAAATGGGATACATCTTGTTTCTCTGTTTATACATGAAGTAGAGGGATACCATTTGTGTAATCATACATTTACATAGGGTAATAGTTTTTGATTCATTCTGTTATTTTTTCCTTCCCTCCTACCCCTCCCACCCTCTATATAGTCCCTCTATATAGTCCCTCCTTCCTCCATTCTGATTTCTGTATATTGAACCAAACCTGCATCCCTGGGATGAACCCCACTGGATCATGATGTACTATCTTTTTAATGTGTTTTTGTATGAGATTTTCCAGAATTTTATTGAGAATTTTTTCTTCTATGTTCATTAGGTATATTGGTCTGAGGTTTTCTTTCCTTGTTGGGTCTTTGGTTTTGGTATTATAGTGATACTGGCTTCATAGAATGAGTTTGGAAGGGTTCCCTAATTTTATATTTCATGGTATAATTTGAAAAGTATTGGTGTTAATTCTTCTTTGAAGGTCTTGTAGAACTTGACTGAGAATTCATCTGGTCCTGTGCTTTTCTTAGTTCGTAGACTTTCGATGGTGTCTTCTATTCCTTTGATCAAGATTGTGTATGTCCTCCTGGTTCACTTTGGGTAGGTCATATGTCTCTAGAAATTTGTTGATGTCTTCAGGACTGTCTATTTTATTGGAGCATAAATTTTCAAAAGAGCTTCTAATTATCTTCTGCATTTCAGTGGTGTCTGTCATGGTATTTTCTTTTTCATCATAAATTTTAGTAATTTGAGTTTTCTCTCTCTCTTCATTAGTGTGGCTAAGGGTTTATCACTTCTATTTATTTTTGTCAATTTTTTATTTTTGTCAATTTTTTGAATTGTTTCTTTTGTTTCAATTTCATTGATTTCAGCTCTGATTTTAATTATTTCCTGTCTTATACTGCTTTTGGTGTTGATTTGTTCTTTTTCTAGGACTTTGAGATGTAATGTTAGATCATTTATTTGTTGACTTTTTATTTTAATGAATAAGCTCAATGCAATGAACTTTCCTCTTAGCATTGCCTTCATGGTGTCCTAGAGATTTAGATATGATGTGTCATTATTCTCGTTACATTTAAGTATTTTTTATTTCATCCCTGACTTCTATTTTCCATTCATCATTCAATAGTGTATTATTTAGTCTCCAGGTATTAGAGTAGCTTCTATTTTTTTACTCTATTGTTGATTTCTAATTTCAGTCCATTATGATCTGATAAGATGCAAGGTATTATCTCTGGTTTTTTTTGGTATTTGCTAAGAGTATATTCTCTTTTAGAGAAGGATCCATGTGTTGCTGAGAAGAAAGTTTATTCGTTCATTGATGGATGAAATATACTAGATGTCTGTTAAGTCTAAATTATTGATTGTATTATTTAGTTCTATGGTTTTTCTGTTTAGCTTTTGTTTGGAAGATCTATCCAGTAGTGAGAGAGGTGTGTTAAAGTCACCCAGTATTATTGTGATGTAGTCTATTTAATTCTTGAAATTGTGAAGTGTTTGTTTGATGTATGCAGAGGCTCTACTGTTTGGGGCATTAATATTTATGATTGTTATGTCTTGTGATGTATAATTTTCTTAAGCAGTATGAAATGTCCTTCTTTGTCCTTTCTGATTAACTTTGGAGTCCACTTTATTTGATATGAAGATAGAAACCCCTGCTTGTTTATATAATCCATGTGAGTGATAAGTTTTTTCACATCCTTTCACCTTCAGCATGTGGATGTCTTTTCCTATAAGGTGCCTCTTAGAGGCAGCATATTGTTGGGTTTTGTTTTTTAATACAGTCTGCCAGTCTGTGTCTTTTGATTGATGAGTTTAGGCCATTAACATTCAGGATTATTATTGAGATATGATTTGTGTTCCTGGTCAGTTTGGTTTACTTCTAGTTTATAATTTGCATTAGTTTCTCCTTTGATTTACTATTCCTTTCATGTGTGGTTCCTCCCTTTGCTGGTTTTCACTTTAAAAAAAAATTGTCATGGAATATTTTGTTGAGAATATTCTGAAGTGAAGGCTTTCTGGTTGTGAATTCTTTAAATTTTTGCTTTTCAAGGAAGGTTTTTATTTCATCTTCAAAACTGAAGCTTAATTTTGCTGGATATAGGATTCTTGGTCACAATTACAGTGAAAAAGAATTTTAAAATATATAATAAAATAAAAGAAAAGAAAAAGAAAAAAATCTTGAGGAAAAGTTAAAGCGTTCTTTCCATTGGAGTTCAAAATATTCTCAGCTTCTCAGCAGTTTTAGGTGGGGTCTGGAGTGTGATGCTCCGCCCTCTGGATGGCTGGAGTGAGAGAGGTAGTCCCCCAGGTAGAGTTCCTTGATGCAGGGTTTAGGCTCAGGCAGGTTCCAGGCTCTTTCCTGAATGCTAATTGATCTGGAGATTTTAATTCAGTGCACTTCTAGCGCCCAGTACTTGCTGGTTCACACTGTAAGACTTTACCCCAGGGATCTCCCCTGGGTTCTACTGGTGTAGTGGGGGAGCCAACTCTTAGTTCCCTATGTCACCTGCAGACCCCATGTTTCCTCAGTGTAAACAATCCCTCCCTCCCGCACCCTTCCAAGTTCTAGGCCAGATAATGTCTCTCTCGGCTGGTCCTACAAGCAGTTGGATTGGAGCAGGAGGGGTCGAGCCAGGTGGGTTTCTGCACTCAGTTGTCCCCTGTGTAAACCTCTCTCCGCATTTCATTTTCTTCTGGTCACTTAAGCACTCTCTATGTCCCTGGTCCTGTATTTTGGGCCAAAGTCAGGTTTGACAGGAATTGGCTTCCTCCCATGCTGGCCCCCAGGATGGAAGCTGCAAAATTGTTCCTTCCTGTGTCCTCCTCATACCACCTGGAAAGATGGCAGCTTCTTTCCCCATATGTGGATATTGTGCAGCAGGTCCTTCAGGTTTGTATGCCTCAGGCCCCAAAAATGTGGGTTCCTTTAATTCCCTTATCACTCTACTATGCTCACAGAAGAATCTCTCTGGCTGGAGCTTCCAGCTGGGTGTGATAGTGACTGTGTCACTGGGGATTTTTTAGTTATTTTATTATATCCAAATTCCTGTGTCCCTGCTCTGCTTTGAATGTTTAGTTTCCATTTCCAGTAAAGTTGGTCCACCCTGTTTTTTTGTTCACCCACCTGTGGAGAAGTTGCCTGTCTGCTCTCTTGGTTTCATGCTACGGAGTAGCCAGGACTGTGACCTCCTCTGTTCCACCATATTGGATCTCCCCTCTTGTAAGTGATATTAAAAAATATATTTTCCAATGGTAAATAATTCACTTTGGTTTTGTATATTAATGTTCTGTCCTGAGACTTTGCTGAATTCATTTATAATTGTTACAATTTTCTATCTAAACGGTCATGTAGTCTAAGAAGACTATTTTACTCCTTTCATCCTAATCCTGTCTTGTATTTTCTGTTCATGTCTTTTTTCCCTGGTTAATACCTCCATCAAAGGTTGAATGGAAGTGGTAAGAGTGGACACGTATGCTTTTTTCTTGATCAATTATGAGAGAGCAATCAATTTTGTTTGATGGTAAGTGTCTTTCTTAGATACCCCTTTATTAGGTTAAAAATTTCCCTTCTGTTTATAATTTGCAAAGATTTATTATACATGACCATTGGATTTTGTTACATGCTATTTTTGTGCACCTTTTAAAATGATTATGTGGTTTTCCTTCTTTATTCATTTAACATGATGAATTGCATCAATTGATTTTGGCATGACAAACCAAACGTTTCAGGGGCACAATCTGAGTGATGATTCAGTGTTTTCCTTTTTATGTATCATAGATTTTATTTTGTAGTATTTTCTTGAAGAATTTTGCAACTATTCTCCTGAGGACTGTGTGCCTTGATAAAGCTAAATGTTTTAGTTAGCTTTTTTGTTGTCATGACCCAAAGATCTGACAAGAACAATTTTAGAGGAGGAAAAGTTTATTTGGGACTCAGAGTTACAGAGGTCTCAGTTCATAGATGGCAAACTCCATTGCTCTGCACCCAAGGTGAGGCACAAAATCATGGTGGAAGGGTGTGTGGTAGAGGAAAGCAGCTCACGACATGATAATCAGGAGTCAGAGAGAGAGCTCCACTCAACAAGGACAAAATGTACACCCCAAAGACATGCTCCCAGTGACCCACCTCCTTTAACCATACCCTACCTGCCCAGTTAATCCATTCAAGCAGATTAATGAACTGATCAGTTTAAGACTCTCACAACCTAATCATTTCAACTCTAATCTTTCTTGCATTGCCTAATACATGAGTTTTTTGAGGGATACCTCATATCTAAACCATAATACTAAAAAGGAGAAATTTGAAGCAATAATATAGTGTTGATTTATAATGTCTACAGTTAATGAATTGAAAACAGTAAGGAAATGTGTTAAAATTTTTGACAAACTTGAAAGGATTTATATATAAATGATGAGAGGTTTACAAATCCTCAATTGCAAATTGACAAATAGATTGTATTCACAAAGACTGAAACTAGAATTTGAGGTTTTTCCTGCCTTTTTTTATGTAGAAAACTTATTCTGTATCAAGATAACAGAGATTTCTTTAATTAAATAATTGTTTTTGGATATGCAAGTTATTTTGAAAAAAAGATTATTTTTCTTAAGGTTAAAAATGCTAAAATCATTACTTTTAAGAAAATATCATATGTAACTATTTTATTTTGTTTTTGGATACTTATGACTTATGTTCTTATCTTCTCTGCCCAGCCTTCTTGATTTTATCTTTCCCAAAAGTAGACCCCAAACTTACAATGATAAAATTGATAGGATGACCCTTATGTTTAAAATATCTTTGAGCTTCCTGGAATGGACCCCAGGAAACACAAAGATTTCTTCCCCCTTATTCTTATTGTGCTTGCTTAGCATTCTTCAGATTTTAATTAATTCAAAGCTTATTGTGAAAGTGCTTTTGTTTGCCAAACTCAGGACAAAGGAGCAATATATGAAACCGATGAATCAAAATAGAATTTCAGCCTTCTTGAGATATTTATGTATAAATAAAATGTTAATATGAATAGATTAGATGATTGTGCATCTTTCATATTAAAATAAACATTAGCATGTTCATTTATAAAGACTGACCCATTATCTCCAGAAAGTTTTTGTTTGTAGGTTTAAATATGCTTGCCAATCAAGGATAAACATAATACAGTTTATGGAAAGATTAAAGACCCAGAAATTTGTCTTTTTCTCACCTCCTAAAATATAATCTTTCTTTCAGCATAATCAGTGACTAAATCTTTATATAATTGATTTTGTCTTATAGCTTGGTCGAAGATTCTATTCTTCATTCTGATATTATCAGGTGTTATAATAAATTAACAAGATCATTGAATCTTTTTGTTTGCAGGGCTTTCTGCTCTTTATTTTTGGTTTATTTCATTCTTAACTGATAAATAATAATGATAAAAATATATTTATGGGGTATAATATAATGTTTTGATACATATATACATTGTAGAATGATCAAATCAAGCTAGTCAATATATCCATTGCCTTGGATATTTATTATTCCTTTTGATGAGAAACTTTAAAATTCTCTTTAAGTTTTTTTTGAAGTAAACAATACATTATTAACTACAGTCACCACACTGTGCAATAGATCACCACATTACATTCACCTAAAGCTCTCTAATTTAAGATTAGGACTTGGAATGTGCAAAAAGAATCTGAGTGAGGGATTGTAACAGGTTCCATCCCTCCCTCACTCTGTTGTGAGCCAGGCCATATGCAAAGCATTCCGACTGGCATTTCTTGCTAACATCTCCACTCACAGTCAGTATAGACCATCAGATAAGAAATGAATGAACTTTAGATGACACCAACCCTTATCCTTCAGGTTGTCCCAGTAAAGCAGAGATGAGCTGGCTTTACCAAACCCTGCTCAGATGGAAGATCTATAGGCCAATTAAATGTTGCTTCAAGTCACTAAATTTTGGAGCAATTCGTTATGCATTCTTTGAAGTCACCAGGTCCAGTGAAGTTCTATGGGGTCCCTCAAGATTCCATGTGAATTTTATGGCATGAATCTATTTTTCTATAATTAAGATGTAAATAGATCATTTTGTGTTTTATATTTATTATCATAAAATACAACCATGAAGATAATTTATTCTCCAATTCTTTGTCATATAATATTTAGAATAATTACCAAGACACATTTTCCCACTACATGTTATTATTTTTGTAGACTATCATCCCGTTTTGAGTTCCTTCAATAAACTTCATAAGCTTTCTTTCCAAAGTATATTTTTAATTTTCCCCTCTTCTCGTCCATTATGTACTTATTCATTAAATATTGTTGGGCTCACTAAAAGCCAAACACTGAGCTAAACTTTTATTCTAGCACACCTGATTATATTTTTGTTGATAAAGTACTAGTATCAACTAAAGCAAGGACCATACATTTTATATTTAAGG
Source organism: Sciurus carolinensis (assembly GCF_902686445.1). Classification (NCBI taxonomy): domain Eukaryota; kingdom Metazoa; phylum Chordata; class Mammalia; order Rodentia; family Sciuridae; genus Sciurus; species Sciurus carolinensis. Next base: position 162,560,035 of record NC_062214.1, on the reverse strand, counting down.
AAATAATTTGAATAGCTATGGGATGCATTGCCCAACTTACTCTTATTGATTTGCAAAGCAGACCTAATTTGGGGAAAAGTATTTTTATCACATTATATAAATCTTTATTGCACATTAATTTTCATTGAAATTGCTAAATACGTATTTATCAATATTTGAGCATAATTTTCCTGAATTTTTTAAAAAAGCATTAATCCTATACAAAAAGGAAAATCATGTTTTAAAATGAGAATTATAGAAAAAATATTTAATGATTTATATTTAATAATAAGAAGAACTAATGTCTGTGATCTGTAAAGCATGAAGGAAAATCTGGTAGGATGGTTCTTAAATAATTAAAAATTATATATCTTTTTCTGCTAAAAATTGATTTGTTGATTGGTAATAGTGCCCACAGATCCATATGTCTCAAATGCTTGAAAGTCATTTTCAGTTTGAGACTGTGTCGACATAGAAATAGTTACAGTGTTGTTTTTCACAGGTGTCTCTCTCATGCCTCCTGTTGCCTCTTACCCCATATTTGAAATGCTGAAATCCTGCCCTTGGCACACACCTCTGCCCAGCATGCACACTTTTTATCTCTTTTGATTCCAATTTGTATCCTTTCATGGTAATAAACTGCAACTGTGAATGTAACAGCTTCTCTGAGTTGTCTTTTTTTAATTTAATTTTTTATTTATTTTTACAGACTGCATTTTGATTCATTGTACACAAATGGGGAACAACTTTTCGTTCCCATGGTTGTACTTTTCTGAGTTTTGTGAGTAGTTTTTAGTGAATCCCTGAGCCTGAGTGAAGTCTTGGGGCCCCTGATGTAGGATGACAAATGAACAGGAACTTCAAGGATGGAGTTGGATGCACAGGGCTTATTTCTCCCGTGATCGTTGAGTGATGGCACGTACAGAGCATGGGCAACCTGAAGGCCCACTGAGCCTGGCTGTTAGGAGCTTTCATTGTGGGTCAGTTATGTCAGCATGGGGCACCCATGGGGCTGGCTTTACTCAGTCTTGGCTCACGCAGAGGTCACCCTGCTGCAGCATGGCCCAAAGCCCTCGCCATAAATCATAATGTTAGCCTGAACTTCCTGATGTTCCCAAGGCCCCAGGTATACAGAGACAATTTTATCAAATAGGATGTTCTAAGAACTCAGAGGTTATTCCCCAGGAACTGACCAGGGGTTAGTCTTTCCTTTGTAGTGTGCAGAGATTTAATAACTCTGTCCCACTGAGTCCACTCTTGACTGCCCACACGCTGTACTTGATGTATTGAAATCCTGCCCATCTTTTGAGGCCCAGATTATTTTGTATCTCTCCATGAGGCTCTCCCTAAACTTCTCCCTCCACCTACTGGCACTAACTTCTCCAAACTCTGTGTTTTAAAAGCACTTTTTATTGAACTTGTCTTTCTATAACACATGCAAATAACATGAGTTATAAATTAAGCTAGTGTAATGGCTCCCCAGCACCTGAGATGACGTCTTCCTTATAGTAGACTGGTGATAACTGTTTATTGAAATGAAATATTATTATCTCTGCTCATGTTTTGGCATTCCTACTTTCATATCAAATTACTTTCTAGGACTACCTCATCTTAGCTTTAAAATAGGTACTGGTGACATTTATTAGTCATGTAATTTATTTTTGCTATCTCTGAGAAAATATAATCCCACGAAGATAAGCATTGTTAAATGTTGGTAACTGAAAATATTGTGCTATTGTTCAACAGAGGAGGCAGCAAAGAGAGCAGAATAATAATTTTATTTTTTTGTAAATCTCCTCTTATCACTATCTATATGAGGAAGCTGCATCATTGGGTTTAAGAATTCCAAGGAGAAGCAGATCTAGTGTATCAGAGATTTCAGAGCTCCAGAGGCAGTGTGTTATCTACTCACCCTGCAATCACTTTATTTTATTTTTTTAAAAGCTTTGCCTACATGGGTGAATTAACACTTGACTATTTCCGTTGCAATCGAATTAAATGAATCATTATTTTACCACCTAATACATCAGAGGTAGACACTTTTATGGTTGGCAGAAACTCTTGCATTTGAAAATTTCCAGTAATTGCTGAATATTCCTGAAAACTTCCATCTCCAACAGTGTTTTCCAAAACTATGCAGTTTGCTTTCCAAGTTTTAAAGCAGAAAACACACACAATCTGATCATTTTGCTCTCTCTTCTTAGCAAAGAAAAGCACGTGCTGTCCCTGTTGGCGACGTTCCACTGTGGCGCAGACCCTAGAGCCAAGGTCTGGTGTCTTCCACAGCACCATGCTCCCTTCTCACAATACCCATTGCTTGCTCCTGTCCCACTGACAGATGGATTTCTCTAAAACGGTAATGGTAGCAAAAATGATTACATACATTAAAGTCTTACTGGTTTAGGCTCATCCCAGGATCCATACCTACTTAAAAAGAGGAAACATATACATCAGCATCAATACTTCCCCACCTCTTCTGTCCGTTGTGTGGTGGATCTTTCCAATTTCATTTCTTCCCTCTCGTTCCTGCCCACACCCTTCCTGGTTTGTCAATCACAGTGAGTATTTGGTGTCCAGATGCTAGTCCCTCCCTTCCTGCCTCTTTCCTTCTCTTTCCCTCAGTGCCTTGACTTCTGCTTTGCTATTTCTTTCTTCTTTACTTAGTATCATTCTGCTTTTACACCCAGGTTCCATCTTCTACATTCCCACCAAACTTTGTCTGTTGTTCTGTAATAGCAATTTTTTGTGCATTGTGATAATTGGACTACATACATGTGTTTCTTTTCCTATAAATTCCTCGGGGAGAGAATCTTGTAATAGTTCTCTTTTGCATTCCCATTGCTTATTACAGCAACATGCAAAAGATATTGAATGAATTAACAAATGACTCAAAAGCACAGGTTTAGTAATTAGGCCTAAGTTGGAATCTCAGCTCTGCAGCCTATTTGCTGTGTAATCTTAGGCAAGCTACATGCCTTCTCTGTACCTTCCTTCCATTACTTATGAAATGAGGATGTTAAAATCTTCCCCACAGAAGATTATTTATGCAATTTAATGAGATTACATACGTGAAGTCCCTAACACAGAGCTTATTTTTCTTCTAGATAAAAGTAGTTCTATCCCTAACTGCAAAATATGTGTGCAGTTATGTCAAAATAATCAAATTCAGGAACTGATGATGGGATGGGAAAAAAGAAAATTATTCTGGGATTAAATAGTTGCTATTGTATGTTTACAAAATGAGGCATCCATACGTTAATTGGAAATTGTTCAAGGGAAGAGGTGGGAATTAGGACTTTTGGGTAGATTTAGATTTGTCACCTTGTGTACCTTGAATTTAAGATGCATCTATAGCAATCTTTCCCTTGTGTACTTACTGGGGCTAGATGTCTGGTTTCTCACTTAGTTCAATCATGTTTTTCACTTTAACCAGTTACAAATCTTTTGGTTGCAATGGACAAAAAACAAAATTCAAACTAGTTTGAACATTCAAGGGAACGATACGATACGTCATCCTAACACATCCTAAGGGTACATGCATGGACTTCAGTTTGAAACTCCGACTAGTGACCTACAAAGTTCCAGTCTCTTTATTTTTACATAACAAAACGACTGCTTTAATTATTTGTAATCCACTCACTAGGGGAGAGAGAAAGCTTCTCTTTCCCAAGAATGTTCTATAAAATCATTCTGTATCTTCTTTGTTCTGACTAACTAGTGTGCTCATCTTTAAATCAAATCGTGGAGAAAATGGGTAGAAAATGTTGATTAACTTCAGCTCCAATGGATCCCTCTCCTGGTGCAGTAGGGTAGAGGCAATCTACACAGTGTGACTGAAATTGGGAGAGGGATGGTGCCAAAGAAATTTTGGGTACAATTCCAAAAAGACACGAGGCAACAGGGGATACAGTTTAGAAAGCACCAACGTATGTCCTGTACACATCTGTTGACCACCTACCCTGTTACCTGGAACTGTGGTGGAAACACTGAATTTTTTGGCAATATCACTTCCAATTCTCAGGTAGAATCTTGCACCTGAAAAAAAGAGAATGCCAAGGGTGTGGGAAGGGGTATTCTTCTTCTTCTTTTTTATGTGTACTAAATAGGACTTGTTGCTAGCATCATCTTGGATATTACCAAGAAAGAATGAGCTTACTTTTAGTTTAGAATAGAGTCCTTTTCTTTCATTTAATTTTTGACATCACTGTCAGCTGTTAGGTGTTTTCTCCAGTAAGTCCCTTGGGAAGCTGCCTTTTCTCCAGTTTTAGGGGTTACTTTCTGTTTCCTTCCATATTGAATATAGTTTAAAGCAGAATGGATTTTGAGAATTCCTGAAAAAAGAGAGGTTTTATGAACATGACATATGTAAAATATTTTTTAAGTTCTGTGAGTGGTGTTAGCATTTTAATTCCTGATTTTATTTAGGTCTATTCACTTTGTTACATACAAGACAAAGTGATCTGAGGAGCTACTAATAGATTACAAAGTTCTATTACATTAATAAACATGAACTCGTCCTCTGGAAATTTCATTTCAAGTATTCCTTTTTGAAGTCGTGTAGGTGTCTAAATGAAAACTTCTTCATTTCTTTGTTGTATTTTGGTCGATTTTTCCATATTTTGAATGTAAATAATAAAAGTGAATGTGTCATCTAGCACCTACCCTCTTTATAAGATGACAGATTAGTTTTCTTTATATAATCATTCCTAATTATTTTATAAGGTATTTCTGAATCTCTGGTTCAGATTTTACAAAGAAAATTTGAGACCTCTGTAGGCAGGAATCTTAGATAAATCATGTGGATCTTTGTTATGGGCTAGATTGTGTCCCCTGAATTTTAGGTGTTGAGGTCTTAACCTAGTGCTTCAGAATGCAGCTTTATTTGGAGACAGGGCCTTTAAGGAGGTGACTAGCTTGTGAAGAAGTTCCGAGGGTGAGCCCTCATTCTACCTAGAGGTTAGGACACAGGTGTGTACAGATTGAGAATCCTGCAAGAAGCCAGCATCTGTAAGTCAAGGAGAGCCTTCAGCACAAACCAGACCTGCTGGTACCTCAGTCTGGACTGGCAGTTTTCAGAACTGTGGGGATATAGATTTTTGTTAAGCCACCCTGGTTGGGGTATATTGTTATGATAGCCCTCATAATTTTCTATAAATGTATGTTTAAAGCCACATTGTTTCCTCTTGAGCTTATAGAGGTCAGGGACTAAGGTGGACTCATCTTCTTCCTCCCCACCTAACCAGAGCCCACCCTGGGTAGGTGTGCAGAACTGTTGAATTGAACTGAACAAATACTGACTATGTTTTGATCACAGCAGTAGCAGAGTGGTTGGCTGCCAACCTGACACCTGAAGTTTCCAGACTATCGCTTGTCTGGTTTGTCCCAAGAAAAATGACTTGTTTGTTGTTGTTCTTTCTTTTTATGTAAAAGTAGAAGTAAAAGCATACAGATACAGAAATGTAATTTGGTAAACCATTGTAAAAATTGTATAAATAATCTGGTAAAGCATTAAAGCATGGGGAAAGAACAAATAAAACTCACCCAGAGGTCCCCCACCCAAAGTGATACCGCCAGTTATCAGTGATGAGTTCTGTTTCCTCAAATGTTGAAGTTTGAACATTAGAGAAGCACACATTTTTATTAGAGGTAAGCATATAGAGCAGGTTTTATTTAAAGGTAGTAACACAGACTTCTCCTGGGAGGGAGAGGCGGGCGATGGCTGGTATTCTGGTATCCCCAGAAGTGAGAGAACCCTCACTTTGTTCTCCTGCGCTCTCTCCCCTATCTTTCTCCTTCCTATCTATGTGACTAGGCCCAGGAGATGCCGTTGGGATGGCCAAAAGGTGGGAAGCAGATGGGCAGGGGGAGGGCCAAATGGAGTGATCCAGGCAGGTAGCTGCCCAGGGGGCATTAATTAGCAACTCCCTGTCTGCAACCTTTTGGGAGGGGGAGTATAGGCAGGTAATCCTGGTAATCAAAGGGCTCTGGAGACCCTGACATTCCAATCTCCCAGGCATGGTCTCTAACTTTCTGGTTCCAAATTGGTTTCCATTTTCTTGATTCCACCCAATCACCTATCTATCCTAACTGCCTGTCTTTAATTCTGGCTTCAAAAGTATCCACTATGCAAGTTTTGGGGTATGTATTTTTCTTCAGGATTTTTCTGGAAGGCCATATCAATACAGTTATCAACTTATTTTTCCCTAACCAAAAAAAAAAGTCATGATTTATATAGCACATTTTTTATACTAGCCTTTCCATCCCATATAGTGCAGATACTTTTTCATCCTAGAAAATAAAATAAATGTAGATTTATAGTAGCAATTTCAAGTAGCTGAATTATATTTCATTTAAGGAGTGTACAGTAACTTATTTATCCAAGCCTCTGCTAATGCTAAGTAGATTGTTTCTTGTGTTTTCCTATGTGAACGTGCTGTGAGCAGTTGGTCTCTTTGTTGTGGTTCTTGTCACATTATCCCTCTTTTCATTTCTAATCTCTTTAGGTACAATTACAAGACGGATGCAAACCCGCAAGCTCTATAAGATATGGAGCAATTGTGGAGCTTGTGGCTGCAGAGGTGATGTTGATGTCTTCTGAGGATCTTTGCAGACTCCTCTTGACTGGCACATGTCCATCTGCTCCCAGAAACCAGAACCTCCCTGTGAGCTCTAGACTCAAGCACCAAATTGCCTCCAAGGCCTCCACTTGGCTGTATCAGATTGAAAATGTCCCCACTGCAGCTCCTGACGTCTGTCCTGAAACAGGTCTTTCATTTATTGGCCTTTCCCATTTGAATAAAAAAAATAGCAACTGCGGATCCATTTGCTAACAGAGGAATGAAGTTGTGGTCCCTGTTTCCTCCCTTAACTTTCCACATCCATTCCGACTCCATCGGAGAACCTCTGTTGATATTTTTTTCCCTCCACGATGCGTCCTCCACTTGCCCTATTCTCCCTGTCTCTGCACCTGTTTTGTTCCTTGCTAGGTGAGGGCCACAACCTTCCTAGGGTCTCCCTGTCCTCCCTCTGCTTCTTCCACGCAGCAGCAAAAGCCATCATGCTGTATAAAGACTCACCCATTCCGCTATCACAAGATTTCTTTCATTCCTATCTCCTTATTTATGTGAACAACGTTTACTTGTGCTTACAGCTATAAAAATGAAAAATTAATGCATTGAATAGTTTTCCTTTTTATGTTTAATACTACTGATTTGTCATGAAAAAATTTTTTTATCAATTGCATATTAATAACATTAATAGTGACTTCTCCCAATGAAAAGATCACACCATGGCCTATCTTAAAATGTCTCAATGGTTTCTCTTTATACTTTGATTTCAAGAAAAAGTTCTAGATCTTTCCTTTGGTCTACAAATTTGGAATGACAAGGCACTCATATGTGATTTAATCAGTGGTTTCCACTGCCTGGCCTGCTCTTCTTCTGGACTTCTTTCTTTCCCCTAGTTTGCTACTAGTGCCCTCCACAGAGATACTTTTATGGAGCATCTAGTCTAAGTTCTGTCCCACCTTTATTTTTTTCTTTGATCTGAGCCTCTTGTCCCTGCCATCTTAGAACTATTTTTCTTGAAAAAAATTTTTAAAATTTATTTATTTTGATTTATTGTACAACATGGGGTACAACTGTTGTTTCTCTGGTTGTACATGAAGTAGAGCAGCACCATTTGTGTAATAATACACATACATAGGATAATGACATTTGTCTCATTCTGTTATTTTTCCTTCCCCCCAAACTCTCCCCACCCCTCTTTTTCCTCTCTTTAATCCCTCCTTCCTCCATTCTTGCCTCCCCATGCCCAGTTATGTATCATCATCTGCTTATCAGATAGATCATTCTGCCTTTGGGTTTTGGGATTAGCTTATCTCACTTAGCATGATATTCTCCAACTGCATCCATTTACCTGCAAATGCCATGATTTTATTCTTCTTTATGGCTGAGTAATATTCCAATGTGTTTATACACCACAGTTTCTTTATCATTCATCAATTGAAGGGCATCTAGGTTGGTTTCACAATCTAGTTACTGTGAATTGAGCAGCTATGAACATTGATGTGACTGTGTCACTGTAGTATGCTGATTTTAAGTCCTTTGGGTATAAATGGAGGAGTGGGATAGCTGGGTCAAATAGTGGTTCCATTCCAAGTTTTCTAAGGAATCTCCACACCACTTTCCAGAATGGCTGCACTAATTTGCAACCCCACCAGGAATGTATGAGTGTACATTTTCCGCCACATCCTCACCAACACCTATTGTTGCTTGTATTCCTGATAATAGCCATTCTAATTGGAGTTAGATGAAATCTCAGGGTGGTTTTAATTTGCATTTCTCTAATTCCTAGAGATTGTGAGCATTTTTCACATATTTGTTGATCACCTGTATATCTTCTTCTGCGAAATGTCTGCTCATTTCCTTAGCCCATTTATTGATTGGGTTATTTGTATTCTTGGTGTAAAGTTTTTTGAGTTCTTTATAGATTCTGGAGATTAGTGCTCTATCTGAAGTATGATTGGTAAAGATTTTCTCCCACTCTGTAGGCTCTTTCTTTGCATTGTTGATTGTTTTCTTTGCTGAGAAAAAGCTATTTAGTTTGAATCTATCCCAATTATTGATTCCTGCTTTTATTTCTTGTGCTTTGGGAGTCATGATAAGGAAGTCTGATCCTAAGCTGACATGATGAAGATTTGGACCTACTTTTTCTTCTATTAGTTGCAGGGTCTTGTCTAATTCCTAGGTCCTTGATCCATTTTGAGTTGAGCTTTGTACAGGGTGAGAGATAGGGGTTTAATTTCATTTACTGCATATGGATTTCCAGTATTCCCAGCACCATTTGTTGAAAAGACTATCTTTTCTCCATTGTGTATTTTTGGCACCTTTGTCTAGTATGAGAAAACTATTTATGTGGGTTTGTGTTTGTGTCCTCTATTCTGTACCATTGATCTACCTGTCTATTTTGATGCCAATACCATGTCATTTTTGTTACTGTTGCTCTGTAGTATAGTTGAACCTCTGGTATTGTGAAACCACCTGCTTTACTCTTCCTGCTAAGGATTGCTTTATCTATTCTGGGTCTCTTATTCTTCCAAATGAATTTCATGATTGCTTGCTCTATTTCTATGAGGTACATCATTGGAATTTTAATTGGAATTGCATTGAATTTATATAGCACTTTTGGAAGTATGACCATTTTGACAATATTAATTCTGCCTATTCAAGAACGTGGGAGATCTTTCCATCTTCTAAGGTTTTCTTTAATTTCTTTCTTTAGTGTTCTGTAGTTCTCACTGTAGAGGTCTTTCACTTCTTTTGTTAGATTGATTCCCAAGTATTTTTTTTTTTTTTTTGAGACTATTGTGAATGGGGTAGATTTCCTAATTTCTCTTTCAGAGGATTCATCACTTATGAATAAAAATGCATTAGATTTATGTGTATTGATTTTATATCCTGCTACTTTACCAAATTCATTTATGAGTTCTAGAAGTTTTCTGGTAGAATTTTTTGGCTCTTCTAAATATAGAATCATGTCATCAGCAAATAGGGATAGTTTGAGTTCTTCTTTTCCTATTTGTATCCCTTTAATTTCTTTGGTCTGCCTAGAGTTTTGAGGACAATGTTGAATAGAAGTGGTGAAAGAGGGCATCCCTACCTTGTTCCCGTTTTTAGGGGGAATGCTTTCAGTTTTTCTCCATTTAGAATGATGTTGGCTGTGGGCTTAGCATAGCCTTTACAATGTTGAGGAATGTTCCTACTACCCCTATTTTTTCTTGTGTTTTGAGCATGAAGGGGTGCTGTATTTTATCAAATGCTTTTTCTGCATCTATTGAAATAATCATGTGGTTCTTAACTTTAAGTCTGTTGATGTGGTGCGTTACGTTTACTGATTTCCGGATGTTGAACAAACCTTGCATCCCTGGGATAAAACCCACTTGATGGTGGTGCACTATCTTTTTAATGTTTTTGTATGTGATTTGCTATAATTTTGTTAAAAATTTTTACATCTATGTTCATTAGGGATATTGGTCTTAAATTTTCTTTCCTCGATGTCTCTGCCTGGTTTTGGTATCAGAGAATTATTAGCTTCATAGAATGAGTTTGGGAGGGTTCCTTCCTCCTCTGTTGCATGGAATACATTGAGGAGTATTGGAATGAACTCTTCTTTGAAGGTCTTGTAGAGCTCGGCTGAGAACCCATCTGGTCCTGGACTTTCTTTGTTGGTAGGCTTTTGATGACTTCTATTTCATTGCTTGAAATTGATCTGTTTAAATTGTGTATGTCATCCTGGTTCAATTTGGGTGGATCATATGTCTCTAGAAACCTGTTGATGTCTTTGAGATTTTCTGTTTTGTTGGAGTATAGATTTTCAAAATAGCTTCCAATTATTTTTGTATTTCAATAGTGTCTGTCATGACATTTCCTTTTTCATCACAAATTTTAGTAATTTGAGTTTTCTCTCTCCTTCTCTTTGTTAGTGTGGCTAAGGATTTATCAATTTGTTTATTTTTTCAAAGAACCAACTTTTTGTCTTGTCAATTTTTTTGATTGTTTCTTTAGTTTCAATTTCATTGATTTCAGCTCTGATTTTAATTATTTCCTGTCTTCTAGTACTTTTGATGTTTATCTATTCTTCTTTTTGTAGGGTGTAATGTTAGGTCGTTTATTTGTTGACTTTTCCTCTTTTATTGAATACACTCCATGCAATGAATTTTCCTCTTAGTACTGTTTTCATAGCGTCTCTGAGATTTTGATATGTTGTATCTTTGTTCTCATTTACCTCTAAGAATTTTTTATTTCCCTCCTGTTGTCTTCTGTTATCCATTCATCATACAATAGCATATTTTTAAATCTCCAGGTGTTGGAGTAGTTTATGTTTTTTATTTTATCATTTATTTCTAATTTCATTCCATTATGATCTGATAGAATACAAAGTAGTATCTCTATCTTTTTGTATTTGCTAACATTAGCTTTGTGGCATAACATATGGTCTATTTTAGAGAAGGATCCATGTGCTGCTGAGAAAAAAGTGTATTCGCTCATTGATGGATGGAATATTCTATATATGTCTGTTAAGTCTAAATTATTGATTGAGTTATTGAGATCTATGTTTTCTTTGTTCAATTTTTGTTTGAAAGATCTCTCCAGTGGGGAAAGAGGTGTGTGAAGTCACCTAGTATTATTGTGTTGTGGTCTATTTGGTTCCTAGAATTGAGAAAGATTTGTTTGATGTACATGGATGAGACACTGTTTGGGGCATAAAAATTTATGATTGTTATGTCTTGCTGATTTATGCTTCCCTCAAGCAGTATGAAATGTCCTTCTTTATCCTCTCTAACTAAATTTGGCTTGAAGTCCACTTTATCTAATATAAGAATGGAAACCCCCACTTTTTTATTGAATCTGGTGCATGGTAGGTTTTTCTCCCATCCTTTTGCCTTTAGTCTTTGGATGTCTTCCTATGAGATGAGTCTCTTGAAGGCAGCATATTGTTTGGTCTTTCTTTTTAATCCAATCTGCCAGTCTATGTCCTTTGATTGATGAGTTCAGGCCATTAACATTCAGGGTTATTATTGAGATATGATTTGTATTCCTGGTCATTTTCATTTATTTTGGTTTTTAACTTGATTTGATTTCTCATTTGATTGACTTTTCCTTTAGGTTAGTTCCTCTGTTTGCTGATCTACATTGTTGTTTTTCATTTCCTCCTGCAATATTTTGCTGAGAATGTTCTGTAGCACAGGCTTTCTATTTGTAAAGTCTTTTAGCTTTTGTTTGTCATGGAAGGATTTTATTTTGTAATCAAATCTGAAGGTAAGTTTTGCTGGGTATAAGATTCTTGGTTGGCATTCATTTTCTTTCAGAGTTTGAAATATGTTGTTCTAGGTCCTTCTAGCTTTTAGGGTCTGGGTTGAGAAATCTGCTGATATCCATATTGGTTTCCCCCTGAATGTAATCTGATTTTTTTTCTCTGGCAGCCTTTAAAATTCTACCTTTATTTTGGATGTTAGGCATTTTCATTATAATGTGCCTTGGTGTGGATCTGTTGTAATTTTTTGCATTTGGTGTCCTGTAAACTTCTTGTATTTGATTTTGCATTTCATTCTTTTTTTAAATTTTATTATTTTTATTTAGCATTTAATTTTTTACAGACTGCATTTTGATTCATTGTACACAAATGGAGTACATAATTTCATTTCTATGGTTGTACACAATGCAGATTCATACCATTCATGTAAACATACATGTACATAAGGCAATGATGTCTGTCTCATTCCACAGTTTTTAAAACCCCCTCCCTTTCATTTTCTTCTACATATTCTAAAGTTCCCCCATTATTCTCTCATTCCCTACGCCCACCCCCATTATATATCATCCTCCACTTATCAGGGAAAACATTCAGCCTTTGGTTTTTTTGGGCTTGGCTTATTTCACTTAGCATGATATTCTCCAATTCCATCCATTTATTTGCAAATGCCACATTATTCTTCTTTATGGCTGAATAGTATTCCATTGTGTATGTATACCAGAGTTTCTTTATCCATTTATCTGTTGAAGGGCATCTAGGTTGGTTCCACAACCTAGCTATTGAGAACTGAGCTGCTATAAACATTGATGTGGCTGTGTTACTGTCATTTGCTGATTTTAGGTCCTTTGGGTATAAACCGAGGAGTGGGATAATTGAGTCAAAAGGTAGGTCCATTCCAAGTTTTCTTAGGATTCTCCATACTTCTTTCCATAGTGGCTGCACCAATTTGCAATTTCACCAGCAAAGTAAAAGTGTGCCTTTTTCCCCACATCCATGCCAACATCTATTATTGTTTGTGTTCTTGATAAAAGCCATTCTAATTGGAGTAAGATGAAATCTTAGAGTTGTTTTAATTTGCATTTCTCTAATTGCTAGAGATGTTGAACACATTTTCATATATTTATTAATTGCCTGTGCATCTTCTTCTGTAAAGTGTCTGTCCAGGTACTTGGCCCATTTATTGATTGGGTTCTTTGTATTTTTGTTGTAAAGTTTTGTAAGTTCTTTATAAATTTTGGAGATAAGTGCTCTATCTGAAGTGCATGTGGAAAAGATTTTCTCCCACTAGGCTCTCTCTTCACATTCTTGATTGTATCCTTTGCTGAGAAAAAGCTTTTTAGTTTGAGTCCATCCCATTTATTGATTCTTGCTTTGATTTCTTGTGCTTTGGGAGTCTTATTGAGGAAGTCTGATCCTAAACCAACATGATGAAGATTTGGGCCTACTTTTTCTTCTATTTGGTGCAGGGTCTCTGGTCTAATTCCTAGGTCCTTGATCCATTTTGTGTTGAGTTTTGTGAGGGTGAGAGGTTTAATTTCATTTTACTGCATATGGATTTCCAGTTTTGCCAGCACCATTTGTTGAACAGGCTATATTTTCTCCATTGTGTGTTTTTGGCTCCTTTGTCTAATATGAGGTGACTGTATTTATGTGGTTTTGTCTCTGTGTCTTCTATTCTGTACCATTGGTCTGCCTGTCTATTTCAGTGCCAATACCATGCTGTTTTTGTTACGATTGTTCTGTAATATAGTTTAATGTCTGGTACTGTGATACCTCCTGTTTCACTTTTTCTATTCAGGATTGTTTTGGCTATTTGAGGTCTCTTGTTCTTCCAGATGAAATTCACGATTGCTTTCTCTATTTCTATGAGGAATGTCACTGAGATTTTAATTGGAATTGCATTGAATCTGTGTAGTGCCTTTGGTAGAATGGTCATTTTGACAATGTTAATTCTGCCTATCCAAGAACATGAGAGTTCTTTCCATCTTCTAAGGTTTTCTTCATTTTCTTTCTTTAATGTTCTGTAGTTTTCATTGTACAGGTCTTTCACCTCTTTTGTTAGATTAATTCCCAAGTATTTGATTTTTTTTGATGCTACTGAGAATTTCATTCTTTAGATTTGGGAAATTTCCTGATATTATTTCATTGAATAGATTGTTCATTCCTTTGGTTTGTATCTCTGTGCTTTCCTTAATCCCAATAATTCTTAAATTTGGTCTTTTCATGATATCCTATAATTCTTGTAGGTTCTGCTCATGATTTTTTATCCTCTTCTCTGTTTGATCAACTTTGTTTTCAAGATTAAATATTTTGTCTTCAATGTCTGAGGTTCTGTTTTCTGAGTGATCTAGCCTATTGGTTATGTCTTCTATTGAGTTTTTAATTTGGTTTATTGTTTCCTTCATTTCAAGGATTTCTGTTTGTTTTTTTCAGAATTTCTATCTCTTTATTGAATGGTCTTTTACTTCCTGCATTTGCTCTTTTAATTATTGATCGGTGCAATCATTAATTGCCTGCATTTGCTCTCTTATCTCATTGTTTGCTTCTCTGATAATTTTAATTATGTACATTCTGAACTCCCTTTCTGACATTTTTTCTGCCGTGCTGTCATTGGATTCTATTGATATAACATCTAGGTTTGTTTGGGACACCTTCTTCCCTTGTTTTCTCATGTTGTTAATGTATCTTCCCCTCTAGGAATGCGAATCTAAGGTATTGTAGTTTCCCCCCCATAGACTTATGGTGTCCCTGTAGGTTTCCAATACCTCACCTTGAAGTGAGAAATCAATATTAGCAGCACACCATAGAAACAATATGCATCCTTAACTTAAATAGTCCCTTTTAATATATTAACCATATTGTCTTAATAAACAGAGATTATGAGTTCAATTATTATCTACAGTTTAGCCAATAGGTTTGCAATAAGTTCCACGATTTCTAATGGTGGACAAAGAGGATGGGGAGGGGTATAGGATATAATGAGATAAGAAGTGCATCTATATAGGTTCTATGTCATAGGAGTAGTAAAAATGAAATTAAAAGAAATTGGTTGTTAGCATGTGAAAAGAGAGAGAGAGTCTCCAAGGGGAGAGATAAGAGGAAAATAGAGAGGATGAGAAAAATATTAATAAAAGAAAAGAATAGTAGGAATAATAGAAATAATCAAAATATTACTACTAATAAAGAAAATCTACAATAAAACTATACAGTACTGTTCAAACCTCCTAATCTTCAGTAGCCTGTTGCCTGAGAGGAACTTGATAATGTGGAATCCCAGGAAGGGAGCTGCCCCTCTAAGGATGGTGGCCTCCAGGTGGGGTATAACTCCTGCTAGTGGGCAGAGACCCCCTCACGTGTTGACAGATGGGCACTAGACCGCAGGCTGGGGCTGGGCTGAGCCGGGCCTGGTGTCCATCTCTGGGCTTTGCCTCCTTGGTGCCAAATGTTAACTTTTATTGCTGTTGTTGTTGGCTGTCTAACTGTTCTACTTGCAGGTGGCTCCATGAGGGCAGGGCTGTGTCCGTCTCATTCACCAATGCACCTCTGGACTGCAGCATAGAGCCAAGCACACAGCAGGCTCTCAAAAACCAATCTGGTGATTTTTGTTGTTTTGGGGGTTTTCTTACACAACCACACTTGGACAGCAGAGTCAAAGAGCTTTAACTGCAGGCTCAACCCCACTCCAACGCTGAGGCAGTCTTCGTCCCTAAGGAGAAATGTCCCTACCAGATGAGGTCTTGCTACCCAAAGCTCAAGGCCCAGTGATTGGGGATGAATTGCTAAGGGCTTGCAGCTTTTTGAGCTACAACTTCCATTCCACCCATCTCCCTTTCTGTCTCGTTCCCTCCTCCTAGTGCCTGTTCCAACCATGGGTCTTCTGCCTCTGGTGTGGGTTTGAAGTTAAGTTGTAGGCTAAGACTCCTGGTTCCTTACCTGAGGACATACCAGGCCCTCTCCAAAAGTTGGACTTGTTCCTAAGCTTATCTGTGGCCTTGGCTAGGATGTGCCTCTGATCAGACAGATTGTCTCCTCTCCTTGCTTTTCTACCCCTCCCTGCCTGTTACACTCACCTAGCTGAGAATATTGCCACTCTCTAGAGACTTCTGCCATGCTTCACCCCAGGTATGGATGACAGCCTAAACTGGACTCAAGTTCACCACTGTCATTTTGGATTTGGGGATTTGAATTGCTTGCTGCCCAGTTTCATTGGAGGCAACTTATGGGAAAAGACCTGGATTTGAATGTTGGTTTTGCCACTTATTAGTTGCATGATCTTCGGCAAATTATTGACTTATTTGAGTCTCAGTTTTCTCATCTGTAATGCAGTGGTAAATAATGTCTACATTGAAAAGTAATAAGTGATTGCCCATGACAAGCATCTGGTCAGAACCTAGCACAGAACTGGTTGAAGAAAGTGTTCCCAGTTTCCTTTCCCATCCCACTAGCCCATGATGCAGGTTTTGGCCTATGTCCAAGGAGTCACATTGGCTATTTCAGGTTGTTCTTTCTCTCTGAATGTGAACTGAGCTGACTTTTTTAACTTCCTGAGTTTCTGTTTTCTTTTGGCCTGTACATATCCTTTAAACAAAAGCTCTTAAAAAAAATCCTAGCTCTGGTTCATACATCTAAGCCACTTTGATCTATTTCTTTCTAGCATAAGAGCCATTTTTCACCTTTGGAAGTGAGATACATGCCATAGTTTTTTCAAAGAACCCTGTAGACAGAGAAGATGTTGGCCTGGTTTCCCCAAAGATGGGTACAGGGTGGACATCAGTCATTACATCCATATGAGAAGGTCATTCTTAAAATTGGAGATATTTTTGGATGAATTTTAACGCTATAATGACTTTATTCTCCAAATGAAATGCAACATAATGACTGTGATAAGAAACTTCTTTGGAATGACTTTTTATATGCACAATCTATTTTTTTCAAAGTTGCAATTGGAATTACATGACCATAGAACTTTTCTGGAAGGCATAAAACTGCTCTCTGGAGCTCAACCCCCTCAGACACCTTGGCATGCATAACTTGAAGAATCACTGGGATTCCATATGTTTCTTAATCCCTCCTAGATAGTGTTGATGTTTGAGAACTTTTTCTTAGTTTGCTCTTTTGAACATGTTTAGTTTAATTAATCTACTGAAAGAGGTAATATGAACTGTTCTTTAAAGAACTGGTACCATATTCAGGATGGAATGTTTGTGACACATTAGATGAACTTGTAATCAGGCTCTGTTGCCATTTATCAAATTTAGAGTAAACTGAAGAAGATCCCTAGCAGCTACCCCGGCTTCTTAAACAACAGAAGCTTAATAAATGTTGGTAGAGAAAGAATGAATGCATGAACAACTAATGGTTAGAACTCTATAAATTTAAATGAGTTCAGGATTATTTAATCTTAAAATGTCAGGGTGAATTTATTTTTGCTAGGTTCTTTTCTGGAGATGATCAGAGATTACAGTGGTTCCCATTCCTTGAGAACCTCCTATAATGGGTGTCTATTGTTTTTTGCTTGCTTAACTCTCTCTTGCATTTGGCGAACTGGGCCTGCCTCCAAAGTCAGTGAGACTATCGATATGGTATTGCTCAGCAACCAGGACAGAGTACGTAGCCCAGACTAAGCTAGTGATAGCACTGCATATCTTTTGCACCATTCCTGGTGTTGACATTGATGTGTAGACATGTGACTGCATTAGGATAAGTCAGGGTCTTCTCTGGACTGAGGTTTAGATGATGGAATTGCTATAGTTTGGATCTGGGTGTTCCCCAATGATCCAGTATTAAAGTTCCTAGTTTGGTGCTATTGGGAGGTAGTGGAAACTTTCAGAGATGGGACCTACTGGGAGGTCTCCAAATCATTAGGGGCATGCCCTTGAAAGAGACTGTGGGACTTCCCAGCTCCTTCTTCTTCTTTTTTTTGTTCCCTGATTATGTGGTGAGCAGTTTTGCCCCCATCCAACAAGTCTCCCACCATGACATATTGCCTCATCGAAGGCCCAAAAGCAATGGGTCAATTGGTTATGGACTGAAACATCCCAAACTGTAAGCCAAAGTAAACATTTCTCTTTATAATTTGATTTGAGAAATAGAGAAGTTTCTTTTTACATTGAGATAGCTAAATTTAGATGTGGTGGATCTGGGCTGTGGTATGTAGGTAAATATGTAAATGACTGACTTTCAGGAAAAAAATGCATATGTATGTATACACATTTATACTTAAATTCATTATAAATTCTGATAGAAAGATGTATAACACATACTTTTCAAATAATATCAAAATAGTCAACTCTTTTGAATATTTCATCTAGTTCTTTGATTCTCATGGGAAACTTTCATTGATTTTTGCCCAATTCCAGGATCTATAGTCAACCTCTGGTTACAAGGGATACAGATTTTGTTCCAACCTGAACATGGATTAGTATTTTCATTTATCTTAATGCTGAAAATGAAACAAAGTTATGTGCTAGAAATTTATATGTTTGTCAATGCTATCAGCAATTTCTTTCTTGAGTAGGATAATAGTTTTTGAATATTAAAATAGTATTTCCTTGACATATTTTTGTTATTTACAATGTTTCTATGGTTTAAATGTTTATGTCTCACCAAAATTTGTATCTGGGTTATTGTCATTGTAGATCCAAGGTTTGGAAGTCAAGGTTTGGAGGTGGGACAGGAACAGAACTTCCTTACTCTGTACTTCCTCTCCAACTTGTCTCCCTTCCTTCAGCCCAGGGAAAATGTTCTCATCCAGGATGGAGTGGGAGAGTATGAAAAAGCTGTTTCTTACTAGATATTTTCCTGTCTTTTGAGTGACACTATGGTGCAGTGGTTAAATAGAATGAGTAAGAACTTGGGCTCTGAAGGTGGAATACCTTATCACATACCAGCTATATCACATACCAGCTTTATGCCAGTTATTTAACATTTTTGTGCCCTAGTTTTATTTTTGGCTCAATAGGGATAATTTAAACACCTGCTATGGTGCCTGGTGCACAGATGTACAATAAGAATTTGTTGAGTTGAATTAAATTCAATTTTACTCTATTATAATTAAATGAGAAAATGCATGTAAAGTACTTAGAACAATGTCTAACACCTGCTAAGAATGTACATGGCCTTTATTATAATACTTTTCTTATTGCATTTCTGTTAGTCTAATGCCTAGGCTTTTGAGATTCAAATGCCAGGAAGAGGTGAGCTGCGGCGAGGAGTGGAAATACAGTGATATCAAGAGGGTAACAGTAAATATGGGGGTCAGGGAACATTTAATGTTTCAAAAATATCAACTCATCATATGCACTGGCCTGTTATCTGGTTTATCTAATCCTGGACTTTTCTCTCCCCAAAGCATCTTGTATTCCAATTTCATACAGATTTCTTTTCCTAAAATTCCATGTCACCTCATGCTGAAAACATGCCTTTCATTGCACACAGAATAAAGCCCAAACTCCTTACGTTGACTTGACAAACCCCCAGCTGTGCCTCCAAGCATCTCTCTCACTTTAAATATAAATTTTCTACTTCTTGTCACATATGAAAAACTTTTCTTTCATAATGATTTTTCTTTTTTCCTTGTTCTTTTACCTAGACCCCCCACCCTGGCCCCTTCTCCCTGAGTTTGCCCAGAAAGGGGGCAAATAGATTCTGAAACCCAATCTTCTCCTAGATCAGCGTGCTCTGACTTGGTCCTACCACTATCTGTAAGGGGCATCTTTTCCTAATTCTCATGAAGATGCCACAGGGGCCAGTGGCAGTTCTGGTGAAGGAGGTACATAAAGTTTCAACTGTATTTGTAAACTTTTCTCATCAGCAGTGAAGCAAATGCTGGAAGAGGAAGCACAGGGTGGCCTTAGAACTAGAAAAAGGAAGCTCTTTTTGCCATGTCTTGGGGAACCCAAGTCTTCCTGGAGGAAGTGACATTTTTTTCCTCTGATCTGAAGGGTATGGCTAGTAATACAGGATGTTGGTGGAGGAGAAGAGAGTGGAAGAAATAAAGAGGACAAGAGGCAGCAAAGAAGGATGAGGGTGTGGGATTGGAGTGGCAGCCAGAGTCAAGACTGGACAGGTAAGCAGGAGTCAGTAGGGAAGGATGTAAAAAGATGGGGTAAGGGCTTTGGACTTGAGGGAAAAAAAGGAATCTTAGTGGTATTGAAACAGGGGAGTGATGTAAACAGATTTGTGCTTTAGGAGGATCACTTTAGCCCCCATGCAGGGTGAAGAATTAATTGGGTGAAGTTTGGAGTTAGAGTGGAGGATGCAGGAGCATACGGGAAGCAGGGAGACCAGTGAGAAGTCTGTTGGGGAGTTCACAGGAGAGATGAGGGGGCCTGACCTTGAGCAGCACCAATCGAGGGAGAGAGTCAGGGATAATTCTCAGAGACATTTGTGAGGTTTAATGGAACAGGATCAGATGCAGGGTTGCAGAAGCCTTGAAGTTACTGACTTTGATACCTGGATGGATAGAGGGGGCAATCCTGAGGGAGAAAATTTGGGCAGGCTACAATTGATGCATTTTTTTTGAATGTGTTGAATTAGGGATCCCTGTGGAATTGGGTTGGGAGTTAGGACATAGGTATGGGGGTCTAAATTGTAGGAAGGAGGTCTGTGTTTTAGAATTAAGAAATTTGTGGATTTCTGTATATTCGTATCTCCTTTTTCAGGGTTAGGGGTGGAAATTCCTGTTATCAAACACATTAATATTTCAGCAGCAAAATGTGTCAATATTCACAGCAAGTGGAATTAAGAGTCAATATTCATAGCAAATGGGATAAAGAAAGAATATAGATACCTACATGACAGCTCAGGTCAGGTTTTTCTGGCAAACAAATTTGTGGCAAATTTCTGAAAAATTAAATCAAAATTTTCTGCATTGTAAATATGGACACAGGATTGTTTCTCTGTACTATCTGATTTAATTCTTATATTAGTCATGTGAGGCATTATTACTATTCCCTTTTTCACAGATAAGGAAACCCAGGCACAGAAAGGTTCAAGTGCTGAGGTCACATAATCAGTATTTGAAGCCAGTCAGTCTAAGGTAGGAGAAGGTTTCCAGAAGAAGGGAGTGATATTAGGGTCAAATGTCATAGGTAGGTAAAGTAAAATGAAGAATGAAATTGCCTCACTGGATTTGCCAAATTAAAAAAAAATGCCCTTTTGGGGGGTAATTTCAGGAAGAAGTGGAGTGGACACAGGTACATGGTGGGTTGAGGGGTGATTAGGAGGCAAGGATCGGAACACCCTGTACAGACTCCGCTTCTGAGATTGTCCAAGAAGTGGGGGGGGGGGGGGGAGACAGCCAGTTATGAAAAATTTACTTTCTTTTTTTTAAATTGTTTTTATTTTGGCGGTACTGGCGATGGAACCCAGGGCCTTGCATGTACTAGGCAAGTGCTCTGCCACTGAGCTACATCTCCATCCCAATGAAAGCACTTGCAAAGCATGTTAAAAATTGAAGAGAGAAAAGAGGGGCTAATCAGTAAAGTGAGGTCTCTCCAGAGGCACAAATGAATAGGATCCAGAGCAGAGGTGGAGGGACGGAGACCAAAGTGGCTTCCTATTTGCTCAGAAGAAAGAAGAGAAGGAAAAAAAAGAACAAAGCCAAGAGTCTAAGGATTAATAGCGTGATCTCTTCTCTGTGAGTCATCTTCTGAGATCGGGAGGTGAGAGGGTGACAACTGAAGTGTGAAGAGAGAGAAGCGCTGGGAAAGCTACTGCAGAGAACTGAAGATGCAGCTGATAGAGGATGTTCAGAACTGAGTGCGTTGAAAGGGTCTAGTTAAGTTTGGAGGTCTGGAATTTATAGTTCATCGGTCTTGGAGGTTTTCTGATTCTCTCCTGAGATTCTCAGCAGCTACAAATATAGAAAGACCTGGGTATGTTAGGGTTGGGACTTTGCTGAGTCTTTGTTAGTGAAGATTTGATCCTTGGAAGCTGAGGCTCTTGGCATAATATCTAAATCCCAGAGATACTTCTAGAATGAGCATTGCTCTAGATAGTGACCCTCCATCCTGATGCACATTGAAAACACATTGAGGACTTAAAAAAACAAAAAAACAAACAAAACAAAAAAAACCCTGACATCTGCATCTCATCTTCTACTTTGGTTGGTCTGGGATATGGCCTGGACTTTAGGATTTTATGAACTACCCAGCTTCCCAGATGATTCTTAAGGTCAGTCAAGGAGAGAAGTTTTGTTCCACTAATTTTCTATGCCCAAAGAAAGTTCAGAACCTCTATCATCCAGGATAGGCTATGTCACAAGACAGTAACAAATTGCAGAATCTCAGTGTCTTAACACAAGGAAAGTTTGTTTTCTGCTTACCTAATGTCTACTGCAGATCTAGACAACTCACAGGGGCAGCAGTTCTTGTGCTGCTTGGCCTTCCTTAGTCTCTGAGGCAGAGGAAAAGGAGCATGGGAAACTGAGTCACAGTTCTTACACCCTTTTACCAGGGAGTAACACCCATCGCCTCTTAGTCATCCTTCATTGATCAGCACTAGTTGCACGGCTACAGCTAATTTCAAGGAGGAAGAAAAGGCAACTGGATATTGGTGAACATTAGTAATAACCACCACCTACATAGAGCTTTTATTGAAATGAAGGAAGGGGAGAAGCAGGCTTATGTATTTACTTTCACACCCTTATCTAGTGCCTATTGCATGCCAGATATCATTTTAATGGATTTCAAATAGGAACTCATTTAAACCTCATAACGGCCCTATTAAAAAGGTGATTTTATGTCCATTATTTTTTTTCAGAAGGGGAAATTGAGGTTTAATAACTTGTTCTAAGTCACATAAGTAGCAGAGATGAGATTGAAATCCAGGCAGTCTAGGTCCAGAGTCAAAGTTTGAGACCCTATTTTGCTGAGCCTCGCTATTTTGCTTGCTGTTAGCTTAGATCCTCTGTGGGTGGCAGGGGAAAGTGTGGAGGTGGAAGTGTAAGAATAAGGCAGGATTTTGTGTGTGCAAAGGTACAAAGCAATGCTTGTATATGTCACTGCGAGTGCTCCAGAGGGAGGCTCAGAGTAAGGTTTGGGGAGGAGGAAGTGGAATGGACTGCTGCTGCTGCTGAGACCAGCCCTGGAGAGTGACTTCTGACCCCTCCTTCTTCCCTTCCTCCATTCCTCCACCAGAGTCACCCATTCAGCATCTGCCGGTTGGATGGCACCTTGGCTCTGCACTGGATTTGCTTAGAAAAAGAGAGCAGGGGCAAGGAGAAAAATCATTCCCTTAGAGAGTAGTGGTTGGGCCATTTGTACATAAGGGATCAAACATTAACAGATATTTCTGAAAATGGATGTATAATTATAGCTACTGTCAAATAAGGCATATTTCCAAATCCTCAAAGGAGGAGTGTTTGATAAGAAATATCATTTGGCAAATTGCAGATCCTAATATATCGATTTTCTAAGCTTCACTTTTATATTGGTTCCTGTTAAACTGGAACAAACCTGCAGTTCAGCTTGCCTTCATTCTCTTGTGTCTTTGGAATCAGAAAAATACTTCCAGGGATTGGAACCCTTGGTTCTCATTGATAACACTTCTCTAATTGCCATACATCAAGACAGAAAAAAAGGATGAATGATTTCACTTTAAAATGGACTTTTTTTTTTTTTTTTGGTAATAAAATAAACAAAAAGAAGCCCTCTATGTGACATTGAAGCTTTTAAATTCCTGTCTCACCTGTTCAATCCTGTGGTTTGGTTGTAACATATGGACTCAGTCTGCAAAACACTTTTTAAAATGCTGTATTGGCACCTTGCTGCAATCTGCCAGTACAATCCTTAGGGTCAGGCAGTCCATACGGCGTTGATGCTCCATTTTCCTTAACTCTGTTTTGATTGGGAGCTGTTGCAAGTTGTTGCCAGGGCTTTCTCCTTTCTTGTGCTGCAGGAGCACTGGTGGCAATAGAGATCGCTGGATATTGATGATTGTTGCAAACTAACCCACTCTCACAGGATCAGGAGACCTGATCGTAGCCTCTATGCTGAGTGTTCCAGTGCACTGAGTCATCTAGCACAAGGCATTTCATCTTTCCATGTCTCACTTTCTTTCTTTACAAAATGAACATTTAAACTGTAAGATGAAGAAAAGTGTGTCATCCAATAATTTGATACTTTATAACCACCAATGGCTTTTTTTTTTTTTACGGTCATTAAAATAATCCAAAAGTTACAATGCTGGGTAGTTATGAAGGACAAAGAAGAAAGGACAAATGTCATTGTAATTAAATCTACAGATGGAAATAAAGGAGGACGTTCTACCAGTAATTGTGTGACTGTGTCTTAATGGAGTCCACAAGAGTTTCCTCTTTGGGAAGTGTGAGCTAATACACCCACAGAGGAATGATTAGGAACAGGGATATTTATACTAGATGGGAAATGCTGGGAAGCCGAGATTTTAAATCAGTACCCAGAGGCTAGATGTGGGCAGCTGATGATGTGCAAAAGAACATATAGATTTGAAATATCCCCTGTTAATGATGACGATGGAATTATCATACCATGCTAGACATCTAGGTAGCAATCTGTGAGAAAACACACACACACACACACACACACATATATATGTGTATATATATATATATATATATATACATATATATATATATATATATTTAAAATAAGCCTGTCTGTTTACTAACTCAGTCAATGAATAACTGATTAGCTTAGGACCTTTTAACCCAAGTCATTTAAGACCCACTAGAGGGAAAAAAATTCGACTGTGTGGTTAAGGCTGGGGTGGTAGTGTGGGTTTTGAGATTCCCTGCTGCTGTTGCACACCCTATCAACTGCAGCGAGGGAGCTGTAATCTCCAGTGACACATCCCTGATTCCTTCCTGAGGCTAGCTAAACACATGAATCCAATCTGTGACTGAGTTCCTTGCTATTTAACTGAAAACACCCCAATATATTTAAAAGACATTCTAGCTGTAGGGGGATTAACTCACTTCCACTGCAGTGCTTTGATAGAAAGCTAGAAGAGCATAGTATTATTCAATCGAGTTTCTGGAATTTTTTCCAGAAAGGATCTTAGCAGAACAAACCACTTTTGATTCCTGTCAACCTTCTGGGTTTGCTCAGATACCTAACATCTGGCTGGGCAGGTGGAGATTTCAGAGAGGAGAGGGAAAAAAAACGACCCTAAGGTAAAGCCTAGTTGTGCATTTAACTGTTTCCCTGTCTCTGGACCACCAGTACTGCTCCTTACCCAGAGTGCTCTGGAGAGGGAGGGAGGAGTAAAGGAGGAAGATGGGCGCGGGGTGGGGGATGGTAAAAGGGTGAGTTACAAAGTCCCCTGAAGACTACAAAGTTCCCCGAGGGCAGGTGTCTTAGATGTTAACCCAACTACAGCCCAGGAAATTCCCTCTGTTCTGGCAACCTGACCATGATCATTTCTAAAGGGTTTCCTCACGCCTAATATTTTGAACCCAGCAAAAGTGAACACATCTATCCAACTAACCTTTCATCTTTGGCACTCAGGACTTTGCTATCACAAAGCGCTGACTCCGCTCCAGCACAGTTTGTGTCCCCCACTTATTGAATCTGCCTATACAGTTCACAGTTCCAGGTAGAACCACCTGAGGGGACGTCTTGCTGGGCTTTTCTAACTTGAGCGTGTAACATGTTACGGGGAAGGCTCGTGTACAACAGTTGGTTAGGCTCCATTCCCAGAGTTCCCGGCTTCCTAGCTCTGGGGCAAAGCTCCAAACTTTGCATTTTTAACAAGTTCTTAGGTGATACTGCTGCTGGCAGTACGAGACCACTTTGAGAACCAATTCCTTAGATAAAAGGAAGTGCCGCGGCTTGGGATCCCCCTTTCTTTTCATCTCTGTCCACCCTGTCCGCATTTATGCAATTTTCCCTCCTCTGTGTCAGTCCCCAGCTTTTGGGCTGCTTTAGCGGTTCCACTCCTGTCCCTGGTTCTCAAAGTGTATGGTGGCGGCGGCGGCGGTGATGGGGAGGGGTTGCCCCTGCCCTAGCCTTGCACAGCTTGGTCCTCACAGCCTTTACTGATTTTCCACACAAATTGCGCCGGTTCCCCTGTCTCGCTTGGGTGTGGATTATCCACACTCTTCCTCTACTCCTTGCTTCAAGTGAAACCCTTTCTGCAACTTTGCAGCGGTGATAAGGCTTGCCGCTCGCCTCCCTGCGCTCAGCAGCCCTCGGGGAAGCTCTCCTGTGCGGCTGCACGCTCTCTAGCGCACCAGACCCAGCCTGGGGCAGAGGGACATTCCGAGTGCCAGCTCTGCCCTAGGACTCAATCTGGCTCCAGTTCGGGGCTGCGGGGTAGAGCCGGTGCAGAAAGCTCCAGTGTCTAGGCTTCAGGCGCTGAAGCCCGGAGGGGGGCGGTAGCAGCGTCAGGTGGCTGCTCTGCGTCCCCGCGCGCCGCCCAGTCAGATCCTACTCCGCGCCCTGCCTTGGCTGGAGAGGGAGTCGATCGCTACCTCTGCCGCTGGAGCCACGTTCCTGGGAGCTGCGGTGGCTTGGGATCCCGGCCGGAGAATGTGAGAGGTGGCCTCTCCGAGTGCCCATTGCCCTCCCTGGCACTCTCCTCTTCCACTCTATAGCCCTCATTGGACAGCGAGCGCTAGCCTCGATCTCCGGGGACAGGAGAGCGGCGACTAGGCGCACAGCCCAACAGAAGTTGGGTAGTGCTGGGCAGCTGTGATCCAGCTGCTCCAGCGGGGTGGGCTAGGAGACCCGGAGAGGCAGGCGCAGAAGGGTTCTCTATCTGGGCTAAGAGGAACTGGGAGAGAGGGGGCTTGAGTTCGTTCTTTCTCTCCCCTGGCCCCGGGGCGCCGGGCAGTGGGAGAAATGCTGAGCCCGCGCCCAGGCGACCGCCGCCGCGGCAGCAGCCTCAGCAGCAGCCTCAGCATCAGCACCGGCGGGACAGCGACAGCGGGGGCGGCGCAGGCGCACTGTGCCCGGCGGAGCCTGCAGTTCCCGAGCCCCGTGTGCGGCACCGCCACAGTCTGGGCAGCGGCGGCCGGGGGAGCGCTACTACCATGAACTGCCTGGTCCTCCTCCCCAGAGCTGCTCATCCGGGTCGGGCTGGAGACACAGTCAGGGGACCCCGCCGCCGCCGCCGCGTCCCCTCTTCTTTCGGCTCGATCTTCTCCACCTTTTCCTCCTCTTCCTCCACCTTCTCTTCCTGCTTCCCCCCCTCCCCCGCCGCGGATCCTGGCCGCCGCTCTCCAGACCCAGGATGCCGGGGGGCAAGAGAGGGCTGGTGGCACCGCAGAACACATTTTTGGAGAACATCGTCAGGCGCTCCAGTGGTAAGGAGAGTTGCAGTTCAGAACACCCCCACTTCCATCCCGCCCGCGCGCGCCCCCGTCCCATCCCTCTCCTAAGGGGGGAGGGGGATGCAGGGAGTCTTACCTGCTGGTTTCAGTTACTAGTCGGACTTGATTCTGGTGGGTAGTGGGTGGGAGTGAGGTGATGGAAGAAAGTTAGTTGATTTCCTTCCTGGGAGTCGTACTCCCCCTGTCCCACCTGTCCAGAACCCAGAGCTGGGGAAGGGGGTGGGGTAAGTAGAGTGTAGGTACATCGGGAGAATAGATTTGAAATTTCGCTTTAATGAAGGATACCTTTCTTGTTTTTCCTCTTCCCATATTTATTCCCAAGTAGCCTGTGTGGACTGACCAAAATTTTAAGAGTTAATCTCAGAGGAAGGATTTTCTTTAAATTGGGAATGGCTGCGAAAGTGGCTAATCAGATTTAAGTCTCTGGAAGGACTTTTGGTCACAATTGGCACAGCTGAAAGCTACCCAGTGTTAGGGAGAGTAGTTGGAGTTGAACCTGAAAAAGTGCTTGAAAAATGGGAAGGCATCACTAGGGTCAAATTTGTATTTAAAGTTTCTTGTTTTGATTCTTTTCATTAATCATTGATCTATATGATATATTTCATTTGGTTTAAACAAAAATGTAGACCTGAAGCAAGAGCTACCGTGCTTTAAATGCAATTGGAGAAGGAATTAAAAAAAAAAAAGCCATCCTATCTGGCTACTGATATGAAGGTTTTGTCTTAAAGTGTCTTTAAAATACCACTTATGCATGTATTTCCTACAAGATATTCTGGATAGGAATAGCTATATATTTCACATTTGAGACCTATAAACTTCACGTTTTCACTGAAATCTGTATCTTCTACTTGTTTTTAATTCTTTTATATAATTTGTAACCTCATAAGAAACATATATTGAGTATCCTTTAAAGTTTTTCCTTCAGAGGCCTGTTATTTTGTTTGAAGATCCCTTGCTAGGAGAATTAAGAGAAAGACAGTTCTGCCTATGGAGTACAGTAGACCTTGGAACAAAGCAGTGGAGACACTCTATGCAGTTCTGTAATTCCTTGTTTATTTATCACTCATTGAAACAATATGTATTTGGGTGCCTTATACAATCAACACTCTTTGAATCCTTTGGATAAAAAAGTGACTGAGACATTTCCCCTGTTCTCAGGAAGCTCCTGCCTGGTGGGCAAGACAGTCACACTTAAATGATAATAAATAATCAAATGCAATGATGTTTTTTCTGAGTTTGTAGACTGATTCTTAGATTAGGATATTCTCTAATACTAGGCTTGCAAATATTTCTTCTGATTTGGGGACTGTATGTCCAAAATGTTCCCCTTAAATCTCCAACTGGTATTGGGTTTTATTCCCAGGTTTGTGACTCCATTTCTTCCATTTCGGTCAATGCTTAGTACTATAGAAGTCTAGAGAAGCTGTCTTATAATTGGGTTGAAAAATGAACTGGTATAACCTAGTCTTGTATGCATTTTCGTATCCACAGTATTTTTAGCATTCCAGTGTGATTCATATGAATTTTCAATTTTTATAATGTAAAATGTAAATTCATAGTGGCGTGTAATTTCTAAACTTGTACATTACTTTCTTGTGCTAACACCATACATAGATTTAGAATATGAGGGCATATTACTTTTAAAATAACCAGTCGTTGGGGAATTTAAAGGTTATTGGAGTCAGTTGCTTAGGATGTATGAGTATTATTTCAGCTTTCTCATCCTCCTGGGTTACTTCAATTCCACGTAATTTGGTCTGTGAGAGGACTTTACAGAGAAGACCTTAGAAAATAAAACCCACAGACTCTATAACTCTGCTTGGTAAAGAGAATGAAGATGAGACTCCCTTGATGGAAGTTTACTAATATAGCATCTTGGGTTGAAACTTCTTATACAGTCTGGAATTATGAGCCAGGTTTTATAATGTTTTGCTTCAAATATAGCATGAAATATCTGCTACTGTTGCCTCCATTTTACATCTACCAACCAAATTGATGAATATTTTATCTTTTCTATATTTCATACTCATAATTGTTTTGTTGGTTTAATGTTTATTTCCATGGATAACACCAAGTGTGAGTGAAAATGTATCTGCTTTGGCATTTTAAAATCCCACCTCCAATTGCTTATGGTTAACTTTGAATAGCGCTACTTGAAACCCCTGAGCTTCATTTGAAATGTGTTTGAAACTTAAATATATGTACACACCTATATCTAATAAGTGAGGAAAAGTCTCAGTACTTCTTTCACAGGAATACTTCAGGAATGGAGAATTAGAGTATTGGTCTACACATTCATGTGGGAATATTCCCACAGTTGTCATTTCTACATGATATGGCAGAGAAAGTGAAAAATTCATTGTATGAGATTGTTTGAGATTAACAGAACACTTCTTCAGGATTCTCAGAGATGGATCAGTTCTTTTTCACATTGAAGATTTTGTTATTCAATAACTAACAACATTGAAGGTGATGTTTTGGCAGGGCTTTAGTGAGAAAAGAAAGTAAAAGAGCCAGCATTCCCAATCTATTTAAGAACTGAACAGAGACTTGCACTGTATATTGACCTGTACCCCAAGAAATGCTTTTCTTTCTGGGACAATGTCCTTTTCTCATGAAAAGATCAGATCTTGTAGTGAGAGTCAGATAAGCATAGGAATATATATATGTGTACACACACACACACACACACACACACACACACACACATGACATGGAAACATACAAATAAACAGGCAGGCATCTGCCCAGACACAGAGACAGACACACAGGAGGTAAACTAAGTCTTTCTCTTTCACACACACAATGGGAAAAAGAGATATAGGAAAACACAAAAGCACATGGAGAGGAGAGAGAGAGGTTGGTTAGACATGAAAGGGAAAGGGGCACAAAGAGAAAACATCAGTCATTTATTTTTGCCCTTGGGTAGCTAATGAACAGAAATCTCAGTCAGTTAGAAATCCATCAGAGAACTTTTTGATGATGCAGAACAAAGGAGCAAGAAGTATGGCATATTTGAATATAGCTTTTAAACCTTAGAATTTCCCAATAAAGTTCCAAACTCTTCAGCTGCAATTTCCCAGAATAATAGTGTATTTCCTTCCCTAGAGTAGCAGCTATAACCTATTTGCTGTTATTTTACACCTCTTGAGATTGGATTTTTATTTTCCTTATTTAGTGGACTCTGTTATGGGAAAGGATTGCAACTTGTTACTGGTGATTCAAAGTCTATAAAATAAAATAATGAGAGCCCCTGAGTAGGAAGGCTATCCTACACACACACATGCTTTGTAGACAAATCTCAAAAATAGGACCAGTAGGGAATTTCTTTCTTTAGTTTTAAGATTAAAGACAAGTTAAGATCATTTGTAGACAAGTAAAAGAAATTAAAATAATTCTTTATTTGTGATTCTAGTAAATAGAACACATTCTTACTTCAAGGAGTTGTAAAGGGGAAAAGTATAAAGGGCAATAGAAATGTTTAGATAAAATTTTTTAAAATATATTTTTATTTTTGAATGACATAGCAATTACACCTATTTATGGGGTATAGTGTGACCTTTCAGTATGTGTATACCATGTGTAATGATCAGATCAGGGTAATTGGTGTATCTAGCAATTCAGGCATTTACCATTTCTTTGTGTTGGGAATATTCAAAATGCTCTCTACTAGCTATTTTGAAATATTGAACTAATTGTTATCAACCATAGTTAAGTTTAGATGAATTTTTGGCTAGTGGGATCAATATAAGTTGTTAGGAAGGAAAGGTTTGAGAACAATGTGTGAGTTCATTACATTGAGCAGTGCCACCTACGAGGCCGCTGCCCCAAGTCCGTACTTACTAGGTCTGTGTCTGGAACATAATTAGGATTTCTTCCCTTATGTAAATTTTAATTATTTATGCAAGTTATTCATCAATGTAAATTGGGCTGTAGGGAGCAGTAAACTTGTGGTTGGAAGTTAAATACCTGAAAGAAAGGAATTGTTTTAAGACTTTTAGGTAGAACTTTTGATCAAGAAGGCAAAAATAATATTTCGTAGCCCTCAGTCTGATTATGTCATATGTTATCTTTGATTCCTTAATGAAGAGGCAGAAGTGATTAGCTTGAGTGACAGAAAACTAGGTTTCCATTTTAAAAAATTCTAACTACGAATTAGTATATTTTTATAAGAAATCAATTACTGTTTCTCAATATTTTAAGCACTATGCAAAATTAGGTATGTTTTTCTAGTTTCATGAAAACTAGAAGTAATTTTCTCTTTGGAGGAAAAAATGGCTCAGGAAAGAAGAAAATAGAGAAGGTAGTGTTTTCTGAATCTCTCATCTTTCAAAAGGAGAAGCTCAATCTCCCCAATATCCTATTTTTCTAGAGATAGGTTGCTCAACCAGTTTTTTAATTCAGTCATCTTTTTTTTTAATAGAAAAATTGTTTTTGTGTTGTAATTTATATTTGTGAAAACCGGAGTCTTAAGTCTATGAGAGGAAATAGAATTAGTGATTTAAAAACAATAAAAAAAGGATAATGACTTTTAAGTATTATTCATTTTAAAACAAATGGTGGAAAGCAAATGGGTTTTTTGTTATAAGTTTCTTGATTTTTTTCTTGAAAGACTTTCTGTAACATCTAAGACACTATTCAGGAAATATTGATAAAACCACATAGTGTTTTTGAAGCATTGGTTTACCCAGGTCTTAAAATGTACCACTTTAACATTTAAAATGTCAAAGAGGTTGAAATTATACTGACCACTTCCTAAATTATATTGATAAGTAAGCCAGAGACTGGTGTCTGGCTTTGGAGCCCACACTGTATTATATAACGAATGAAGAGCATTACTGACTACAGGGTTGCTAACCCTGGGACACTGTTGACTGACTGCACTAGAAATCTCCCTCTTTTTCTATATTTTGCTTGATTCCAGAAGTAGGATGTGTAAGAAATCCACTTACTTAGCCATCTTCTAACTGGCCTAGTAAAAACCCCAACATAAAACCACCCTTTTTTAATGGAAGGGAGTAATTTTATTTTAATTGATAAGGACTGAGTAGGTTTCCAGGAAGAAACCCTGTCGTTTAATCGATGTTAATCTTTTACTTCCATTGTGATGAATAGCTGTTTCCTGGGTTGGAGAAACAGTGCTTCCAACTCCCCAGTTGGAGCCTAGGCAAAGGTTGTGGTGTTCACCGCAGTTCTGTAGTTATCCTGTACCACAAGAGGTCACTGTGGGTTCTGGCACAGGTGAACTAGCAGTCAGTATCTTTCTTTTTCTCCCCACTTCCCTCCACCCCCACAAATCTAATCGGGAGTCAGTGTAGTTAATTGTTGTTCTCAGAAGAAAATATCTAAAATATAAGACAGAAAAGTTGAGTGAAGTAAGGTACTTCTTTCTTTTAATTACTAAAACTTAATTGATGACCAACAACATTATATGACTAAATGAATGTGATATTAACAAAATAGTTAATATTATCATGTGAAATTGATAAACTATTTTAGACTAATAGAATATTTACTTTAGTGGATACAATTGTATTATACAATATCAATGTCATGACAATGTGTGTGAGATATAAAGTTTTGCAGAAAAATGCCTTGAGTATAATGCTCCTGACCAGGCATATAACTACATATTTTCTATTTCAACCAAATTCTTCTTCTACCAGATGTCTTCATATAATTTATGTTAAATTTGCAAGGTAGAATCAGTTCATAACAGTGCTTTAGTTTTGTTGGAAAATAGTTCACAGATTTAGAGTTACTTCCCTGGGATGTTATGTCATTACAGTGTTTTGATGTTCAAATTTTAAAGTAAGATACAAAGTCGAAACAATTTATTTTCAAAGTTCCCTAGTTTATTAAACTCTAAAAGACATATGATTGGGGATATATTAATTCCTATCAATCAGCAAGTGAATTTTGATTTTAGGGATTTTTTTTGGTAGGTTTGGAAACTATGTTGACAGATGCTTTGAAATTTACCACATAAAGTTGGTTTTAATGGTAAAAATTAAAATATGTCAGAGTGCTTTAATGCATGAAAGAGATGTGTTATGAAATCAAGTAAACATGAATTACAAGTCTGAGACCAGTGGCATTTATTGTTGTGGAAACTGAGGTCAAGGAAAGTACTAGGGTTGATGGGCTTAAAGAAATGGACATTTATAAAACATTCATTTCCAAATAACAGAGTGGAATTTTAGAACAATTCTCAGCATGTTCCATTAAATATTTTGGCTTGACACCTGCCATGACAAGTAATCATTTAAATATTATTATTTTAGATAATACAGAAGTTAATATTGGAAAGTTTGAGTCTTAAAAGATATTTGATCGAATGAAGGCAATGATAATTATTGTCATATAAATCAGCATTCCAGACATTATTTTAGTATTTGGTTATATGAGAATATGGTTACCTAATGAAGTGACATAGAACTGTGCAATCTAGATGGTAGTTTTGCAATGTGTTAAGTTTGCACTTGGAGAAAGAAAAGTAAATAAATGAGAAAAATAATTTAGAAAGATTGGAAAGCTATTTGAAATTTTACTGAAAATGTTTCTTTCTCTTTTTGGGCCTGATCCAATCATAGACAGAGGACCAGTAAGCCTCTGGACTTAGAGAAGAGATGTGAGATCTGAGCTTAAGTGTAAAATCATAGCTGCTTATAGTTATAATGACATATTACTGCTTATCTCCTATTCCAATTTGATGTGAAGCTGAAATATCTTCTAACTATTTTTGTTTTAATCTTCCAGGGCTTAAATGCTGAACTATTTTATATAAGATAGAACTGTTTACAATTTTGTAGATTCTGATTACTTTTTTTAAAAATAATTTTTCAATTAGGAGTTATTGATGGTGAATTTTATCCCTGGGAATCAATCCTTGCCTGATTAAGTATCTTCTGAAAGTTTGCCTTGGGTCAAAGCTCTTACAATCCAGCCTCAGATTGCTGAATTGAACTAAAAATTGATAAAACCCACTTGCACTGAGGGGAAATGTTAAACTTTTTCCTGATTTTTTTTTTTTTTTTTCCTGGAAGCCTTTTCCCTGGGCTTCTCTGGGTCTCTGCAGGCACCATTTTTGTTTGGGGTAAGGTAAGCACAATGGGTTCATACTCATATATTTGCAGCATTGTAACAATAGAGAAATTATACATTGAATGTTAAATAGTTTCAGAGTAAGTCCCCTAAAAACAACTCCTGTCTCTTTTCTTGACTCTCATGCCTTTTATAGTTAATTGTTCATTAATGTAACAAAATCTTATTGAGCGCCCACTGTGTGCCAGACACTGATCTAGTACTAGGATTGCAAAATAAACACAATGACAAAATAATGTTTTTCCTTGAGGAGCAGTGTGCACATTGGTTAGGGGAGGACCACTTTTGAGTCCTGGCTGATGCTCACTAACTCTGTGACCAACTTACCTTACCTGTACATAGTGTCCTTATCTGTAAAACACAGATGAGGGTTGGAATGAGGATTAATAAGCTAATATGTGCAAAGTGCAGAGAATAGTGTCTGGCACATAACGAGCACCATATCTATGCCATTAATTATTATTATCATTTTGTTGTTTAAATCTTCAAATGCAACTTCTGGGATTAATGCCTTTAAATTTGAGTCATCATTTCCTTCCATACCACTTGGCAGCTGATTTGTCTAGTTCATAATGCTGAAACTTCCGAGAAGATTGTAAGTGAGCATTAAATTGTAAATCCAGAGACCTTTTTAAATCTGTATTTTTATGTCTGCAGGATTTTCTATGGCACTCCCCGCCCTCCACACACAGATACATGTTATCTCTCATACCTACATGCTCTCCTGCCCTTCTTACTGAATTCTTTCTAGTTTACTCTCTTCTTCCCTTCCCTATCCTTCCTTGCTCTCCTAAAGATCCACCAGTTACTCAGGTTTCCCCTTCCTCTCTTCTTACATCTTCATCCTGCTTTTCAGAGCAAGCTTGTCCTCTGTCATCTTTTAAACCCCATTTTCATGCTCCAGTCCTTTGTTTGCAGTGGTATATGGAATTTCTTTTGTTCTTCTCCTAGGTCATCTAAAACTCCATATGCCCAGAACTGAATATTTGCTTTTGGTCTCAAACAGGATGATTTTCTTTGGTATTTTCTCATGTCTGTCAAAGGCATCTTTAATATTTTTGTCTTTTATTCTCAAAATCTTAGGGTCACCTTTGATTTCCTACTCAGTAGAACATTAGTCTCACTCCCAACCTGATTTCAATCCTAGGGGTAAGAGTTTTGCCATCTATTTCTCTCATACTTCCTGAAAGTGCTGTGTGGAGAGTAAGTGAATTTGTGCCATTCACTCTCCTGACTCATCTCAGGGTGTGAAACCTGACCATAACTGACCTCATACACAGCCAATGTATATAAATATGACCAAAGATCCACAAGAGTTGCCTCATTAGCTGAGCTCAAAAACCAAAGATCTCCTCCAAGAGTAAAGAGTGAAAAATGGAACGTTTCTCTTCCTGGCTGCTAAAGCAACCTTTTTCTCCATAAGAGCAACTACGGTCAAGGTTGCTGGTAATCTTCCTAGATCTCTTCAGGGCACTTCCAAGGCTCAGAGACACCTGTCCTGGCCCTAGCCCTTGCCTGCAGTGATACACCAAGACTCTCCAGGATTATAACACCTACCTTGTGGTGTTGCTGGAAAGATTCAGTGCAGCAACAGATGTCATAGATCTTACACTGCACTGCATAAGAGGAAGGGCTCAAAACAGTCACCTTTTCATATTTTTCTAGATAAGGTAAAGTAGGAGAAGTTTCTTTTTTCTTTTTTCAGTTTCAAGAAAGTCAAGTAATAAGTAATTGAGACTTTCCTAATGCAAGTTGAGCTTAAAAGCATTTGGGTTCACTTTATCAATGGTTTACTAATTTGGAGAAAAAACAAACAAATAAATGACTCACCCCTGCTCATCTCCTTCCATGCCAAACAAAAACTTACTCTTTAGAGCAAAAGAAGCACCAGCAATGTTGACCTCAGAACCTGACAGTTCTTCAAGAAGTTGAAGAAGGAAGCAGGACCATTAGCCTCCTTTTGTAACTGACCCAGTGAAGACCACCCAAGGAAGGAAGTGGAATCTGTAGATCTGTATTTTTCTCTTGAATAATTAGCTCCTGTTGCATACACTGTAGGAAAAAAAAATCAAATAAAGCTTTAGAAAAGTAACTGGATTGCAATGCACTTATAAAATCTCTTCTGTGTTTGTACCATGTGTCAAGTTACATCAGTCTTTCAATTGTAGTTCAATTTAGTTATCTTGCCATTAGTGTTTGGTTGCCTTAAAAGGTTAATGTCAAAGAAAACGTGTAGTCCTTTCAGGAAAATTGTTGGTGTATAAAAAAAAATTATTTGTAGGATTTAAAATGATTTCTTGAACACTTCATATGTCATTCTTTTTTCCTGATAAACATATCTTGACTTATTTTGCTTTTATTCCCCAATATTGTATAACCAGTATATGTCTGAAGGCTTTAGATATTTTAAGAAATTTCATCATAACGAAATTCAGTAAAAATTTGCAATTATCTATATCAGGGTGGATTTTTTTTCTGTATTAGAAGAATATGAATCATATAGGCCATTATTATAGTTATGTTGTGCTTCTAATAATTTTGATCAATCTACATTTTAGAAATTCATCTTCTCATGAACCAAACACCAACTATTAAAAGTAAAAACTGAATTCTTGAACATTTTTTGGTGGAGAAGATATTTTCTGTAATAAAATTTCTATTGTCCCTGCCATTATATATTAAAGGAGCTCATGCATTCTGAACCAGTTTGACTGGATGGAAAAATGATGGAGTTAATGCCATCAAAGAAACACAGAAACTTAAAAATGTACCTTTGATCTTGAAGGAGATGAAAAGTGGAGGCATATTTTTATCTTTGATGACAGCTGAACAACTTTGAATAAATTAACAGATATTTTTTGCATATTTCAAACTCCCACAGTGGTCTGTTTAATGTTGCCACTATTATATAATAATTAGTCGCATTGTGGAAGGCACAAAGTGCATGTCTGTACACTTTGTGTTGCTATAGAATTGTAGGGTAAAGGTGTATTTTGTAAGGATATGAAAGAAACCAGTCTGGTATTTGGTTATTGACATAGAAACAGGCAATGCACAAACCAGAGATCAACATTGTGAATGTGGCATGACATATAAATTATTTATGCTTTTGTTTAGCCATCTGTACCAAGATTTTATTTAACCCAAATAAAATGTGCTATGTGTGCTTCAGTGATTGCTCTGTTATGTGAAACTTAAATATATTTGTAGCTATCACTCACCTAGTAGACAAATTTAAACAAATGATATAGATTCCATAATTTAAATCCATAAGTTCCCAGATGCCATTCAAAATGCAGGGAATTCTGCTTTGGAACACCTATTACTATTCTTTTATAGTGTGGTTGGTTCTTTGAAGCAGTATGCTTAGCTTAGTCCTTATCTGCATTCTTGACAGTATCTAAGCCTTGCTTTACAGTTGTTTATTGACTGTGTAACTTTAAAATAGGAATCAGAAATTTTTTATTTGATTGCTCACTCATCAAACATTTGTGGGTACATAGTAATGAACAAACTGGCATGATTCTTGACCTTATTAATTTCATAGCCTGGTAAGGGAAACAGGTTTTCAATAAATCCACATCAAATATAATTCGAAATCATGGGCAAGCATTTTGAAGGAAAGGGGAAAGGTCCTGTGATTATGTGTTAACAGGGACTAATTTTGATTGGAAAGTAGTGTTGGGAAGACCTTTCTAAGGAAGTAGTGTTAAATTGATATCCAAAGTCAGAAATAACAAGATAAATGGGAAGCATATTTCAGGCAAAGAATAATACATGTGAGTAAAGCTAAGGAGGGAAAGAGAAAATGAATGACTAAATCTATGAAACTCAAAGACTCACACAGTTAGATTACACTGGCTGTAAAGATAAGAGGAGACAGGGGAAGGAGTTTGCATTATATCCCACATGGACTGGACAAACCTACTGGTCACAATGGTTGCTTGTTCAAGGACTGAAGGGAGAAGGAGTGAAAGTAGAAGACAAGCTATAAGACTGTTCAGATGGTCCAGGAATGTGGTGACGGTGGCTTGGCCTGGGGATAGTAGCAGTAGAGGTGGAGAGAAATGGATGTGTCTGACATGTTTTGCTGGTAGAACTATCATAAGGACTTAGTAATGAATTGGATGGCATGGATAAGGAAGGTGAAGGATGACTCACAGGGTTTTGGCTCCAGCATCTGGGTATAGCTGGAGATAGGGAAGATTTCCTTGAGATGGGAGAACTGGAAGAAGGCCATGTTTGGAGTGAAGCTCTAAAGATCACCTGCGTCATCACTTTGTCATATTGCTCTCTTTTCATTTCTTTGAAGAAAAGAAGACTGCAGCCAAAGGACACCTAGTTTAACATTGCTGGATACAGGCATGATTTCTGTCTTCTACCTGCAGAGTTCAGAAAAACAGATATTGCATGTCAGGTGGTTAACTTGGACAGTCTTATTTTTCTTATGTAGCTTCAGATTTTAAAGATTGGTTCAGGTGGGAAGCAAAGTAAACTTTGGAGTAAAACCAAAGTCCCAAACCATATCAAACTTTATAATGAATGGCAATCAGATTTTTGAAAAGGACTCTTCCAGGAAAAGACATTGTTATGTGAGTTTTCAAATTTGCCTTCTTGGTCACTGATTTCGGAATGTTTATTCTTTGGCTCTTTTGAATCAGGATTGTGCAGAGTCCTGGGCTGTGAATGCATGGGACTGTGAGCACCTGTACTTGGTCCTCCTTCAGTGACAGGGAGCAGTGGAGAAAACCCTGAGTGGGGCTTCTGGATTCCTGCAGCACCTTGTCTCTGCTGGAGGAAATCTGTCCCAGGCTTTGAGGGCTTTCAGGATGGCAGTGATGATATCCAGAAGTACTTCTCCAAAGTGAGGACTACATGAACATGATCAGAGGGAAAGTACAGTTGGTTTTCTTCAAAGGCAGCCCTAGACCTTGGCAAAGCTATACATTAGTGAATGTGTTTTCTTCTTTTTGTGAAGTCCTCTCCCTTCCCACCTCCACTGTGTCTTCTATCTTCCTTTATACCCTAGAATTCATTAGTGTTGTTTTAGTCAACTGTTTCACCACTGTGACTACAAGACCAACAAGAACAATATTAGAGGAGGAAAAGTTTGAGGGCTCACAGTTCCAGAGGTCTTAGTCCATAGAAGGCCTGCTCCATTCCTCGGGGCTCCAGGTGAGGTAGAACATCATTGTGGAAAAGTGTGGCAGAGAGAAGCAGCTCATGTGGTGATGAGAAAGCAGAGAGAGACCCCACTCTCCTGATCCTTAATGTATACCCCGTAGCCACGCTCCCAAAGAGCCCCTATACCACTTCTTCCAGCCATACCCCACCTGCCTCCAGTTACCACCCAGTTAATCCCATCAGGGATTCATTCACTGATTAGTTCACCCAATCATTTCTCCTGCAAACCTTCTTGCATTGTCTCACACATGAGCTTTTGGGAAACACCTCACATCCAAACCATAATATGTGCCTTGTCATTTCTTAAAATATCTGAAAACTCCTGCTAATACTCTGAAATACTTCTCTCTAGGATAATTTGCATAAAAAAGTTTAGAGGGAGAATCAGCAGGGCCTTAACCCCCTTGCAAAGGTGTTCCATTGCTGTTTTCTTCTTTATGTGTTTCTTTTTTTTTAATTACTGTATATGTTTAAGGTGTATCACAATGTTTTGATGTCCATATATATAATGACATTATTACTACAATCAAGCAAATGACATTGTTACAGTCAAGTCACCTCCCATAGTTGCTTTGTGGTAAGAGCTCAAATGTGTCTTAGCAATTTTCAGTATGCAATATAATATTATTAACTATATTCCTCAGGCTGTATATTTGATCTCTAGACTTATTCATCTTGCATTACTGCAAGTTTGTACCTTTGACCTCTCCATTTACTTCTCTTTCCTGCACCCATTGTTCATGTCTGGGAATTTCCAGATTCAAGAAGGGTATAGTTTTCACAAAAACAACCCAAAACCATAAAACCAAAAACAATTGTGCCCCCAGAATTGCTGTAGAAAGGAAAGAAACATTCCAATAATTTTTTTTTTTTTTTTTTGGTGTTTTCATTGACTAAGTATAACCTCTCTTTTCCCCCAAATTTCTGTCAGGATTATTGATCTCCTGGTTTGAGACTCTCTCTTTTAGGAATGGTATTAAGATAAAGTGCTATTAATCTAGATAGGATTATTTGCCTGTTGGCTGAAGAAATTGCTCTATAAAGACGAAGTGCCTCCTTATACTAAAAATTAAACAAAACAAACACTTGGACAGCAGTTTGGAAATACAGTGTGATAGAATAGAAAGTTTTAGACAGTGAGGTCAAGTTCTGTCTTTTCCTTACCAGATTCCCCCTCCTTTTAAAAAAATTATTGGTTCTTTTTAGTTATACATGACAGCAGAATCCATTTTGTTGTCATTATACAAGCATGAGATATATTGTATTTTAGTTAGGACACCATTCTTGTAGATTATTTTAGTCAGCTTTTTCACTGCTGTGACTAAATGACCCAACCAGCACAACTATAAGGGAGAAAGAGTTTATTTGAGGGCTCATGGTTTCAGAGGTCCTAGTCCATAGAAGGCTGGTTCCATTCCTCAGGGCTTGAGGTGAGGCTAAACATCATGGCGGAAGAATGTGGCAGAGGGAAGCAGCTCATATCATCAGGAAGCAGAGAGAGAGAGACTCCACTCGTCAGATACAAAATATATACCCAAAGCCACGCCCTAATTCCTACCTCCTCCAGCCACACCCTTCCACTTAACTAATCCCATCTGAGATTAATTCACTGATTGGGTTAAGACTTTTACAACCAATAATTTCTCTTATGAGCCTTCCTGCCTTGTTTCACATGTGAGCTTTTGGGGGACCCTCACATCCAAATCATAACATAGATGTATATGATGATGGAATTCACTGTGCTGTTTTTCATATATGTACATAGGAAGATTATGTCAGATTCATTCAACTGTCTTTCTTTTTCCTATCTTCTCTCCCTTTCCTCCATTCCCCATTGTCTAATCTACTGAATTTCTATTCTTCCCCTCACCCCTGCCCCCTTATTGTAGGTTGGCTTCCACATATCAGAGAAAACATTTGACCTTTGGCTTTTTTTGGGACTGACTTATTTCACTGATCCATCTATTTGCTGGCAAATGTCTTATTTCTCAACATTGCAGAGAGAGGGACATGCTCTGCTCTAAATTACTCTTTGATGTATAGAACAGTAGTTTTTAGGCTATGCTGGAACTGAGTTACTCCATTTTGTAAAGCAATAGTTTGCCATGAACTACTCCATTTTGAGTACAGGTGCCAAGGTAGAATTACTCCACACCTTGTTTGTACAAGTAAACAACCTCCTGTCTGACACCCCCATAAGGCACACATTGATAAATAATTTACACGTGCCAACTTATTAAACTAAACTTGATTAGAGTACCTGAACATGTGGACATTCCAAATCATATCAGGAACACCAGACATGGGAGCTTATCAACCTCATTTGATGAGAACACATCACTTGAGACCTATAAAAGGAGGAAACCCCTGAGTCTGAACACAGTGGCACCTTGACCCCATCCCCTGGTCACTCACCATGGGCCTTGCCCAGGAAAATTGTTGCAGTGACAAATCTCTGATCTCCTGTCCCCATCAAGCTTCAACAAAACGTGGTTTCTTCTGCCTGTGATGATCACAACACTGCCCACTCCGAGCTGACACCTTGAGCTGATAACTCTGAAACTGAAACTGCCATCTGTCTGAACCCTTTGTTATGACAACTCTGTGGAACTGGTTCATTAAAATCCTTATCTTGCCACCTTCAGTCACTCTTTTCCCCTGCATTCATCTCTCTCTCTGTCTGCCTGTGCTCTGGGCTCAGCATCTGTGACCCTGAGGCCATATAACCCTGTCTTAGTCTTTCGGTGACTTATTTGTATGTCATTGTGTGAAGTATGTGTGACTTGAACATTTCACATAATAAAAATTAAGATCGGAATAAAAGAACCTGTGTTTGCCCAGCTTATGACTACCAGGTGACCCACAAGTATTCAGTGAACTGTCACTAATAAAAGTGGTATAGCATGTGAATTTATTGAGTAACAATAATTTTGACATTGTGGAATAACACAAACTTGTTTCACCCATGTTAATGACATATGTGCTCTTGACCTATGTCCGCTGCCCAGTCCTGTAACTTTCCTGATTGGATTTTCCATCTATTAAAAAGGAAGGCAAGATTGCTCAAGGAGAATACTTTCACATGCTTGGGAATCACCTGAGGATCTTGTTAAAATACAGGTCCTGGTTCAGAAGGTCTTGGGTGGGTCTCAGGTTTTGCATTGTTAATAAACTTCTGATAATGCCTGGTGCATATTTTGAGTACTGTGGTACCAGATCAAAGTGTCCCAAACTTGACTGAGCATGAGACTTCTCTCTATGGCTGTATTTTTGTATTCTATCCTGAGGGAGTCAATTCAGTGCATCTGCATTAGAATTTAGCAATCTCTATTTTTGACACTCGTGACAAGATTCTATTGCAGCTGCCAGCATTTAGGAATTATTGCACTAGATTAGTGCCTCTCCACCCTGGTTGCACATTAGAACCACCTGAGAAGATTTAAAAATAAATATTAATGCTTGGGTTCCAGTCTAGACCAATTAAAACAGGATCTTTGGGGCCTGGGATCTGGGATGAGTGACCCCTATGTCCTCCTCCAATCTGTCACCATCTTGTCAAGCAAATGTGCAGCCAAGGTTAGTAAACACTAATGATGATCCATGGGGGGTCATTTTTAAAAGATTCATTTTCTTAAATGAAAAATCATAATGGTATATACTTTTGGAGTCCAGTGTGATGTCCTTATATTTGTATACATTGTGGAATGACCAAATGAGGTTAATTAACATATCCCCTAAAGTATATGTCATTTCTTTATGGTAAGAACACTTAAAATTCTCTTTTAGCAATTTTGGGATATGTAATATA
This sequence comes from Sciurus carolinensis, assembly GCF_902686445.1. Classification (NCBI taxonomy): domain Eukaryota; kingdom Metazoa; phylum Chordata; class Mammalia; order Rodentia; family Sciuridae; genus Sciurus; species Sciurus carolinensis. The sequence continues at coordinate 162,516,830 of NC_062214.1, read as the reverse complement.
TTATTAATAACTGTAGTCACCTTGCTCTGAAATAATCTGATAATAACTTTGTACCCACTGACCAGTGTCTTCCCTCTCCTTATTCATCTCTCTTTCCCAGTCTCTGAGTGAACCACCATTCACTCTCTACTTCTAAAAGGGGTGTGGGTGTATTTCCTAAAACATTGTGTATATATACACCACACTTTTTAAATTTAATTTTTAAAAATTTTCATATGGCCTTAAGGGACCATTTTGAATCCAGGGCTTATGAGTTGGTTTTGAACCTTCCAACTCTTGAGGAAAAAGTACTTGTTTTATTTCAGGTCCATCTCTTAGAGGACAGTGAGTGGTCTTGAAAGAATATAATGTTTCTCAAGCCTAAACCTCTTGTAGGAATCCATTCAAGAACCTGCTGATGTGTGGAATTGCAGCTTCTGAAATCCTTCCTGCTGATGTGGATAATGCCCTGATCCTCCGGCACCCTGTATAGGACCATAATTGTGTATTTGAACCGTTTGAAGTTGAAATGTTTGTAAACATCTTCAAGGACTGAAGCAGCCTGGATGTTAAGGAAGATTCCAGAATTCCTGGCTCCATGCATACTGAGAGAGTGAGAACAAATCCAAATTAGTTTCCGTCATCTCAGAGTGATGACCCTGAGAATTTTGGGCAGTTTCCTTAATGACTTCATGGTTTCTGGAACTTCTGGGCTATCTCACTTTCTAGTATTGCAGCTCATCTGCTGTACAGAGAAGCAATTCCTTTGTAATCAGATTTCTTTTCTCTACCATGTTTTAAAACTAAAGAAAATTAAAATTTTCTGGGTAACAATTTTAATTAGTTTGTTATCTTGTTCTTGATATTTATTAATAATATATTTCTAATTTGTTGAAACAAGAGGTTTTAATGGCTGCAGGGAAATGGAACAGTTATATGAATATTTCATATATGTAGAATGTTTCAGTTAACATACAGACAAATTTACAAAAGAAGGTCATGGATCCTTTAGGTTTTGGCATTTCCCATCTAATTTGGTCCTATTTTTAAAAACTCTCTTATTTCTCATTTTAAAATAGTGTAGTTTAGCTATTACTGATAAATATAATTTTATAGGTTCAATATTTAAAAGTTTTTCTCTTGCACATGCATGCACACATGTACCCTTGCATACATTGCAAACTTTCTCTCCATATATGACACAGTTGGAAAAGAATTTTGCATACAATAATATTTTATAAAGACTTTCTGCTCCAATAGTTTGGAAAAACTTCGCTGATTTTATTAATTATTTAACCTCCATAATTATCCAGAGTCGTGGTTATCATTATCACTAGTTGGTGTATGAGAAAAACTGATGATCGAATTAAAACTCCCCAGTTTTCCAGTTATTCTCTTGGTAGTATTGAGAAGGGATCCTAGTGTGGAGAGACTATTTGGGACAGGACTTTTTGTGGTATTTTGATTGTTATGAAAATTTATCAGTTGATGAGTTCTTATATTAGCACTTTGGCTAATTTACTCAATTATGGTTTTATAAAATGCTCAGAAATGATAGAAGTAGTTCTTTTATTTGTACTCCATAGGCATAAGGTGTGTATTATTAAAGAGCAATCATTAAAGCTTTATGGTAGGGGCTGGGGAGCACTGGTTGGCTTACTTCACTCTTTGATGGCCTAAATTACTGAACTCAGTTGTGAAGTATAAAGATGAATGGAAAGCATGTTTCATGAACTATTTTTTTTAACTTTAAGTTGGTTTTAAAAAAATGCTGAGTTTCTAGGTCCAATTCAATATGCAAACAGATACTATAGAATGTACCTGGCAAATATCTAAATTGTTTTTATTCTGCTATTGGTTAAGATCCAAAGGATTTTATTTTGAAAAATGACCTTGAAGTAATGAAAAATATCCACTACCCACTTTTGATATAACTTTCACGTTTTTTTTTTTTTCCCTAAACACATCTACCTTGAAGCCAAGAAGGAGAATTAGTCTTCCATGCAGGAAGTTTATTTAGGTCTTTACCTTCATGCCCAAGCTTCCTATTTTTCCATCCAAAGCAAAAAAGAGACACAGTTTCCCCTAGAAAGAGTTTGAATTTGCAGATATCTCGGGCAAGAATTAGAATTTCGGGAGCATGCGTTCTAGTTGCTGCTTCTCGGTAGTCTGGGCTTTGCAAGTCTCTGGCTTATTGCTTGATGAGTGATCAGTACAAGAGAAAGGGAATTGTTTTCTGGGTTGGAGACAATGGGACAGTATCAGGCCCAAGGCCTCACATAGTGTTAGGACACCATTCATGGTTGCTTTTGTTATTAATTTTGTTATTGGGTAGGGTTGTTTTTATTGGCATGTAAGTGAAATAATGTATCAACAACAAATGGGTAGTGATAGCTGGGCCCCGCTAAGCTGGACTCTGTTTTCTCCTTGCGGAGCTATTGAGAATGGTGTGGTGGGGCAGGGGAGGATTTTTAATTGCAGAGTCGACTAGGAACAGTTAGAGCTCCTGATTCAAACCTAACACTTGTCTTAAAAACAAGTTTGTTTATGAGAGAGGGAGGCCTGCAAAGCTTTTGGAGGGTTGCTTCGGGCATGTTTTTAAAACCATGAGATGCAACCCTTCATTGAGGTGTGAAATTGATTTAATGGGTTTTGACTTACACACCTCAGAACTGAAATAGAACAGAAAATGGTAGAGTACATCTCATGCAGTGAGTGCTGTCCTAAGAAATCTTTTTAGTTGTGTGTTCACATGGGTTCACGCCTACACATGCTTTGTGCATGTCTACACACCTGACTATTTATTTCTTATTATATTACTATATTTCTCTTTCTTCAGACAGTTAAAAAAAAAGCAAGTCCGAAAAATACTGGGTTGCTAAAGAGTAGCAGAAGAGGTAAATCATGTTCAAAAAATTATGTAACGGATGTGACCTAGTCAGGAAAGATCCCCTGCAGTCATGCCAGTTTAGATCTAAATAAAAGTAGATGTCAACAGGTTGGGAAGGGGAAGATAGCAAGTGAAAAGTACCATGTTTGATAGGCAAAAGGTGGAGGCAAAGTACTTTGAGTAGTGGGCATCACTACTCAATATGTTTTGGGAACACAGTGGAGAAACTGACATACTTCAGTAGCATAGGCTGTAGTAGTAATGAGATGCATGCTTGCATTAGTAGCAAAGGTGAGGCCAGATTTCAGAGGACTCTAAGTCTGCAAGGGGATTTGAGATTTGATAATGTAAGTTATTGGGATTCTCGAGGGGTCTAGGATGGAGGAAGCTTTCCAAGGGGTCAATTTAAGATTAGTCTGAGCATAAGAGTGAAAATCAGGAGGAGTTAAAGCAGGGAGACTGGGTAGCTATATGCCCGGCCATGGTTGTCTGATGATGCAGTAGAGAGCTTATGGATTACAGAGGGTAAACTGACCTGGAACAAGAACGGAAAGAAAATAATTTTAGATGATTGTATTTATAATTGATACTACAAATAAAGAGGCGTTATAGAGGAGTTTATGCTTTCTGAAGCACTTTTGCAGCAATGGGTTCATTTTGATCTTTACTCTAACCCCCTATAGGTACCATGGAGAGGTATATTACCATTCTCCTAGCTAAGCCTCAGCTTAGATGTCACTGTTTTCCTAAAACTCCTGATTCTCTGATCAAAAGGGATTATCCACTCTTCTTCTTGAGTTTTCTTTTAAATCTATATGCAGTGAAATGCACAGATTACAAGTATATAGTTCAATGACAAATGTTAACCTGTGCAAGTTATATCACAATAGAGAACAATGACAGCTCCCAGAATGTTCTTTTTTGCCTCTTTCAATGAGTCCCCTGTTTATTTCCTTCAGAAATTGTTGTTCTGGATAATTAGCATATTTTTCGCCTTAAGCATTTAACACAAAGAAAGAAAGAAATCATTGTTCTGATCCCTATCACCATGTTACCTTTGCTATATTTAAATTTATTTGAATGAAATTATTCAGTATACCTATATTAAGTTTTTGGCTTCTTTGGTAACCTTTACATGTTTGAGATTCCTGCATGCCGTTAACTGTATCAGAAGTTTGTTCCTTTTTTAGAGCTGAGTGGTATTTCTTGTATGAATATGGCACAATTTGGAATCTGTTCTCTTGTTGATGGACATTTGCATTATTTCCAATGCTTTGACTCATATGAATGAATATGATGTGAACATTTTTCTGCAAATCTTTTTGTTAACATATGCTTTTATTTCACTTGAATAAATACCTAGGGGTGAAATTTCTGGGTCATAGATGAATATTTAACTGTACAAGAAAATGTTTTCCAAAGCGATCATACCATTGTCTATCCTCACAAGCATTTTATAAAGAGGTCCAGTTGTTTCAGATTCTCATACTTGTTTTGTGGTGTTATCCTTTGTAAGTACTCTGAAGGGTGAGCAGTGATGTAGCATAGTGATTTTAGTTGTTACTCACCTCATGCCTGATGCTTGTGAATGGCATATTTTGTGCTTATTACTGTTGCCTATCTTATTTAGTGAAATGCCTGTTCAAGTCATTTGCTTATTTTATCAATTAGGTTGTTTGATTTTTGGTAGAATTTTTAAAAAATATATTCTGGATTGGAGTTCTTATGGGATGTCTGAATTGTGAATATTTTCTCTCAGGCTGTAGTTTTCCACTTTATTTTCTTTACAGTAGCCTTGAATGCTTAGTTGATTTTAATTTTGCTGAAGCCTAATTTGCCAACATTTTTTTATGGTGATTGCTAAATGAGTCTTATATAAGAAATTTTTGTCTTCTTCCATATTGCAAGATTTCCTCCTGTGCTTTCTCTTAGAAGTTTTCTAGTTTATGCTTTTGTAGTTGGGTCTATGACCTTTGACTCCTTAGCCTTAAGAGACATTTCCACTGGGGCCATATCACCTAATGAACTGTCCAAACTGAGAAGTCCTCTTGGGATGGACACAGTTAAAGGAACGTCTCACCTGATATATCTCTATTTTTTTTTAGTTTATTTATTTATTTTTTATTTTAGAATTTTTAAATTTTTGCCTACTTTTGGTTGCTTCCTAGTGTCCTTAAGAATTGTTTTTTTTTCCCCCCCCCCGATATGTTGTTCTGTGCTTCTTGATAGTATCTATTCTACTAAGTTGGATTTGGTTGTTGTATATTTGTTTTTCTAAACATGTAAATTTGTTGACAGCCAAGAGTATGTTTTATTTATCTTTATTTTTATTGTCTGATCCAAAGCAATCCCTTTTATGTAGTAACTACAACTTAGTAAATGTTGAATTGCATTATTGTTTTTATGAAGACCAACTTTGAGACAGAACTTAAAATCTGCTACTCATAAGTCCATTTTTATTTTTAGTATACCACCCTGAGTATGAGCCCAAGGGGGATTGTTTTTAGTAGATAGTTTGAAGTACTGTATTCATGTTAGAATTTTTTAGTTTTTAAATATTTTTATTTTAAAATATTTTTCATTTTTATGTAAATATTTTAATTAATTAACTTTAATTTATGATCATGTTATCTACAAAACTGCTTAAAGTTGCTGTCTGAAATGATTGGATTTTCTATCAAGGTTGATACCAAAAGATATTTCTTTTGTGTGTTAATTTTATACCTAAAGCAAACCTACTTTACTATATAAAATAGAGCAGAGATATCTCTTATATATAATACTGACAGTTTCTAAATTCTGTGTAGTATGTGGTAGACAGTAGTATCTCGGAATAATTTTATTTTAAAAGAAGACCCTTTGGTATATATACACAATGAAATATTATTCAGCCATAAAGAAGAATTAAAATTATGGCATTTGCTGGTAAATGGATGGAGTTGGAGAATATCATGCTAAATGAAATAAGCCAATCCCAAAAAATGAAGGGCTGAATGATTTCTCTGATAAGTGGATGATGATACATAATGGGGTGTGGGAGGGAGGCAAGAATGGAGGATGGATTGTATAAGGAAAATGAGGGGTTGGGGAGCTGGGAGTAATGAAAAATAGTAGAATGAGACACACATCATTACCCTATGTACATGTGTGATTATGCGAATGGTGTGACTACTTCGTGTACAATCAGAGTAATGATAGTTGTACCCCATTTGTGTACAGTGAATCAAAATAAATAAATAAAAAAGAAGACTTTATTTTTTATTTTATTGTTAAAAATTTTTTATTTGTTCTTTTTAGCTATATATGACAGTAGAATGTATTTTGACATAATACACATACATGGAGTATAACTTCCCATTCTTGTGGTTGTACATGATGTGGAGTTACACTGGTCATGTATTTATATATGAACATAGGAAAGTTATGTCCAATATATTCTACTGAAAATAATACCCTTTAGTACTATTTAAAATTAGACTTTTCACGATCAATCTAATATACAAAGGATTGGTCCCATCATTTCAAAATTATATTAATAGAATTTTTGGAGCGGGTCATCCAATTTGCCTCTGTTATCAAGTTGAGTATTTGTGGAAAAGTGACTATAGGGTTTTAATAAATTAACTCATTTTTAAGTGTAATTATTATAGTCATTAATATTATTTAGTAGTAATCACACATTGTTTTCATAACATAGGGTATACCTGAAGGCAAAGAGGTATTACAATTTGGTTTCTTTTAAACCGCATTTTCAGTATAAAGCTTGTATTTATTGCAGATCTGTATTGATTACATCAATTTCAAGACTAGGTCATGTTACTTGTACCATAATCAGGCATCTTTTTGAATTTGCCTTTTTAATTACTTGAAAGAAATAAATTTTTAAATAAAACTATTAAACAACTTCCTTTTGTTTTTTCTTTCTTCCTTAGAATCAAGTTTCTTACTGGGAAATGCCCAGATTGTGGATTGGCCTGTAGTTTACAGTAATGACGGTTTTTGTAAACTCTCTGGTTATCATCGAGCCGACGTCATGCAGAAAAGCAGCACTTGCAGGTACGTTGTGGAAAAACTTAGGAATCTTTTCTAAAATTGAAAAAAATTCTTAAAGTAGCTAAAAGCCTTCTACTTATTTGGATTCATGTATATAATCTATAGGGTAAAAATTGTATTAGAAAACTAAGAAGACTGAATTATCAATGGAAATATGTAGTTTAAGAACCATTGTTGTTAACTTTTGCAGAGAGAGTTTTTTTTTTTTTTTTGTATCTGGGAATTAATTTGTTCATTCAACAAAAATTTTTTGATCAGCTACAATGAGCTGGGAGCCAGTTAAAGATGCTGAGTGATCAGAGGAACATCCTATGTCAGAGAACCACTGTAGGACTCAGCACCGGTGGAGCAACTAAAATTGTTTTAAACAAAATAAAGATCAGAAGAGTGGAGGCAAGAAATCAGGGAAGGGAGAAGGGGAGGGCAAGGGGAAGTACTGGCGACTGAATTAGAGCAAATTCCATGCTTTTATAATCATGTCATAATGAATCCTAATGTTATGTGTAACTAAAAAGAATCAATTAAAAAAAAAGAAAAAAGAATAAGCAACCACCCTCCAAGGAGAACATGGTCCATGAGCATTTAAAGTGCATGAGAATGAAGTGCTTATATCCCGTGTCAATCACATGTGGTCTGTAATGTTGGCACGTTGTACTGTTGCTATTTTATCTTATGTAAAATAGAATTCTGACATTTATATTTCTTATAGCAATTTTTAAAAAATATAGGTCATTTCTGCAAGTTTAAAGAGAGTATTATGATAAAAGGAGATGAGGAAAAAGAAAACTATATATAAGAAGCAATTTAGAATCTAAAACTTTTCCACAACATTTTAGTAAGGACAGATGGGTGTTTTTTCCTTGATTTAATTTTTCTTTAAAGCTCTCAACTAAGCACCAGAATTAAATTATTTTAGAACTGTGAAGGATCTAAATTTTTTTTTTTTTTAGTTCAATCCTGTTTTTCAGATGAGAAAACTGAGGTAGAGCTGTGTTAAGGAACTGACCCAGCAAAACAGTGATATACCTTTTATCTATACATTTACACTGAGACACTATATACCTATATCTACCTGTGTCTACATCTACCTCTGTATGTCCATTCTGAATCTAAAATGAAGCCAGGGATTTCATGTTATACTGGTGAGTCTAAGCCTGACTAAACCTTAAAGAGCTTTTGCAAAACATAGATTTCCATACCTCTTAACTCTATTGCATCAGAGTCACCAAAAGTGGGTGGATGGGGTCTGATGGGGTCTGTAGTTTATCCAGGTTTGAGAAATAATCTGGTCAAGCATCCTCTTCCTTCCCTTATCTTTGCCTCGCTGTCCTCTCTTCTCAAGTCATGCCTGCATTCAGTCTTTACTTACAGGTATGCAGTTGGAAAATAGGAGTGATGGAAAGTGTGGCCTTTGGTGGCACTGATGTCTTTGTGACGTTTTATCCATGGGGAAGGCAATGCCTTTGTCATTAGGGGTGTGTTGTCTGTTCTGGGAAGTGGCAGGTCTGTGTCATGCTTCACTCTCCAGTGTGTCCCCAGCAGTTTTTACGTTAGGGAAAGGTTAAATTTTGTGGAACAGGCATGGTTGAGAGTCCCAGGGAACACTGATGCTCCCGTAACTGATGACATCTCATTTTCATACCAGTTCTGTCTCAGGTGCCCTCTTGTACCTGAAGGTATTTATGATTCCCCCAACAACAGATGTCTCTCTTTTCTTTGATTCCTCCTAGTTCTTTGTGTGGATTTCTGTTGACATACATGAGTTAAAGGTAAGTCTTTAACTTACCTTATCCCTTGGGTTTGAATTCTTATTGCTTTTGTTGTAAGTTTTGGACAAGGATTGCTGTTCATATCTGGACATATCATGAGGTTCTGCTCCCATTCCTTCTGTGTCTCACGTATTTGCCCAATTCCCCCAATTCCCAGGTAGTTCAATTTTGCAAGTGTAATTTTTCCTACAAAAGGATTCATTAAAAAATGCTGGCATATTATATTAACATATTTTCACCTCTAAAAGAGCTACTTTCCCCTTCATTCCTCCAGTACCAGATTAAGTGCCTTGAATTCAGGAACTGATCTTACTCACTTTGTATATACTATAGAACACAGGACAGTGTTTTGTATCATTTTTTTTTTTTTTAAATTAGATTGGCTTGTTTTAAGCTCTTCCAGGCTTCTGTAAAGCTTCCATTTCCTGCATTTCATTCAGGACATTTGAGGTGAGTGAGGGAGAGTGTGGGTGGGCTATGTTGGACTTTTTCACTGTGAAAAAAAGTGTGCAAGTCTTCCCCTAAGTCTTCCCCTATCAGAGATGTATTTTCAAAGTGATCATATTCTGAACATAAACCGTTTGTACTTGCTTGCGCAAAATGCCAAGTGTGTTTTGCTAATCTAAAAATTGCAGCCAGTTTAAGGTCCACACAGAGCAATGAAGTCTAGCATCTGATAAATGAGCAAATGATATCTGAGCCTTGGCAGGTTTTCTTGGAAGCATGATTTATTTTAATGCATTCCCATTTTAAACTTCCTCATCCCCCTTTTAAAATTAAACTGCACCCACTTTATGTTTACTGCAGCATTATTTAGAAGAGTGAAGACCTAGAAATAATCAAAATGTCTAGTTGTGGGAGATTTGTTAAAAAACATTATGGCAAAGCCCTAACTTTCTAAATCATAGGTTGGAAGGATAGTAATGCTGGAAAAAACTAACAGCATATTATAAAAAAATAGAAAAGAAAACTGCAAAAACAAGAAAAAATCCAGAAAACCACCTCCAAAATGTTTATAAAACAGTGTCTGCATCACAGTTCTGAGGTTTTGGTTTTGTTTAACATACAGCTTCCCTCCCACCATTTCTTAAATAAATCTATGAATACGAGACTTAAGAAAACAGAAAGAAGAAAATTATATCTAGATTTAGAGATACAGGGTTAATAATTAAAAATTAGTCTTTTGGAATCACTGGATTTCTACTGAATATGGAGATAAATCATTTGACAAGGAATGTGGCCTTTTGAATAATTTGGAGACCTCCACTGATTCAATTATGACCAATTTTAGATGAACTCAAAAGAATGAGAAGCTACCAATCAGTGAGCTCGAGTTTGTGTGGGAAAATGTGGCTGGTGATGCTGTATATCTGAAAACAAAACAAAACAAAAACCAAAAAAACAATCATTTCTTTAAATATTCAAATGTGAATTGTTTTATGGGAAAATTTTAAAAAATGTCAGTTTGTGTTCTTACCATATCAAGAGGCTAGGGTTTCTCTTTGTTTCTTATTGTTTTCTTCTTTGTTCTTTCCAATTTCTCCCCATCCATTCAAATTAAACATATTTCTCAATTTGTTAGAATATTATCAATGTGCTGTCTTCATTTCTTTTTCAAAAATTTCTTTTCTGCTTCATCCCATCCCCCTTGCTCTTTCTATAGCTGCTCATTTGAGTGTGTTTATTGGATGTCCTTTTAATCCATCTTCCATTTACTTATTGAATTTGTGTGCTCTTGAAATGCTGCTGCTTTCCACGTGCTTGTTTACAAGACCCTCATTATCTCTGCTATGTGGAAATATTTATGTTTTTTAACTCCTTCCATTTAATGGTATGTTTTTGAGATTTCTTTATGTCCTTGTATCACAACCTATTTCATTATGTGTGACTGTTGCCTGTTGCTCCAGTGTCTTCATGGCCTTTCTTTGATTTATCCATCCTACTGGTCATGTGATCCAACTTTTGACTCTTTGCTACCCTGGACAACTTGGAGATAAACATCCTGTACACATCTTCTTGTGACCTGTGTGGGAGTTTTTTTTTTTTTTTTTTTTTTTTTTTTGTCTGCATGCCCAGAAATGGGATTGATGGCTAATAGAACAGAGGCAGAATTTTAACATCAGGTGCCAGGCTATCATTCTCAGTATTATGAGTGAGCATTCTGGTTTTCCTGCTTCTTTGCTATGCTATTATAGTATATAAATGTCAATGAAAAAATCTGATATATGCTATCTTCTATCTCATTTTTGTCTTAGTTAAAATTAAAAATTTCTATGACACATCAGAATGCCTTGGAATTTCAGATCTATTCCATTTTGTCATCTAATAATTGCATTTCCAAGCCTTGCACTGTTTTGCTCTTATTGGAGGATGCAAGAAGTATTGCAAGTTGAAAGGAAATTGTAGGTTTGGAGGGAATGGCATTTCAAAGCATACAATACTGTTTTATGACCCTTAAGAAACTCTGGCATGCAAGACATATTGTGATAGGTTAGGTTAGGTAGGATCCACTTTAGCCCTTTACCTGTCAGTAACCTGACACTTTAAAAAAAAACCTCTTGCCTTTTTTTTTTTTTTTTTTTAATTTGGATAGAGGGGTAGAAGAGCAATCTTGTAGTGTTGAAAGGGGGGATTCAGGAGTAGTTAGATGCTTTAAATACATTTTTTTCTGGAAGGCTATTAACAATTTCTTACCTAAGCTATCGAATTAGACAACCAAGCAGAGTTACTGAGAGACATTTTCTGGGATGGATTTCACAAGCAGATTTTTAAACACAGGATTAACTCAGCAGCCAACATTATGCATGACGGATGAAAGTCAGAGTGGTTCCCTGTTTAAGGACTGTGTTCCTCATGGGGACACTGAGGAAAAGTGCAGGGGCCCAGGTGTCTCAGTGATGTCAGATTCTTAAGGCTGGAGGCATTCAGTCCTATCCATGGCTTTCCTTAATTACATGTTATTGATCTACCATTTATGACTCCATCTAAATCATTTTAAGATCGTATGAATTAATGGGTTGTGAAACTTTTTGGTAATGCCTTTGAATTTTTTCTAAAATTATGGCTTTGAAATTTTTGAAGGCTGTGTTCTTATTTGTTTTTAGTTCTTCTTCCTTAACTCCTTTTCTCAGGCTTCCTCTTTTTTGATCCTTTGACTACAGATCTTAGTCCACCTCCCTTTAACCTTTTAATAATCCTACTGTTGCAGCCTCTTCTGAGCCAGAGACCATATTTACCAAGTGCATTAAATGGACTGTGTTGGTTCTTGGAGGAAGCATTTGGTAGTCTGTGAATTACAGCTGGCATTTAATAGCATCCTTAAGAGTGGTAACTGAATGTTTGTGATGTTTTGGTCTAGCAACATTATCACCCAATAACAAAGGAAGATGGGTTGGTGGAACTCATGATTAGGTTGTGTTTCTTCTGAGATGTAAGGTTCTTTTCTTCTTTGGTGGTTCATTAACCATCCTTCCTGTGAGATATAATGAAACTCATTTGTGAGATTTTGGTATCAGAATAAGGGATCTAAGAGTAAATAAATCCTTGAACTAAGGGGTTTAGTTTAGAGGCTTATTGCCTCTTTTTTAAACATACAATTTTTAACAGAGTTTTTCTGTTTTTCTACAATACAACAGATAGAAGCAAAAAATAAAGAGAAAGAAATTGAAAAAAAAAAATCCTGCTGTAAGTTAAAGCTACCTATTCCTCAATTTTTTTGGGACATAGACCCAATATTGCCACCAGTCAGTGGTGTGGCATTAAAGCAGCCAGATTCTACAGCAGTAGTTTGAGGTAGGAGATTTGATTTCAAAAAAATCTTGTCGGCTAACAGAGGGAGATACCTAGAATGATTCTCTCCCTTTAAGATTTAGTGACTCTGTGAGCAAACAGGGCCCAATCTGAATCCTGGAATGGGAGAAAGGAAAGGAGTAGATCTGTGACTGGGACGGGGGGTGGGGGTCCTTCTAAGCCCACTCATAAGATACATTCCAGCAATGTTCCAACCATTGAACAGCACATTGTACTTTGTAACTTCATGTGTATCATCCTTTTAATCTTCACCCTTTGAGTTGTGTTATCGTTATCATTTTACTGATGAGGAAACTGAGGGTCAGAGAGGTTATATGACATGCCTATGAATTACAGTTTGTAATTTTCCAAGGGCAGGGGTCTTCTGTTATAGCTACTCACTATTATAGCAGAGATGGATCACTTTGGTGAAACCAATTTTATTTTCCTTCCAATAAGATAACAGTGCAGTTGTAGAAGTCATTTAGAATTACTAAAGGGGAACTTGGCATTCTGTGTAAGATAGAAAGTGGAAATTATATTTTTTATATACCCAATATATATTCATTGAATATATATATTTAGTAAGAGGCATGAAAACAATAACAGTATTATGCATAGTTCTTCAAGCCTGATGATTACCGTTTTTTAAAATTTGGCTCTCCTTAAATTCCATTAACCATTCCAAGACTGTGTTGTGCTTCATTCATCCTCTGTCAGGCTGTGGGAGATTGTGATCAGACATTCAACGTTTACAAGTAACACAGCCAAGCAAATAAACAAATGTGCCATGCCCAGAGAATGTGGAGTCATTGACTTTGTATGGTTTGGATAACTCTGGGTGGAAATCCTTTCCAGCATTTGAATTAACCTCTGGAACACTTGCTTTGGGAAGATGGATAGTACATTTCAGACATTCTTTACAGTCCATTTAAAAACACCTTTTATTCTTGAACTGCTGTGTTTCACCACTTCAGGTATGTGTTCTGTCTCTAAAAATACACAGTATCATAAACTCAAAATGAAAAGTCTGAATGGAACAAGAAAAGAAATACAGAAAGGACCTTAAAAAAGGTATTCAAATGTTTAATAATTGGGATTTTTTTCCTTCAGCACTTTTACTTTGCTAAGACAAGCTATTTTAGCCTTGGAAGGGATGACTAAAGATGAAGTTTTCATAATTTACTTGAAAAGTTGCTTGTTTATTTTGATCTTCTCTTTAGACCTTTAACTGCATTTGACCTGTGTTGTGTTTACACTTGTTTTTTTGGTACCCCAAATTGAACCCAGGGTTGCTTAACATCAGAGCAACATCCCCAGTCCATTTTGTAAAATTTTTAAAATTTTGAGACTGGGTCTCACTAAGTTGGTTAGGGCCTTACTAAGTTGCTGAGGCTGGCTTTGAACTTGAGATCCTCCCACCTTAGCCTTCTGAGCCGCTGGGATTATAAGCATACACAACTGTACCCAGTATTATTTTCTCCTAACTAGTAAATATTAATTTCTCAGATTCTTTTTATAAAGAATTGAGTTGTAACTTATATTTTAATCTTACTGCTGTTGATTTTTTTCACAATTTTTATCCAGGTTACTTGTTATAGTATGGATGCTTTCTTTTTTCATGTTTTTCTATTGGTCAGTTGTAAATTTTGTGTTTCAGTTTATTGAACTATAGGAACCAGTTATTTAGCGGTAAGAATAAAATGGTTTTTATTTCTTCCTTTTTTTCTAAAGACCACAAACAGCTTAATTTCCCTTATCTTAAAATTTAAAATGTTCATTCTTATTAAAGAGAGTATTTACATTAAAAATAAAAGTAAAAAACTATCTTAAAAAAGTTCATTTTCCTATAAAAATATTTATGGTATTAAATTCTTTGGAGAGTGGGGAGGAGTGGATTTTTGTTCTTTAACTGAAAAATTCTAATTTAACTGTACTGTCTTTAAGAGACTTTTGTATAACTCATATAGCCTGAAATCTAGGCTTTGATTGGAACAGATTAATGGTATGGTCTGAAGCTTCACGTATTAGTCTGTATGCAAGATTTTGGAGTTAGAATCTACCATTTTATTCTGAGATTCTTTTATGTATTTTATACATAACAACAATTTAAATTTTTCTTGTAAAATAAAATGTGGTAATATTGTAATTGAAAATGAAGGACACAGATTCCTCAGTGGTTGTACAATCTTTGGCCAGTCTTACCTATGTCCTTTGATTTTCTTAGTTTCTAGGATGCTGGTTGCTTAGGTTAGTGTTCCAGAAGATGGGTGTGACTTAACTCTGCAATTGCTAGTCGTAGTCTGGTGTTGCTATTGGATCCTGAGAGTCTTTGCTGGATCTTGGTAACAAACAATGCTTTTCATTGTTGTGAATTTTATAGATTGGTATATTCAGGGAAGATTTTCCATGAGGATGTTGAAACTTCACCTTTAGGGGCTTTCATTTGAGTTTGAATTAGACATTTCAATTGTCTAATTAATTGCATTTCAAGATTTTCTAGTCTTTTTCTTGAAGAGGACTCTAAAGACCGCACAGCTTCAGGCTCCACCACACCTGGATCTGTCTCTGGTCAACATGCGACTTCTTGAAAAATGGAAGTAAAGCAATAGCAAAGATAAACATTTGACCCTTCAGAAACTTTTTTATCTAGCAGTATCACACATTCTTGGTGGAAGAAATGGTCTGGACAGTCATAAACTATTTTAGAATGGTACAACATAGGACTAAAAGCACAACTGATGATTTTGAAAGCATCACAAAAGGAGTTTAGAGATGCGAGTCCTTGAAAGAGTTCCATCTTGTAGATTCTCAGACTTTTGCGAGGCTCTCTTATAAAAATAGAATGCCAGACATTAGGAAGCCTTTATACATTTTATTTTTTTCTTTTCAATTAATACATAAAAGTTGCCCATATTTCTGCAGTACAGTGAGATACTTAAGTACATGTATGTGATGTGTCCTGATCAAATGAGGAGAATTACCATTTCCACCTCTGTGTTTCTTTGTTCAGAGCCTCGGAGCTCCACTATTCCAGTTCTTCACAATATACGTGATAGGTTACAATGAACTACAGTCAGCCTAGTACACTGTAGAGTATTAGAACGTATTTATTCTGTTTTGTTACCAATTATTCAACTTCCTTTTTCCCTTCTCCTGCTCCTCTAGCAAGTATTACGATTATTACTCTATTCTATTTTGAGCTCAACGTTTTTATTTTCCACACATGAAAGAGAACATGTGATGTTTTTCTTTTTGTGTCTGTTTTATTTCACTTAATATAATGTCTTCCGGTTTCATCCATTTTTCTTCAAATGACAGATTTTCCTTTTTAAATGATTGAATAATATTACTTCGTGTGTGTGTGTACATACCAGATTTTCTTTACCTATTCATCCACTGATGGATACCTATATTCCATTTTGTGACTGTGGAGACTAACACTGCAATATACATGGGAATGCAGTTATCTCTTTGTTATGCTGAGTTCATTTCCTTTGGATATATATTCAGAAGTGGGATAGCTGGATCATATGTTAGATATATTTTTAGTTTTTTGAGGCACTTCCATACTGTTAGCCATAATAGCTGTATTAATTTATGTTCCCTCCAGCAGAGTAAAAGAGTTCCCTTCTCTGCATCCTTGCTAGCATTTGTTATTTTTTGCTTTTCTGATAATAACCATTTTGATTGGGTAAGATGATGTCTCATTATTTCACTTACTATAATGTCCTGTGGTTTTGATTTACATTTTTCTGATGGCTAATGACATTGAATGGTTTCTCATATAGTTGGGACTATTTATATTTCTTCTTTTGAGAAATGCCTATTCAGATCATTTGCCCATTTTTAACTGAATATTTTGTTGTTGTTGAGGTTTTTGAGTTTCTTTGGCATTCAGGATATTAAAGTTTTGTCAGATGAATAGTTTGAAAATATTTTCTCTGATTCTGTAGTTTTTCTCCCCATTCTATTGTTTCCTTTTCTGTGTGGAAAGTTCTTAGTTTGATATAATCCCATTTGTCTATTTTTGCTTTTGTTGCCTGTGCCTTTGGGAGTCCTACCCACCCCCAAATCCTTGCCTGTACCAATGTCTTGAGGTGTTTCTCCTGTGTTTTCTTTTCAGGGTTTACGTTTAGATCATTGATACATCATGAATTGATTTGGGACAATTCATTCTCCTGCATATGGATATTCAATTTTTCTAGCATCATTTATTGAAGAGAGTTTCCTTTCTCCAGTGTATATTTTTGGCACCTTTGTGTAGAGCGGTTGCCCATGGATGGGTGGACTGATTTCTGGGCTCTCTGTTCTTGGTCCACGTGTCAGTTTTTATGCCGGTACCATGTTGTCTGGGTTACTATAGCTCTGCAGTATTTCTTGAGATCCAGGATAGTGATGCCTCCAGCTTTGTTCTTTCTGCACAAGAATCCTTTTATTATGTGGTGTCTTTTGTGCTTCCATATGAATTTTAGGACTCATTTCCCTATTTCTGTGAGGAATGCCATTGGTATTTTGATGGGGATTGCACTGAATCTATAAGTCACTTTGAATAATATGAACATTTTAACTAACAGTACAGATTCTTCCAACCCATGGACATGATGTCTTTTCATTATTTTGTGTCTTCTTCGTTTTTTTCATTAGTATTTTATAAGTTTTCATTGTGGAGGTCGATTACTTCATGAGTTAAATTTGTTTTCAGGTATTTTATATGATTATTTTTATTATGAGTGGGGTTGCTTTTATGATTTCTTTCTCAGCAAGTTTGTGATTGAAGTATAAAAGTGATACTGATTTGGGTATGTTAATTTTGTATCCTGGAGCTTTACTGAATTTGTTTATCAGTTCTAATAGACTTTTGCTGGGTTCTTTAGGTTTTTCTATACGTGGAGTCACATTATCTTCAAACAGAGATAGTTTGACCCCCTCCTTTTCCACTTGTGTGCCTTTTTTTTTTTCTTTCTCTGGCCTAATTGTTCTGGCTGACTTCCATTCTGTGTTAAATAAGGATGGTGAAAGTGGACACCTTTGTCTTACTCCATATCTTAGAGGAAACGCTTTCAGATTTTCCCTATTCACTGTGATGTTGTTGTGGGTTTGTCATAGAGAGCCTTTGTTATGTTGAGGTATGCTTTTTCTACAACCAATTTGTTCAGATTTTTTTTTTTATCATGAAAGGATGTTGAATTTTATTAGATGCTTCTATTGCATCTCTTGCGATGATCATAAGGCTTTTGTCCTTTCTGTTGATATGATGTATTACATTTATTGATTTGTTGATGTTGAACCATCTTTACATTCCTAAGACAAATCCCATTTGATCACGATGGATGATCTTTTTCTGTGCTTTTGGATTCAATTTGATAGTATTTTGTTGATAATTTTTACATCTGTGTTCATGAGAGATATTGATCAGTATTTTTCTTTTGTTGTTATTGTGTCCTTGTCTGATTTTGGTATAAGGGAAACACTCACTTCATAGGATAAGTTTGGAAAAGTTCCCTCTCTTTTAGTTTTTTGAAATAAATAGGTTCATCTAAGGTTTCTAATTTGTCACACATAATTGTTCATAATAGTCCTAATGATAATTTGTGTTTCTGTGGTCTCAGTTCCAATGTCTCCTTAATCATCTCTGATTTTATTGTTTTGGGTCTTCCTCCACCTTTTTTAAAAATTTGTCAGTGTAGCTGAAGATTTGTTAATTTTGTTTATCTTTCCAAAAACCAACTGTCTGTTTCATCATCCTTTTGTGTGGTTGT
Organism: Sciurus carolinensis; assembly: GCF_902686445.1. NCBI lineage: Eukaryota > Metazoa > Chordata > Mammalia > Rodentia > Sciuridae > Sciurus > Sciurus carolinensis. The sequence continues at coordinate 162,498,588 of NC_062214.1, read as the reverse complement.
TTTAGTTTCTATTTTGTTTATTTCTTAAATCTTCGTTATTTCTTTTTTTTTTTTAACTTATTTTTATTTTAAACAAATGGGATACATCTTGTTTCTCTGTACATGAAGTAGAGGGCATACCATTTGTATAATCATACATTTACATAGGGTAATAGTTTTTGAATCATCCTTGTTATTTTGTTATTTCTTTTCATCTACTAATTTGGGGCTTGGCTTGTTTTTACTTTTCAAATTCTTTGAGAGAAATTTTTTAGATTGTTTATGTGAATTTTTCTATTTTTTTAATGTTACCACTTATTGCTAGAACTTCCCTTTTAGTATTGCTTTTGCTGTGCTCATAAGTTTTGGTATATTGTGTTTCCATTTTTATTTGTTTCAGGAAATTTTGCAATGTCCCTTTTGATTTCTTCAGTAACCCACTGTTTTTGTAGTAGCATGTTATTTAGTTTTTATATATTTGTACAATTTCTAAAGTTCTTTATGTTGTTGATTTTAGTTTTTTTTTTTTTCTCCTTGTGGTCAGACAAGATAGAGGAAATTATTTAATATTTTTGGATGTGTTGAGACTTGCTTTGAACCCCAAAATCTGCCCTATCCTAAAGTATGTGCATATGCTGATGTGAATGTGTATTCTGCAGCTGTTGGAAATGTTCTATAATGTCTGTCAGTTCCATTTGGTCTATAGTGTAATTTATCTCTGATCTTTGTTGATTTTTTGTCTGAATGATATGTCCATTGATGAAGGTGAGGTGTTGAAGTCCCCAACTATTACTGTGTTATATCCTTGCTCTTTAAATCTAATAATATTTGGTATACAAAATTAGGTTCTCTTGTATTAGGTACATATTCATTGACAGTTGAATTGATCCCTTAATCATTATATAGTGACTTTCTTTGTCACTTGTGACAATTTTTTTCTTTTTATTTAGGGTCTATTTTATCTAATATAACTACTTATGCTTGCTTTTATTTTTTTGTGTGGAATATCTCTTTCCATTTCTTCACTTTTAGTCTCTACATTTTTATTGGTGAAGTAGGTTTCTTGTAGCAGCATATTGTTGGTTTATATTTTTTAATTCATTCATCTAATCTATGTCTTTTAATTAGAGAATTTAATGTAGTTACATTCAAAGTTGTTATTGATATGTAAAGATTCGTGTCATTTAATTTTCTTCAGGTTTTTTGAATATCCTTCATTCTATTTTTCCTCTCTTATTTATCTTTGTGGTTTAATGGTTTTCTGTATGGATAAAATTTGCTCCCTTTCTCTTTCTCTTTTGTGTTATTGCTCTTCTGGTGGGTTTTAAACTTTCATATATTTTCATGGTGGTAATTCTCTTTCTTTGACTTCTACATGTAGATTTCCTTCCTTAAGCATAATTTGTAAGGCTGCGGTGGTGGTGATGAATTCTCAGTTTTTATTTGTCCTAGAAAATCTTTAGTTCTTTTTCATTTCTTCACAGCTTTGTTGACTATATTATTCTTGGTTGGCAGTTTTTTATTTTTTTCTTTCAGAACTTTGAGTATGATAGAACTTCCTTTCTACTCTGTGAGGAAGTTCTAGTGCTAGTCCAGTAAGGATACCTTTAAATGTGACTTGATGCTTTTATCTTGTTCTTTTTAGAATTCCCTCTGTCTTGAACTTTGACAGTTTGTAATATGCCACGGAAATTACCTCTTGTGGTTAAATCTGTTTGGGGTCCTTTGGTATTTCTGGACCTGGATATCTGTATCTTTCACAAGATTAGGGAAGTTTTGTGCTATTTCATTGAATAGGTTTTCTACACCCTTTCCTTTCTCTTTTTTTTCTGAAATCCTCATATGTTTCATAAGTCTCCTTGTGTCCCATAATCTTAGCGCTTCTTTTTGTTTTTATTTTTCTTCTCTCTTTCTTCCTCTTTATTTTCTTTCTTATGTTCTTTCTCTCTATCAGAATATCTTCTTGTATCCTACTGAACGTTTTTTACTTGGTACTTACAGGAAACACTTTATACTTCTTTCTGGAATATCAGAATTGCCAGAGTCACTACTTTTGCACTTTGGGACACTTGGTAGGTAAAATAAGGGTAACTGGAACAGAAACACTGCAAAATTGCAACAATTGATTTGATGACTGAGGTGGCTAGAGAGTAACTAACTGGTGAGTAGCATATAGAATGTGGATACCCTGGAGAAAGGAATGATTCACATCCTCGATAGGATGGAGAAAGAGAATCAGAGATTTTACCATGCTGCTCAGAACAGCACACAATTTTAAAGTTAAAAATCATTTATTTTGGAATTTGCCATTTAATATTTTTGTATTGTGGTTGACCATGGGTAACTGAAAACACAAAAAACCAAACAGTGGATAAAGGGAAATGACTGTCCTCATGATTTATAGACTGAAGGTCTAGCAGTGAAGTTTGTACTTATTCAGTTACTGTGGTAACTGAAATTTGAATGTTGTTGTTAGGAAACTGGTGTTATTTAACTAACCTGTGGTAATGGAAATCCATGCACATAGGAACTGTGTAAAGCAGGGACTCCTTGTCCTTCATACCTCTATCTATCTATCTATCACTTCTTAAGTTAACTGTGAGCAAGAAATCATGATTAGAACATGGTTTAGCATTTTCCTGTGTGTATGCATCCTACAGCATTATGTTGTAAACCTCAAATACCATAAAACTTATCTAAATTATGTTTTAAATATTTTAGCTCATTGTATGGGAGCGGCATTCTGTTTGTAGATAAATTTGAATGCTTAATCAAAGATGACTGTATGATATTTATGTAGTAATTTAAAAGCAACACAAAACTGAAGCTTGGTTTTTTTTTTTTCTTTTCTTTTTTTCTTTTCCAGTTTTATGTATGGGGAATTGACTGACAAGAAGACCATTGAGAAAGTCAGGCAGACTTTTGACAACTACGAGTCAAACTGCTTTGAAGTTCTTTTGTACAAAAAAAACAGTAGGTATTTCTTTTATTAGTAAGATAGCCAACTCTTTTTTAATGTTATATTTGGTAAATAGTAGTTAAGCTACAATGTAGAGAGAAGGTAAACTTTTATTACTTCTTCTTTTGGTTGGGGGACAATTTACTGGTGAAATTAGATAACAAAATTTATTAATGATTGTACTAATGGAAACAACCTTGTAAAGAATGGAAGAAAATAGGGTGCATTTTATTTTATTTTTAAAAATTTTGTTATAAATTGAAGTATTTGTACATGTTTATGAAGTACAAAGTAGTGTCATGATTTATCATTCCCATGTAAAATATTCAAATTTATCTAATGAGCATATCAATCACCTCAAAATACTTATTATTTTGTGGTGAGAATATTTGAAATTTACTCTTGGTGATTTTGAAGTGCACCTTTATTAACTGTATTCACCGTACTGTATAATAAATCTCACCCACACATGTTTCTCTTGTTAACTGAGGCTTAGTACCTGTTGGCCATCCTTTCCTCATTCCCTTTGTCCAGAGTATCCATACTCTATTCGTTACTCACCAGCTAGCCATTCACTGTTCTCTCTGCTTCTGTGAGTTTGATTGATTTTATTAAATTCCACTTAAAAAGGAGAACATGTGGTATTGTCTTTCTGTGCCTGACTTATTTCACTTAGCATGTTTTCCTGTTCTATCCCATGTTGTTGCAAATAGCAAACTTTCTTTCTTTTCAAGGCTGACTAGTATTCCATTGTGTATATGGACTCAGTTTTCTTTATCAGTTCCTCTGTCAATGGATATTTAGGTTGGTTCTGTAAGTGGCTATTATGAATTGTGCATCCATGTACCTGAGAAGGCAGACTTCTCTTTGATATGCTGATTTCAAATCTTTTGAATTAACATCCACAAATGGGACTGCTGCATCATATGGTAGTTCTGTTTTTATTTTTATTTTTTTAGGAACCTCCACATCGCTTTCCACAGTGGGTATGCTAATTTACATTCACAACAAGAGTATATAAGTGTTTCCCTTTCTCCGTGGCCTTGCTAAAACTTACCTTTTGTCTTTTTGATAATAATCATTTTGATAGGTGGGATGGTGATATCTATTGTGGTTTTAATTTTCATTTTCCTAATGATTAGTAATGTTGAGTATTTTTTTCCCATGTACCTATTGACCATTTGTTATGTTTTCTTTTGAGACATTTCTATTTAGGTCCTTCATTCGTTTTTTTAATGGAGGTTATTTGTTTTCTTTTTATACAAATGTTTGAGTTTCTTGTATGTTTTGAATATTAACCCCTTATCAAATGAATGGCTCATAAATAATTTTTCCCAATCTGTAGGTTGTCTCTAAATTTGGTCACTTACTTTTATCTCTTTTTGTTGCTTTCTCAAATTGTCCTTCTTTCTTGAAATGAATAGTCACTTCATCTTTAGAATCAAGGCCAGAGGGATATATCTGTTTGAAGTCACAGCCAAATGTCATCTGGCTTATCATTTAGAAAGCAATCCATTTCAAATGATCTGCTCTTTCCTCAATGAGAGCAAAGGCTGTCTCAATGTGCTTTCTGGGTCTTTTTTATCAGTTCCAAATACACATTGTTAATTCATCGGAGAACCATATACCAAAACCCCTTTCATTTTTCATGAAATGCTTTGTTAGCCTTTGAATGACTTAGATATGTGGCCCAAGTTTAGCAAAGAACGCTAAGTCAAGAACACGCCATAGTACTAAGGTTATGCGCTCTGACATTTAAACAGGACAAACAAATCATTGCCTGCTTTTCCAACATTAGAACTGAGTCTGTAGTTTCTGAGTTTCTCAAAAGTACTTTAGTAAAATTGCTGTTTTGTTTACTTACTTTAAATCACGTTCGTGGTAGCTTAATGTTCATAGTTCCAAAATCTCTTTTCAAGGCAGTTTAGATATTTTACCTGACGTTAACGAATTTAAATTATTATCTGACCTAGTTCAGGTCTCTCTGGTTCTTTTCAGATGGCTGTGTGTGTGTGTGAATGTGTGTATGTGCATATGTATATGTGTACATATGTACATATATTTGCATATAGCCAGTAGGAGGTGGAACCCGCAGCACCATGGATCCAAACTCTTGTCTTTTTTTAAAAATACCATCTGCATTGAGTTTTACTTTTGTCTTTTGCTTTATTATGAAGGATAGTCATCATCTTCATGTTATTATGGAGTTCTACTATTTAAAAGTAGCTTTAAAAAAACCCTTGTAATGGTTAATGATTTTGACCATGACTGAAAAAAGTATATTCTTGTGACTTCTAAAAATGTTAAACAGAGAAATTCTCATGTCTGTAGAAACTGTTTTGGGAATGCTGGAATACCAAGTCCTCCTAACACTTCCATTATGTAATTAGGTTAAACACCATTTTGCAATGGGGGAACAGAGACACCTGATTTAGTATGTCTCATGGTTTAGGTCCAGTGCTCTGATTGGCAGGTGGCTCTTGCTACTATGGGGAAAGAAATAGTAGCTCTGGGGTAATGATTTTGAATGGCCCTCTGTGTACACAAAGGCAGAACTACGATGACCAGGAGTAGTCTGAGTAACCACTACCAAAGCCCTGTGCTGAGTGTCCACTGACCCCCACCCCTGAACCTCAAATCCAGAATGTAAAGGATATTTCTCCAGCTGCTCGGCAGATATTCAGCCTACTTGGGGAACTCTGGCTAGCAAAGTTTAAAAAAACAAAAACAAAAACAAAGAACAACTACCTTGATATCTGAAAGCAGCTTTTAAGACAGCTCTGTCTCTGCTAGAATTTGAAAAGTTGCTGTTTTCATAGGAAGGCATGAAATGTTACACCATCTCTTTCTGTTCAGATTTCTAACAGACCTTGGAAAACGACTTATTTTTATGCCCTTTTCTCTTTGTTTATGAACCTCTGCCTCAAGCTCACTGTGTTGGAACAGCCATAGGCCATGTATACACTGATGTCTGGGTCCGGTTATTTGTAAAACTGTTCACATCACTCACAGTTCTTGGACACGCTGGGTAAAATAAGAAACAGAAAGACAAAGAACAAGCCTCTGCGGGAGATGATGTGATTGTTTTCAAGGTCTCTGTCTCATCCTGCAATTATTTTAGAAAGGGCCATGTCCTTCCATAGCCCTGCTGGGGTTACAAAAGACGTGGTTGCCAGAATGGAGTATTCCCATGGAAATCTCCTCTCTCTCATTCTCTGACTCCTGGTAGTTAAGTCACTTCATCTTGTCTAAATGGCAAGTTCCCTTCTACAGTGGCATTGGGTGACATTTTTGTTTTTTTGGACCTGAGTGTGAAGATGCTTCCTAATTGGTTTTCACTTGGAGTTGCTACGGCTATCTACTCTCACCTGCAGACTGTTAGTAGCTGCACATTTTATTCTTCAAATCCTATACTTTGTGTCTTTAAGAGAGAATATTTGGAGGGGCTTTATTGTACTGTGGTTTGGTGAAAATATGATGAAAAATGTGTCTTTGATTCTGATAGAGCATTCTTTCAGTGTTTTATCACTTAATGGACAATTATCCTTTCTTACGCATAGGTGTTTATTATCTGCTATATGCCAGGTCCTGGTTTATTCAAATCCTAGGCTTTGATGCTCTGAAACCCTCTCCCTGGGTCTACTGTAGCCATTCTTTGAAGAAAAGGGTGACAGCATACAGCCTCATGTATTGAGAGAGATGGGTAGGAAGCAGAGACTCTCAAAGGCTGGGAACATGTCTTTTATTCCTTTAAGGTTGCCTTGAAGGCTTCAGGTAGAGCCCGAGTACATCAGGCATGAAGTGTTGTTGATGTCCTCTCTCTGATATGGGGATGCTATCAAAACCATGAAGGTGTAATATAACTCCATCTGACTGATGAGAGAGCCGTGGGGGATATAAGCAGCATTTCAGATGTTCCTCCAGGACAAATACTTATCAGAGCATCAGGGATGGCTGTTGCTCTTAATTGGAAACACTTGTCAAAGTGACAAGAGGAGAGAAGCATGTAGGAATGATTGCACTTGGTGAGACTATCAACAAGAGACTGGCAGTGGTTTAGGGACCTAGACCCAAAGGTGATGCTGGCCTTACCTAGGTAGTGAGACTGCCTTCCTGTGCCTGGTTTGCAAAGTGAGACTCTATGCTTTACTTTAGAATTTTGATATCTTGGGTTGAAAAATGTTTATTAAATTTGAACAACTGGTTGGACATAAAAATAAAAGTTTTGGTTCTTTGTAGCCTTGAACATACTGTTGTTTCTGTGCTAATTCCTGGTAGAGCAACTGGAAGCTGAAGGAAGAAGGAAGGCAGGAGAGCATTGCTTTGACTGAGTCACATTATTGTCCTTCTGTCTCTCTCTCTCTCTCTCTCTCTCTCTGTTACAGGGACTCCTGTTTGGTTTTACATGCAAATTGCACCAATAAGAAATGAACATGAGAAGGTTGTCCTGTTCCTGTGCACATTCAAGGATATTACGTTGTTCAAGCAGCCGATAGAGGATGATTCAACAAAAGGTAATAGTCAAAAGAATTATTGCACTTAAGAAGTAGTCTATTCCTTAAATATCTTCTTATTTTAGCAAACTTCACTGGTTTAACTGGAAAACAAAATTTTAGTATGTGGCCCTTCTTTGCTTCACATTCACACTATTAATTGCCCAGAATCAGTCATATTCAGTCACCTTGTCTGAATGGAAATAGCATGGCTATTCAAAGTTGAAACAATAGTTGGTTAACTAACATAATAGGGGGAATTAAGATAAGATATAAGGAAAAAATTTAATAAAGCACCATTAATTTAGAATCAGCATAATTGGACTTTCAACACCTTGTACCATGGTGAGCTTAGAACTGAAAGAGTATAGAGTTCTGAATGATTTGGCTGAAGCCCAACTAGGGCTGTGTTGATAAGTTGATTGAATTTTGTCAAATCAATTAGAGTTTTATTAGTTGACTTTTTCGGTTTACTTTTTTATTTATTCAGTTGCTACATTTTCTCTTGAGTAGTTTTTGCTGGATTATGTAAAGTATAATTTTGTCATCAAGAGAGTGACTGGCCAAATGCAAATCTCCCAACTGGAGTCTTATCAACTGTGACATCCAGAGAGACTACTATAGAAAACTACAGTGTGTGTGCTCTTACCTCTTTTCTATGTAATTTATTCCCAATTTATTCTCTCCAATTATGTTTAAATTAGAAATGTGTGTCATGTAAATGAAGAATTTCAAATATCCTTACAAGTAGTTTTTATGTTATTTTAAAAAACCTCTTAGCAGACTAAAAATGAAATGTTTTCCTTTTTACATTTGGCAAACATTGCCCCTTTTTAAAAATTTCTTTAAAGAGAACTGGCACAGAAGCCCTAAGCTTTCCAACTATAATCATAATCATAGAAAAAAATCATGTCAGTTTATTCCTTGCAGATGAGTTCACATATTAATATTGTATCTGCTCAGTTTTTGGTTAGCATCGCATTATAAAAGAAGAAATTTTGCAATGTGCCAATTTCAAAGTATGACATAGAACAGTTCATATGTCAGTGTTTCTGAAAACGTAAATTGTATTAAAACATCTCCTGTAAGATCAAATAAAACATTCTAATTAGGACCCATACAACCTTTATATATTGGTTCCTATGTCTTTACACATAGAATGAATACCTGGGAAATTTAGGATAAGTGTAAATGCTTTTTTTTTTTTAATTGGAGTAGATTTCTAATAGTGCTTGTTTTTTGGTTTTAAAACTCATGATGCTTTGTCTAAAAGCCAGAGAAGACATATTTTTCTCAGCTTCATATGGAGCATTCATTAGATAGAACACACTCTGAGTCATAAAACACTCTTTGACAAATTTAAATGAATAAAAATCTTAAAATCTATATTCTCAGACCACAATGGAATTAAACTAGAAATCAGTAACAGAAAGACATCTGGAAAATCCCCAAATATTCAGAAATTAAGCAACATGTTTCTAAGTGACCCAAAGGTCAAAGAAGTCTTAGACTTACATGGAAATATAATGTATCAAAGTTGTGGGATGCAGTAAAAACAGTGCTTTTATCTTAGGAAACTAGACAAAGAGGAGCATTTTAAACCAAAAAAGCTGAAGACAAGAAATAATAGACCTTAGGGCAAAAATCAATGAAATAGAAGACAGGACAACTTCAGAGAAAAATCACCAAAATCTAAAAATGTTTCTTTGTAAATATCATTAAAGGTAATAAATCTCAAGCCAGGCTAACCAAGAAAAAAGGGAGAAAACACAAATTATCAATATCATAGAGTAAAGGTCCATCAGTATTTGTCCCTAGGATTATTATGAACCACGCAATGGATGAGTTCCTTGAAAAACACAGACTACAAAATCTCACTGAAGAAAAAATAGACAACCTTAATTGCCCTGTATTTATTAAAATTTCAATCAATAATGAATCATCTTCCAAAACCAAATAACTATTGTATGGATAGTTTCATCAGTGAAATCCAGTATACAGTTAGGGAAGAAATAATACCAGTCTTCAAGTCTCTCTCAGAAAGTGGAAGCAGAGGGAACTTTCCTAACTCATTCTGTGAGGCCAGTACCATCCTCCTACCAATATCAGAAAAAAGACATTACAAGAAATGTTTTTCATGAATGCAATAAAAAAAAATTCCTCAACAAAAATTGAATCCAAGGTTTTTCATGAATATACATCTAAGAATCTTCAACAGAAACTGAATACAACAATGTATAAAAAATTACACATGACAGCCAAAAGGGATTTATCACCCCTATGCAAGACTGGCTCAGCATTCCAAAACCAATTCATGATAAAAACTCTCAGAAAAATAGGAATACAATGGAACTTTCTCAACTTGATAAGGAACATCTGGGAAAACTATGTGATAGTGAACTATTCATTAAAGTGACATTTTAAGATAAAAGACAAAATGATTGATAATTTGACTTGTGGCCCAACAAATTCTTCAAATGTATTTTTGTGACTTTCACACAGACAACCAACCTGAGTAAAAAGCTTTAATGTCCCACTCCCTGCCCCGCCATGTATATGTGTGTGTATTTTTATATATGTGTACATGTATGTATATACACATAAATACCTTTTGTGTTTGTATTGATGAATATTGTTTTCTGTTATCATATACTTTAAGTAAATGGAGCTAATCAAGAAAAGCACAGAAGTACAGTACTTTCTCACCACTCAGCCTGTTGAAACCTAATGGTGGAGTCAGCAACCCCCGCCCCCACACACACACATAAGGGTTGAAAGTTGTCAGCATTTTACAGTGAGATTGGGGGAACGGGTGCTCATATTGAGGGTTTGACCTTTACTTCTTAAAATGAATATCGTTCTTTTATCTGCCACCACCTCCTTCTCTCTGCATCTCCATGTAGAATCACAGAGTACTTTGTAATGCATAGTCTCTGAGTGAAGTATTGTTTTATAAAAGAAACATGAATAAGCTCCATAACTTCAGAGTATGTGATTTTCAAACTATGGGTTCATTAGACATGTACTTTCAAATTTATAGAAAAAAAATCAGATCCCATTGTGACAAGCATTAATAATAAAAATCTCTTTCCAGTGCCAGGAGTTTTAGAGGAGGAGCTCATTGTAAAAAAATTTTTGAGATTCCTCCACACTGTCCAGATGTGTAACAGATTACTGGAAGAGTATTGCATAATGTTACTATGAATGGTGTATATGGAGCTACTTTCTATTATTCATGTGAGCTGTATATTTAATATGAAAAATTCAAAAGAAATGAAATATTTATACAGTAAGTTATCATTCTACTGTATCTTTCTTTGAGCTAGCATGATAGGAAAGTGTGTTTTGAAATCTTGGCACAATAATATTTTTCAACTTTTCAAGCCAAATAAAGGAGACCATGGAACTCTTGGAAAGTAGTCTCTTGGTGAGACTTTAAGATAGCACCATAATATCAAATGATTTGGATCTAGAGCAAATCATTTGATATGATGAACTTGGAAGCAGTAGACTTGCTTTTGACTTAGCCTGGGTACCAGAGTTACTTTTCATGACCTTTATAGGAATATTGAATTTCCTTTATTGTACATTTAGCTTTTTATTTTTTTTCATTTTCTTCCAAACAAAACTGAGGATGATACCTTTGAATTACAGCATAATGGAAAGTAGCAAACCCCACCAAAGGGGAAAGTATCAGCTTTGCTGGAGTGGTTAATTTATGACAGGAACTTTATAATCATTATTGCTCATTCCTGCAATTTTGAAAATTAGTATTATTATCTCTGTTTTACTCTTAGAGAGACTGACATTCAGCATATGACTGATTTCAGATCCCCATGTTCTCTCTGTTGTACTACATTGCCTCATCCTTTCCTTTGAAAACTTATGTTTGGGGGATAGCTGCCTTAATCTCCTGCTCTCTTTTCTTCCTATTATAACTAAACATAGGTTGGGAACACATTCAATCTTATAGAGTGGTAATGTTTGAAACAAAGAAATTAACTGATAATAATTCAAAGGGGCAAATTATTCTTGTTATCTTTTGTTCCTGATATTGCAGTCTTGGAAATGTTGTTGAGCTAATCAGTCAATGGTATCTGATACATTATTTATAATAACACCAAGGGGAAAATTACAGCCAAGAAATACATTCTGTTGATTATCCTTATGTGTTCTAAAATAGATGGCCCAAATCTCTGCCCATTTATACTGTACAGTATTTTCAAACAGACTCCAAAACTGCCAAGATAATTACAGTGTGAACTATCCTGTGCCAAATAGTTATGGCATCTTCTTGCCAATAATTGAGACAAAAAATTCCTGTAGAATAAAAATAACTGCAAAAGTAACAACCTTCTTATGAAAGCCAATGGTTTTCTTTAGAGCGGAGACAACAAATGAAATATGAGTAATTATACCATGTAGTCTCTTTGGCCAAGAGCATAATTGTTTACCTAAGCTTTTTTCTTATAGATTAGAATCTTGTGTTGCAGTCTAGTAGATTGATTTAACTGCCTCTGTGACTTCCTTTTATTTTTAAGATTAGGCAGTCCATGACAAAGAGGTTAATTGCAACCCAATAGAGCTAAACTAATGTTTTATTAAGAAGGAGTTGGCATCCTGAGCTTTTAGGAGAACAAATGTTCTTATAATACCATGAACAACTTACAGAGCAAGTATTAGGCTCTTCATATTCTGCTGTCTGTTCATATTACCCCATATCGACCACATCTAAGTAACATTAGCAAACTGTGCTGAATAATCAGTCACACCAGTTAGGTTTATATAAAGGTGAGATCAGGAAATGTATCCCTGGGAAACATTAGAACTGCTGATACATCTTTTTTCTCTGACCTAGACAGTGTGGCTGCTCAACTTTTTCAAAGTTCGACTGTACATTGGGGGGTGGTAAGAGATCAAATGAACTCACTTAGCTGCTAACGTAGTAATTCCAGATGTGTTCAAGAGCACAAAGGGATAGGCGTAAGGAAGTTCAGTGTGGCATTATTAATAATGGTGAAAATCTAGAAGCAACTGAAGTGTGCATGAATGGAACATATACATCATCAAGAAGGAGCAAATTCTTAATTCTCTGAGATAGAGGTGGAGGCAAGAACCAGCTGCCATTGCAGCTTGGTCTGGAGGTGGAAGGAAGAGAAGGGAAGTTGAAAGCAATTGTATTTCTTATGGCTTCTGTTTTATCTATCTATCTATCTATCTATCTCTACCTACCTATCTACCTACTAGTGAAGTGTTTGGGTATATGATGGAGTGAGGGGAGAAGCATGGAATGCCTGTCTTGAGAAAAATTGCTTATGTTTAGAACTGGGGGCTGCAAGAAGGCCTTAACCAGAGATAGGATCTAGTGCTTCCATCACTTTAAATGTGAAACAAAGCGGTCCTTGGCTTTGCATTGGTTCTCCATCTTCTAGAGCATTTTGATAGCAAACTCTTACATGATTTCTTGCTTTGACAATTACCTTTGGCTTTGATTTCTCCAGGAAGAATGAATCCTTTCCAAATCTCTCCTGCTTAATCCCCCAGTATGTGTGAGTCAGTTCTCCATTTACCATTGCCTTTCTTTTTCTGCTAGTAGGACCTCAGTTTTCCTTTTGCAGGCAAAACCCAGTTGTCAGTACTTCCAGCATCCCCCTCCCCACCCGCAGCCCCCACTTCTACACTCCTGCTACCTTCCCCAATCCAAAGCTCTTCCTTAGGTTATAAATCATGCTAACACCTGCTAAAAGTTGAGCATATTTTCTTCTTTGTATTTTAATTTAACTACATAAAATGCAGATATATTGTTAATTCCTATTTAGCTTTTTTATTCATTTTCTCATTCATTCATTCAACAAAAACATATTTAATGCCCATTATGTGCCAGTTACCATTCTAGGTAACCAGGGATAGAAAGAATATGAAAAGTCATACTGTTTAGTAAGTTCTCTTTCCTTCTATGTTTAAGATCAGTCTAAGGTGAGACCAACCTTCAATCAGGGTAAACTGATTGAAAATACTTTTAGAATGATGAATTCATATTGCATTTTTCTTTGGGTTTCTTTCTATTATTACTCAATGGCAGGCCTATTTTTATCTTTGGGGAAAAAATGCACATGTTTTATTTTCACTGCTTCAAATTTTTTTCTTTAGGAAAATAAAATAAGGTAAAAAGAATATTCTTTGATCACATTACTTCTGATCATTACCTATTACCTATTACATATTATTTTGATGAAGTTATACATGCACAGACATATTTTAACAAGTTTTTGGGGGTGTTTAAATGAGGAATTACTGTTCTTTATTTAGAAATAGACAATTGGAGAATGGTAAGATTTCCACTGATGTGTTTCTCCTCCTTCACACATGTACTTCCCTGTATGATACTATGAAATGATAAAACACGTATCATTTAATAATTTGTATTATTCCTTCTGGCATTGAATTGATTCCTTTAATGTTTTCTTTATTTTCAGAATTTATTTTTAGATAAACTTTGTTGTATGTATGGAGTAGATATGGTTTTCTCTTTTAATCCAACTCAGTTGTACAAAGGGGTACATTACCTATCTTAGAAATGTGAATCTTCAGATTGTCTTGGAAGGTTTTAGAAATCATCTGTATAATAGTCAACTGATGTAAGACAGGGAAATTTTCATCGGGTAATTCTTTAATATGCTCGTGGCTAATGTAATCACTGCCATCTGAGGATACGCTTGCCACTTTTAGCCAACATAGCAAAACCAAACCAAAACCCTATGATAATACAGCAAAATGATGTTTATTCTTAAATCTGATTTGTAATGTTACAAAAATCTAATTAATTTTAAAAATTTAATTAATCAGTTATTTATTTAATTACTTGTTGATACCCTCTTTTATGGTAGGCTCTGTATCTGGTGCTGAGTATGGAGAGATGAGCAGTAGTTTAGTGAAAGGGACTGTGTTAATACCTGCACCAGCGTTCTTAGTGGCAGGTCTGGTAGGTAAAGTACGGCGTGAATGTGAGACCAGAGATGACAACAGCGATGAGAATCAGATTCTAGGTCCTCGTTCCCCTGGCGTTGAAGATCGAACACCCTAGAAACGCCAAGGCAAGTGCAGAAAAGTAGTTTTATTTAAAGGATAGAACAGAGGCAGACTTCCCCTGAGGGAGAAGGGGAGCCAGAGCTGGTATCTGAGGAGTGGGGGTGTCCTCCCCCTTTTATATATTTTAGGTTGCTTTTCTTTTCATGCCCCCTCCTCCTCTTATCTCGCCTCTGTGACCAGTGACCAAAAACCCAGAGAGAAGCTGCCCAGAAAGGCAGGAAAGGAGTAACCCAGGGGAACTCATTAATAGCTCCTTGTGGGGAGGAACAGTTCCCTGGAGGCAGGTGACCTTGGCAACAGGTTGGAGGAGGGGGAAGTGCTTTGGAGGTATTAGCATCAGCTCCCATCTTCCTGACCCAATCATTCGTTATCTATGCTGACTGTGTGTTTGCTCTGGCCTCAAATATACAGAGGAAGGCACCTCTCACTCATGGATGGATTGAAGAAGTTTCCAGAAAGAAGTAATCCTTTAATTGATCTGAAGGTACCAGTAAGGATTAGCTAAACAGATGGGGAAGGGAAAAGACATTCTGGGCAGGTAGATTGGTTATAACATGTAAAAACATGGAAACATGGGACATGATAGCAATAGCAGTATATACAAAGAATTTCTAGTAGATTTAATTTTATTTTGAATCTATTTTCATTTATTATGCTATTGTTTTAGCAAGGCTGGAATATAATATGAGAAAGTGTCAGGAGACGGGCATGGTGCAAATCTTTGGGATCAGAAACTAAATGGTCTATATAGCAAGGATATTCAGTGTTATCCTAGGAGCCTCAGACTGCTGTTAAAGGGTTGAAACAGGAAGGTGAAGGGTCACGTTAGTACTTTAGAAAGAACTTTGTCAGCAATATGGATGTGGTCCTGAGGATGCTACCACCTAATTCAGGTAAAAGATGATACATTGTGTGACATAATAAGGATGGAGGGAATAGATTCAATCTGAGAGATATTTATGGACAAATTATAAATCTATAGGCTTAGAAATGATTGGGTGTATGTGCTTGTGCATGCCTGCACACGCGTGTGTGGGTAGGAAAGAGTGAAAAGAGGATGGTGAATTTCAAGATTCTGATTTGTGCAGTTTGAAATATAATGAGGCATTTGATCAAGATCAGGAATGCATGAACGATGCGGTGTTGGGGATGGGGGAGAAGATGGTGATGAGATGAATTTTGGACATGTTGAACGTTAGACGTCTGTAGAGCATCTTAGTAAGAGGTGGCCAATGGCAAATAGACACATAGATCTGATACAGAGAAGAAAAGTCTAGGCTGGTGATAGAGATTACATTTTTTTTTTAATATGGGTACTCAGTTTTTAGGAAGCTGGTGCTATCTCTCATCCCTCTGTGTCTCTAGCACATTGTACAGGGTGAACCTTAGGGCTGTATGTAATTCCCAAAACTTAACATTTTTTGATTCTAGTCACTAGGATGAGGTCCATCAGTGAAGAAGAAAGAAGGACCTTCCATCACTGATAGTGGTTTACTTCTTTCCTAATCTAATTATTAAATACCCAGAAGGAGCTGGATTGGTGGGAACAATTCAAACTGGAAATGAAATCAGAATTAGCCTGAAGGATAGCAGTAATGTATAATGTGACCTTAGGCTGGTGCAAGCCCAGATTTCTTCCTTAACCTTTTATCACATCATCTGAAATTTCATAATACCTTTAAAATCTTTCCTTTGGACCAGTAGAAGTTTTTCATTTTTAAGTTGTTTGGCAAATGTCCCATCAATAGGTAATACCACAGAAGTTATCTAATAGTTTTAATGAAATCTTTAATAGATGAGAGCTTTTGAGATCCCAGAAAGGACAGTTGAGGTAGGTTCAGAATATAGTTGGTTTTATTCTGTTTGTTTGCATCTCATTGACATTCCTTGAAATTAATGATTTTAATAATGGCGATTTGAGGCCCCAGAAGAAATTTCTTTTCCATTAAATTCACATTCCTTTCTCCCAGAAGCTGCTGCTCTTTCAGAAAACATTATTAGAATTCTACATATTTCAAACATAATTTTTAGATATCACTGCAGTTCTTAAGAGAAAAATAACATTTTGCTGTTATAAGGACAATGGAAGTATGCGATATGAAGCAGAATATGTGAGATTTGTTAATATGGGTCTTTTTCCTTTTACCTGCACACAAATATACTGTAGGACTATTTTTATTAGGGTACTACTAGCTGCTATAAGAGAGCAATAATAGTGTATTATTGCTAATAAAAGAAAAAATATTGATTTGACACAAAAGAAGTATTTTTCTTCTTTGTATCAGTCCAAGCCAAGTGATCCTGGCTGGCATATGGCATTCTTCCATGCAGTGATTCAATGATTTTGCCATCCCCTAGGGCTTTGTCATTTGCATGCAGCTGGCATAAGGAGGAGATTGTGTGCACTTGCTTCTTAAGTTGCACCATGGATATGACACACGTCACTTCTGCTTACATTCCACTGGTGAGAATTTGGAATACGGACCTAGTTCCTAGCTGCAAGGAGTACTGGGAGATGCTGAAAAGTGGAAATAGGGAGTGATTTTCCAGCAACAAATCCATAACAATGAAAGTGGGAGCACGGAATTTTGTGAACAGCTATCTGCCTTGGATGCATGATAGACATGGGCAAAACACAGAAGTCATACTTGAAAGTTGCTCATTACTTTGTAGGCACACTTCAGATATAAGTTGAGTGGTGTCTGTGTCAAAATAAAATGCTTTAAATTGATATTTTTCATTTGTCCCGGTGTTAGATGGTTGTGAGATCCTTTGAATGTTACCAAGAGCTTTGGATTCGTTATTCATTATGTATGAAAAACTGACACTTTTTTTCCCCTTATGTTTTAAGGTTGGACAAAATTTGCCCGATTGACACGGGCTTTGACAAATAGCCGAAGTGTTTTGCAGCAGCTTACGCCAATGAATAAAACAGAGGTGGTCCACAAGCATTCAAGATTAGCTGAAGTAAGTGTGAGACGGACTTGGCTTCCCAAGATGGTAGTGCTGGTACCTTGTCTTGCCTTCCCCCATGTGACACAGTAGAACTATTTCTGGTTATTATATAACAAATGCTTATCTGGTGATTAATTTTTCCCTTGTACAAGTGTAGAAATCCCCAATATTTCTTTTTGTTCTCTTCAGTTTTGAAATGGGAATGTACTTCAGTACCTCTCAGTGATTGGTGCCTGTGGAGTGTGAGGTTTCTTTTGAGCAAATGGGATAAGGGATTCCTTTATCCCACCAATGACATCGAATGCTTATTAAAGGTTTGCTCTGGATGTGGCTCTCCGAAAAGGATGTAAAAATAAAGAAGATGTGGGTCCAGTCATCAAAGAGTGAAAGAGGTAGCAGAGGAGACTGATAACAATGTAAAAAAGCCTGTGACAGGGTATAGTGGGGGTGCATGTGGTAGCATTGACCCAGATTTGGAACTCTAGGGGAGGCTACCTGAGTGAGCTGATACCTGGACTGAGTGAATATTAAAGGAAAAAGTATATGTACTAGGCAGGTAGAAAAGGGATGTCAGCATGAGCCAAGGAAGTACAAGAGCTTTGAGTATGACTTCAGGGGTCGAATTCAGCTAGGGAAGGGAGGGTTAGGGTGGCATACGGTGAGATGATGATTGTTGGTGTCTCATGCCAGGAAAATGACACGATCCCATTTGCGACTCAGAAAAATTTCTCAAAGGGAGATTGGTCCCAACGGTTTACTTTTGTAATCCCATGTTTTTATTGTATTAATTTAACAACATTCTAAGAAGTATCATTCACAGCTTTGACCAGATTGCCTAAGGAATCCAAGATTTGAAAATGTTTAAGATCCCTTGCTTGACCTAGTGATTCTGTGGAGAATGGGTAGGTAGGGAAAGCAGTTCTAGTAGTAAAATCCTAGGAGTAAATTAACTAGGATAACCATGGCCCTAAGCAAGATAGTGGTAGCAGAAGTGGGCAGATTGCAGATGAAATATGGAGTCAACACGTTCTTTTTCTTTTGGTACTGGGGACTGAACCCAGGGTCCCATGCTTCGTAGGCAAGCACTCTGCCACTGAGCTACATTCCCAGCCTGACATATTTGTAGATAGACTAGAACTGAGTGTGAAAACAAGGGCATGAGTCAAGGACAACTATGTGGAGTATAGTTTTGGATGGATTAATTGTGAAGTTCCCGTTGGAGATCTAAGTGGAGATGCCTAAAGGGCAGTGGAATTTGTGGGTCTGGCAGTCTGGAGGGATATTTGGGTTTGAGTTGTAGACCTTTCTGTCATCCTCATAGAAATGGATTTAAAGTCATAGGACAGTGTTACCCTGAGAGAGTGTGTGAAGACCAGAGAGAAGAGGGATGAGGGTGGGAGTCCTAGACAGCTAACAGCTTTCTTGTCATATGTCTCCTGTAATTATCACTTATTTTACTGGCATGATAGATGCCAAGATGATAATTGCTGTACCTAAGCTATGCTGAGCACATAGCAGGCACTCAAAAAATATTCTAAGGTAACTTACCATAGAGTACAAAGATAACGTTAAATGCACGCTTATCAATTTACTCTGCCAGAGAAACTGAGCTGAAGCACTCTAGGGCAACTCTCCTATCTAGTTGTTAATATGAAATCTGGTTTGCAGAGAGTTAGGAAGTAAAATATGGTCCCTGAATTTAGAGAGCTGTGCAATTTTTGTTAGCCCATAGCTAACCAAGAGACTCATTATAGTTTTCTGCTCTAAATAACATTGTTAGCTTGGGGTAAGTTTAGTACTTTGAGGTAAAGACAAGTTTTTTAAAATTAAAGTAAGTCATAACATAACTAAACGTTAACTAATATCCATAATATTTAAAAAGATGATATGCAGTTAGTATAAGATTTAAAGCAATTATATACAACTTCCTTTTTAATAGTGCCTGTTCTCAAGTACCGCTTGGTTTTGAAGCTACATCCTCTTCTGCCTTGAGTTGTCCATTTGTTTTTTTCTAGAAATTAGACTGAGGAGGAGGAGTGTGTTTAACTGTTCAATGTCATGGTCATGATTGCTTCTGGGTCTTTTTTTTAATGATTACAATTTTATTATAAAGGACATACACAAAGGCCAGGGAGAACCTTAAATGCAGAGCTTGCATGCCTTCTTATAGAGAAAGGTGTCACTTTCTTGGCACATCAGTGTGTTCACCAACTAAGAAGATGCACTGAACTTTTATATCCAGAGATTTTATTGGATCTTCATTGCTCAGGCACACTTAATATGTCATTGACCATGTGATTGAACTCAATCTCCAGCCCGCTTCCTCTCCCAGGAAGTTGGTCTGAGCTCAAGTCCCAACTCTACACTTTATTCAAAGATTTTCTTTTCTCTCTTACACAGCATGACAAGAACAGGTGATAGGGGATTATTTTAAAGAAACTACCTTGAATGGAAAGTTTATTTCCCTTGAGATCTCATCATTTTTTTTTTTTTTTTACTTTTGAGAAACTTTGATTCCTGTTTGTTCCCATCTGATTTTTTTTTGTTGTTGTTGTTTTGCCTTTTGATTATTAGTATTTTCAGTTGGTCATCTCTAATTCATAAACCTAGTTCTGTTACAAAATTACTTTTTGTCAGGTTTTAAGCTTGTGTTTGGAGAACACACAGAAATAACAAGGTTTTCAATAGCGATTTTTAGTCTGTGGTCCACCACATGTGCTCCTAGAGTTCCTAAACCGGACCCTGAAGAAACACCAAGGAAGCACAAGAAAGCTGCTTTTCCAATTAGACTCCAAGACTCCTATCGTCAAGTGTCTGGTTTTGCTCTGGAATTTCAGGCTTTTTTTCCTTTTCCCAAGTCAAGTAAATCTGATCTCAATTCAACCCGATCTCTGAAGTTAGGAGTTTCAGAGGTTCCAGACTCTATGTAAGCAGTTAATTAATTTCCCACATGCCTGACATCCTGCTGACTGCCTTCCCCTGCTTCGCATGTGTGCTGCCTGGGCTGAATGGCACCTCACCCTTGCCTTGGTAGAGCCCGACTCCCAAAAGTCAGCACTCCCAGAGCCTCTAAGAGGAAGAATGTGTGTGTGTTGGTATAGAAATACGTCAGGAAATGTGTTTTCATCCTCCTTCCACCTAGGGCTCACTGCTTCTGAAAGTGCCAATGAAATAACAACGAAGAGGAAGAGTTGTTACTGCTCTGTGGCCAAGCCTGGTAACACAACTGAGATTAAAGCAGTGATTTGCACATGAGGACAATCAAAGCCAAATACTTGTGTACCTTTTTGTTGTTGTCCTCCTCCTCCTCCATCTCTTAGCCCCTTCCTCCTCCTGTTAGTCCTCCCCATCCTTCTCTCCCTCTAACATTTGGGGAGCACTTCACATGTGCTAGTCACTATCTGAAGGACTGAGTCAGGAATATCTAAAGAGACAGAAGATTTTACCTTGAGCTGAACCTTGTCATTACCCGAAAGGTTTGGGAAAATACAGATTTTCAGAGAACCTACACAAGACCAAACTGGAACATTCTTTGGGGTGGGGTCTGGGTGTGCACCCGTGCTACACTCCCTGAAACATCCTCACATGATTCTGGTGTGTAGCCAGACTTAAGACACACTGGACAGGGGATGATCCCCTTCTTTCTCCACAGGAGAGGGTTTACCTGTTTCCAGGCACTTACTTATTCATCAACACAGTAGGAAAAGCATCGAGGGCCCATGACACTTTTAGTAACTCACAAAATACTTTAGTTTCTATCAACAACAGAAGGAAAAATGAACATTTAAGTAAAAAAGGTGAATATATGATATTAGTGTAAACCACTGTAGTTATAAAATATTATTTTTATTTGTTTCTTAATGGGAGGATGGGATGCAACAAGGCAAGAAGGTTAAGGTCCCAAGGAGGTGGTAATGTCCTGTGGTGCTGAGTTTGTTCTTATTTCCCAACTCTGATTTCTTTGTGCTCAGACTATAGTCTGTGTAGATACAGATGGTAAAATACTAATGTTGACTATGATGGAAATTTTCATGTTTCACACAATGCAATTGGAGCTGATGGATCAGTGTTTGAAAGGTGAAGGAGAGGCCATGATTAGGTATGATACTTTATATATAATAGTCTATCCCAACGTGAGGCTTACATTTTTGGGAGGGTCATTTGCTGCTGAGTAATTTAAGATCTTATGGGAAAAATAGGCCTGGGGCACTGAAAATGTAGGTAAAAACATAAACCGTCCTTAAAAATAGTTCTTCTAATCTCCCAAAATAATAATTATTATGCACAACAGAAGAGAATGCCACTGGTGTTTTTCATATTGAAAATAGCAAAGTGGATGTTATACAGTTTTCAGTTATGTAAGTTCTATGTACGAGAGAAAGTAGGGCACTCTCCCAAGTTTCAAAAGATGCCTGTGCATTTGTTTGGCTTCGTGGCATATAACCCATAGAGTTACATGCTAATGAGTATTTTTGTTTATATCTATTCCTATATTTAAATTTTAATGTATTTATGATTTTATGCTTTGAACTTTTGGACTCAATACCTCTTGGTTTTCATTAGTTCTAGAGATACTGAATAATTGGTTACATAAGATGGACAAAGTCTGTTGGTAACATTTAACAAATTCCCTCTTATCAAACTCTTAACTTATACACTGTCCTTAGCTTTATTGATGGCATGAAGCAAAGGTTTTTGATCAACTCTTTTTTGCAATTTCTATGTTGCAGGTTCAAGAAGGTCATGCTAAATCCTATATTTGTTAGCTTTGGCCAAGGGTGCCCAAACCTGTAATCTTGCTCTGTTATCTGCTTTTTCTCTTCGTCTCCTTCTCTAATCAGATTCACATAACCTTGCACTGAAATTTTTTCCATTTGTTAAAGAGGCATGAAGGAGCAAATCTGGGTATTTAGTATTATTTTTTTTTTCCCTAAAGAGAACTTGCATCTGACTATAGAGACAATACTTTTCAAGTGCTGGTTTAAGGGAGAAAAAGGGGGAAAAACAACAACAACAAAAAAAACAGGGTATAACACAACCTGTTATACCACGGTGCTAGTCATCAGGGCCCTTGCTATGTGTCACTCAACAGCAAGATCGCCAGCAGTGCCTGGGGTTCACTGAGGCCATCAGAACTGAACATGTGTTTCCTCGGGTGCTAAGTATGTGTGAAGAATGGAGAATAGTGAGTCACACAAATAGCTGTCAGACAGTCACTGAGAGCCACCCAATTCCAGGCAGGCTTGCAGAATGGGTGTCCAGGCAACTCTCCCAGGAGTGTAATCCAGCAGTGTTGGGGACCAATCTTGGCTATTGGAGAGCAAAGCAGATGGAACAGTAGATAAATCCACTTTTGTAGAGAGGTTGGACTTGGAGTGGCTTCCACTGAACAAACTTTAGGGCAACTCAGAAGAGGGAGATGAAACTATGGAGCATGACTATCCTTAAAACCCAGAGTGGTGACAAACAGGTGGTGGGGACATCCAGTTAATTCACATATACATTTTTTCTCTTTTAGGTCCTTCAGCTGGGATCAGATATCCTTCCTCAGTATAAACAAGAAGCGCCAAAGACACCACCACACATTATTTTACACTATTGTGCTTTTAAAACTACTTGGGACTGGGTGATTTTAATTCTTACCTTCTACACCGCCATTATGGTTCCTTACAACGTTTCTTTCAAAACGAAGCAGAACAACATAGCCTGGCTGGTGCTGGACAGTGTGGTGGACGTTATTTTTCTGGTTGATATCGTATTAAATTTTCACACAACTTTCGTGGGGCCCGGTGGTGAGGTCATTTCTGACCCTAAGCTCATAAGAATGAACTATCTGAAAACTTGGTTTGTGATCGATCTGCTGTCTTGTTTACCTTATGACATCATCAATGCCTTTGAAAATGTGGATGAGGTAAGTGTTTTAGTTTTGTTTATTTAGTGCACCATATGTTTTGAAAAAAATCAGGATAAAAGAATTCCACTGATAATATAAACATCTTTTTAGCCTCCCACTTTCAATCTTCGTCCTGTAAGTTATGTTGCTATAAGTTAAATGTGATTACCTTGCTCTAAGTTACACTTGATTTTCATCCACAGCGACTATGTATGGAGCTGGTTGGAGGAGGTAGGAGAGAAGTAAAATGGCAGCATTTGGAGTCGAATATAGTTTACAAACCAGACAATGGGTTAAAAGATGATGTATATGGACTGGGAATGTGGCTTAATGGTTAAGCACCCCTGAGTTCAATCCCTGGTACAAAAACAAACAAACAAATGATAGATATGTATTTTTTTTTTAACTGCAGCATTTTAAAACTCTGTACATCCATAGATTTTACTGACTTATCCCCGCCAGATATATATGGTATCAGTGCTGGATTTAACATAGAGATGAAGAAATTTTCATGGAAGAGCAATTCTTGAATTTTTGCCATTTTGGTTTCTGCTTTTGCTTTGTTTTGTCTGAATACATTTGTGGGTAGCAACTTATTGGATGACTTCTGATGTCTGGTCTAATTCAAGGGTCTGCTCTATTAGTGCAACTAGAAGTACTTAAAATATACAGTATCTTAAAAAGTCTACTTCATTTATAGGTTCTTAATCTTGAACTTAAGAGTGGGTGTTTTATCCGTATATTGTGAACATTTTTCATGTTAACAAATCTGTATCGTGAAAAGTTGAGACTGGAAGATTCTAAGTTTGAGCTCAGACTGGATAGCATGGCAAAACTCTGTCTCAAAAAAAAAAAAATCCTTATCTAGAATCTCTCAGAATTTCAATGAATAAGAATCCCACAATTTATTTTAAAACAGAGTGGGTTATTTATAAGTCGGTACACCAAGCTATTAGGATTCAATGAATAATCTCAATATAGAATATAATCTCAATATGAACTATGGGTCAATACAGAATATCTTTATTATTAAAATGCTTCCATAATAATAACCTTACTAAATTAATTTTACTGAAGATTTTGCCATGTCCACGTTAGACTGCTTAGATGAAAAATTTTCTGCTACATTGTCATCATTGCTGATGTGTATTGGGAGGCAGATCAAAACTTTTCTTTGGTGACTTTTTCCATAAAACTTCTACATTCAGTCAACTCTAATGATATTAAAATTGTTTTCTTCAAGAGTTGAATATAGACATTATATTCTGATATCATAGACATAATTGTTAGTTTAAAAATTATGGGAAAAGAAATCATAATAATTCATTAGATTCTGTCTACATCCAGATTTTAAAGGTATGTTTGTTTCTTTTAAATTTACCCTCTGAAAAAGGTTAAAAATTTTAAATATTTAAAATTTAAAATATTAGCTTGGCATAGCAAGCAAATTTGTCAATACCCATTTAGTTTTACCTGCATGTTTGTCAGATTCTTTGCTCACACTATATTCAGTGCATTCTTGGCTGTTTTTCTGGTTTGGATTCTGTAGATGGGCTCATTAGTATCCATTAGCATGCAGGTTCCTCATTCTGGTAGCCTTCCTGCATCATTCCTAAGCAGCCCTGATTAATACCTTCATCATTATTTCATCTTCACTCATGTACATGTGTGCAGTTAATATAGTTAACATAATTTTGCTTTGTTGTTCAAGAGCACTATAACAGTTAGTGGATGATCTGGGGTTCTTAGATTTTTCTAGGGCATATTTTGTCATAAGACTTTGGGATAGTTACCCTTCTCAGTTTCCGTATTGGGAAAAGGAAAATGAATGTCTGTCTTAGATCAGAAGTTGGTTATAAGAAGTAAATTGGAAAAGAGACATTAATGAATTATAGATTTCTGCCAGTCTGGTGGGATATTATTATCTTAGTTGCAATAATTTCATTTGTGTAACTGATTTACAAATTCTGTGATGGTAAAGAATGCATCTTCTGTCTCGTTGGTATGCCTTCATTGCATTGTGCACATCCTGGAGACTCACTGACATGAAGCAATTGAATGTTAGCAAGTTTTTAGTAAATTGTACAATGTCACAAAAATAAAATGGAGCTTAAGCATAATGAACTGCACTAGTGGTGACTTGGGAGTAAGAGAGCATAGAAGTCTGAAAATTGCAATTTAATCCTTTAAGATGATGGTGTGCAGAATGACTGAGAGGACTTAATAATGTTCTTTATTTTCAAGACCATCAGCATGCTCTCTGAAGGTAATTTAATTTTCTGGGAATTCATGAACTGGCTATGTGATTTTTTAAAAAAGTAAACCATGAGGCAGGAAAGGCAGAGTCCATTATAGAAGGCCTTCTGTCTGAAAAGAAGGAATACAAGTTTCCTAGAAAGAATAAACAGAGGGAAAAGATGCTCCCACTAAGAATCCAAATCGTAGAACTGAGCTCTGTGTGCATTTGTGTGGACTTTGGGAGCTGTAGGGAGCTTGATTCCTGGGAGCTTAGGGGTAGCTGAGCCACAGAACTTGAGAGAAAGATGGGTCAGCAGCAGAGAACACATTGGTCAGCATAGAGGCTGTAGGAAACATGATACACAGGGAATTCAGATGATGAGAAGTGCTGTTACTACCTGGTAAACATGATAAACTAGGTCAGAACAAAATGAAATCAGGAAAAAGATCCCTTGTGTGTTGATCCAGCAGGAAAAACAAATGAATCAGAAATTTCTGAGTGGAAGCATATAGATATTTAATTTTTGAAAAGTTTTTAGAAAGAAATTTCTGAATTATCATTTTTTTCATGAATTGTGCTTATCAAGCTTCCATGTGCATATTTCACTTTATATATTTACATTAATAATTTCATCTTTAGTCATCAAACAAGAATTAGAAGTCAGAAATGCTAATCATGCTTGTAGATTTTAGTGACTCTTGTCAACCTAGAATCTCTTTGTCCTTTTTGCTTCTCAGACCATTTACTGAAAATAGGTTAGAAATAATTATTTAATGCCGTTGGGTTGCCATTACTTTTCAAATCAAAATCTACAGATGATTTTGAATAATGCTTGGATGGCATAGGTAGGAATTACATAATTTTTCTGTAACAAAATGCCATAGGCTGGGTTGTGCATAAAAAACAGGAATTCATTTCTTACAGTCTGAAGGCTGGAGGTACAAGATCAGGGTGCTGGCATCTGGTGTCTGGTGGGGGCCTTCCCACAGCATTCTCATGTTACAGAGGGTGGGAGAGTAAACATTTTTATAGTGACATTAATCCATTTGTGAGGTTGGAGCTCTCGTGACCCAAACACCTCCATCAGGTCCCGTTTCCTGACCCTGTTGCATTGGGAATTGTGTCATCGTGAGACTTGTTGGGGACAAACACATTCAAACTAGAGCACTGCCCAGTCCTCCTTGGAATTGGTTGATTTCTCTTTTTACTGTTTTCTAGACGATGGAACCTAGTCAACATTCAGTCCTATACAATCTTCTTTAACTCTATGAAGAGCATGAAGCATTCAAAAACAGACTTTAAGAGCAGTTTTAGGTTGACAGTAAAAATTGAGGGGAAGATACAGGGATATCCCATATGCCCCAACCCCCTTGTATGTACAGATTAACCTGTTATCAAAATCCCACACCAGAATGGTACTCTTGTTACAATGGATAACCTATGTGGATACATCATCATCATCCAAAGGTGATGGTTCACTCTTTGTTTTGTACGTGTGCTGAATTTTGACAATGTATGAAGACAGGTATTCCCTATTCAATTATCAGGTTATAATTTCACTACCCTATAATTTCACTACTGCTTATTCATCAATACTTCCTTGCTACCACCCCTTAGTAACCATCGCTTCTCTGTCTCCTTTTCCAGATGTCATGTAGTTGGAATCAAATAGTTTGCAGGCTTTTCATATTGACTGCTTTCATCTAGTATTGTGCATTTAAGGTTCCTCCATTTTTTTTTCGAGTTAGCTCATTCTTTTTAGTGCTGAATAACATACATTGTTTGATGTACCACAGTTTATTTATTCATTCACCTACTGAAAGACATCTTGGGTGCTTCCAAGTTTTGTCAATTATGAATAAAGCTGCTATAAACATTTGTGTGAAGATTTATATGTGGATATAAGTTTTCAGCACATTTGGGTAAATACCAAGGAACATGATTGCTATATCATATGGTAAGAATGTGTTTAGCTTTGTAAGAAACTGCCAAACTGTCTTTCAAACAGGCTGCACCATTTAGCATTCCCATCATCAGTGCATGAGAGTTTCTGTTGTTCACATCTCTTGCCAGCATTTGATGGTGTTAGTGTTTTGGATTTTGGCCATTCTAATAGCTCTATTGTGGAATATCATTTTAATTTGCAATTCCCTAACGATATAATGATATTGAACACTTTTCCATATGCTTGTTTGTTATCTGAATATATTCTTCGGTGAGGTGTCTTTTTAGATCTTTCGTGCATTCATTAGTTAGGTTGTTTATCTTCTCATTGTTGAATTTTAAGTGTTCTTTGTGTATTTTGGTTAACAGTTATTTATCAGATGTGTCTTTTATAAATATCTTCTACCAGTCTGTGGCATGTATTTTCATTCTCTTGACAAGTCTTTCACAAAGGAGAGTGTTTAATTTTAATGAAGTCCAGCTTATCAACTATTTCTTTCATGGACTGTGCCTTTGCTATTACATCTAAAAAGTTTTCATCATAAAGTCACCTTAGACTTTTTTTTTTATTATGATGGTTTAGAATATGTTGTCTCCTGTGACACTCATTTTGAAATTTAATCACCCTTATGAGATACTCAGAGGTATAGCCAGGTGTAACATTTGAGATGTGCTTATGACTCTGCCCCCATGAGTGGGTTAATCTATTTATGTGATGAATGTATTAATAGACTTTTGGGTAAACTCAGGAGTGGGTCTTCTATAAAAGTCAGTTTGTTAGGTCTCTTGTGTGCTCCCTGGCTCTTGCTCTGTGGTACCTGCACTGCCCCTGGACTCTGCCATCAAGAGGGCCACCATCAGATGTGGCTCTTTGACCAGAACCATGGACCACAAGTAAACTTCTTTTCTTTGTAATGTAGCTATGGTACTGTGTTAGCAACAGCAAATGGACTAAGACATATATTTTACCTTCTAGAAGGTTTATACTTTTGTGGTTCCATTAAAGTATGTGATCCATTTGGAGTTAATTTTTGCAGAAGGTAAAAAGTGTGTTACTAGATTCGTTTTTTTTTTTTTTTTTGTATGTGGATATCCAGTTGTTCCATTGCTGTTTGTTGAAGCATGATATTTGCTTGATTGTATTGCTTTGCTCCTTTGTAAAAAAATCAGTCGACTTTATTTATGTGACTCTATTTCTAGGTTCACTATTCTGCTGATTAATTCATTTGTTTGTTCTATTACCAATACCATACTGTCTTCATTGCTATAACTTATAGTAAGTTTCAAGATCAGGTAGCATCTGTCAGTCCTCTAAATTTGTTTTCCTTCAATGTTGTGTTGGCTATTCTGACATTTTTGCCTCTTCCTATATTTTAGAATTAGTTTGGTGCCATCCATTATCCGACTTGCTAGGGTTTTGATTAAGAATTTGTTGGATTTACAGTTCAAATTCAGAAGAACTGATACTTTGACAATACTGAATCTTGCTATCCACAAACATGGAATATCTATTTATTTTGTTTTTTGATAGCTTGCATCAGAATTTTGTGGTTTTTGTCGTAGAGAGCTTGTATACATTTTGTTAGATTTACACTTAAATATTTCATTTTTGGGGGTGCTAACAAATTATGTTGGTGTTTAAATTTTCCTGTGCATTGCTGTTATGTAGGAAAGCAATTGTCTTTTTATTTTTGTATTTTGAGATAGGGTCTCACCAAGTTGCTTAGGGCCTCATTTAGTTGCTGATGCTGGCCTTGAACTTGTTATCATCCTGCCTTAGCCTCCTGAGTTATTAGGATTAAAGGCACTTACTCCCCCTGCTTTTTTTTTTTTTTCACTGACTCATTTCTACATTGGGAATCATGTCATTGTTGAAAGAAGATAGTTTTATTTTTTACTTTCCAAATAGGGTATCTGTTATTATTTCCTTTTCTTGACTTATTGAATTAGCTAGAATTTTCCATATGATATTGAAAAAAAGTAGTGGGAGGGATACATCCTTGCCTCTTTTTTGATCTTAGTGGGAAAACTTTTTAAGTTTCTCACTATTCAGCAGAATGTTTAATATAGGTTTTTTGGTATATATTCTTCGTCAAGTTGAAGAATTTTCTCTCCATTATTAGTTTTCTAAGAAATTTTATCATGAATATGTATTGGATTTCATCCTGTGCTTTTCTAATATCTATTGATATGATCATGCAATTTTCCTTCTTTGGCTCCTTGATTAATTGATTTATAAATGTTGAACCAGTCTTGAATTCCTGGTCATGGTGTGTAATTTTTTTGTTCATTGTTAGATTCCATTTTCTAATATATTGTTGAAAATTTTGCATCTACATTCATGAGAGAGATTAGTCTATAGTATTTTTTTTTCCTGTAATGTCTTTGGCTTTGGTGTTAGGCTAATGCTGGTCTCATGAAATGAGTTAGTAAGTATTCTCTGTTTCTACTTTCTGGAAGAGACTGGAGAGAATTGGTAAAATTTCTTCCTTAAATGTGTGAGAGAATTCACCAAACTCATCTAGGTCTGGTGTTTTCTGTTTTGAAATGTTATTAATTATTGATTAAATTTATTCAATAGATTAAGTCCTATTTAGATTATTTGTTCTTGTGTGAGTTTCAGCAGATGTGTCTTTCCTTTCATTAGGTTGTCAAATTTGACAGCATATAGTGGTTCAAAATATTCCTTAGTTACCATGTTAATATCCATAGGATTCATAGTTACTTAGTGGTATTCTCCCTCTTTAATTTCTGACATTAGCAATTTGTGTCTTCTCTATTTTCCTTAGTTAGCTCACCTAAAGGCATATTAATTGTATCGATTTTTTTTTCAATGAATCAGCTTTTGATTTTGTTGATTTCTTTATTGATTTCCTGTTTTCAGTTTTATTATTTTCTAATTTTTATCATTTGTTTATTCTACTTTGGATTTAATATGCTCTTCCATTTCTTGCTAAGGTGAAAGTTTAGATAATTGATATTAGATCTTTTTTATTTTCTAATGTATACATTCAAAACTATAAATTTCTCTCCAAGCATTGTTTTCACTATATAGCACAAATTTTAAGTTATATTTTAACTTCCTATTTTTCAAAATATTTTTAATTTCTCAAGATTTTTGACTAATGTGTCATTTAGAAGCATGTTATTTAACCCCTAAATGTTGAGACTTTCCCAGATATTCTGTTATTGATTTCTGGTTTAACTCCATTGTGGTCTGAAAGCATGCATTACATGATTCCTATTCTTTTGAAAATAACTATTATAAGAATAA
Organism: Sciurus carolinensis; assembly: GCF_902686445.1. Lineage (NCBI taxonomy): Eukaryota > Metazoa > Chordata > Mammalia > Rodentia > Sciuridae > Sciurus > Sciurus carolinensis. Next base: position 162,467,763 of record NC_062214.1, on the reverse strand, counting down.
CTAAATTATTCTTATAATAATTTAAAAAATGACCTTTTGTTGAGTATGGATTAGTGGTTTACTCATATTTCTTTCACCTTTTACTTCAAGTAAAGAATTGAAATCCAGCAAAGACCTTTAGACAACTAAAGGTTAGGCATTGTACTGACTTCTGGAGAAATCAAAGGCAGACCTTATGCTTCCACAAGTCAGACTCTGTATTTCTAACTCATGGTTTTGCAGTACCTACCATGATGCCTAGCACTCAACTGCCATTCTCTAAATATTCCTGTGGAAGTGAATGAGACCTTAAAGCTTATCAAATCTCCTAAATATACCTATTTCTTGTTAAGAATGGGAAACATAGGGCCAGAAGGAAATCTTTATAACCTAACCTTAGCTGTACTCCTAACTTCTCATGGATAAGAGGACTGCCCACATCTCCTCTCATAAGGTCCTTCCCATACATACTTTTATGCTCGTATGTAAGAAATATTCTAGTTAGATGGCTTGTTCTGCCATTTTTTCATATATGTTTAGTGATCACCCTAGGGTTTAGGTCCCTGTGCAGGGGCTTCCCACTAGGAATGCAAAACATTGTGAACAAACAAAAGTTGATCAAGACATAGTCTCTGGATAGAAACATACTTACCTTCTAGTTTAAGGGAAAAACTTGCTTACAAACTATTACTAGTATTAACAAAAGAGGGCTCAGAGTGAAGGTTGAGAAGAGGAAAAGTTTTGAAGAATGGGCAAGAATAAGCCTCAGATTCCAAATTGAAATATGGTGGTTATGATCTCAGCCTCTAACTTCTATTCCTGAGGGGGATTGGTGGTGGAGGATGTTATCACAGTTGGGTAATATGTAGATATTAATGATAGACATTCTTCTTATATTTGAAAAATCTAGTAATGTTGCAGAAACATATTCTTTTGTATGAATTTTCCACTGAGACAAAGCAGACTGTCTAACTGAGGGAATTAGCTCTGAGAGAATAGGAAATAACAAGCAATAAGGATAGTAATCAGGCTCTTTATTTGATTTTTTTTTTTATTTACCTAAGAAGAAATTTGTCTGTACTGATCTTCAGTCATGATGAATGCTTCCTATTAAGCATAGGGAGTGATTCTAAGAAGGCAAAGAATATTTAAATATGCATAAAGTCTGTATGCTTTAACTGTCTAAAATGTTTTCCTTTAACTGATTTTAGCTATAGGTTCTTTGTTGTTGTTGTTGTTGTTGTTGTTTTTTTGATAGTAATTATCTCCTCGTTTGGGAAGTCATAGTTTTGTTACTCTGTTGTGAAAGCAAATTCCGGTGGAATTCATCCCTACTTCATTTGCCCTAATTATAGGGTCTCATTTTATTCTGTGATATTACTTCTTTCACATAACACATGAAAACTCATGGGAATATGTTTATCTTTGTATTGGATTTTTTCATCTTACTATACATCATTGGTAAAAGGTTAATACACCATTTCCACCTCTGCATGTGAATTTGACATTTGGTCAATTGTCTTCTTTTATTACTCTGGGAAATGATGAAGGACATGTACCATCTACGTTTGTGCGCAATACAACTCATGTTAAAAGAAGACCCCTCATCAGTAAGTTGCATCTGGATGGTATGAAATTTTTACTGGACTATGTACATAACCTGATGAGGATACCAAAGCTTAAAGTTCCTTGACTGATGCAACTCTGAGCATATCCCATATAGCACTCTGAAACCTATGCCTGTACTATTCTTATTCAAGGTATTGGATTAGGTGGACTCTTTTGGCTTGAGTTTATCAAAGCTGCACCCCTAAACATAACCAGTATGACCTGTTAATAAGACAAAGCTGAGTTAAATTTATTGCTTAGCAAAGTAAGGGAGAATACTACCTCATAAAGGTTTGGCAATGCCTCCAAGTAGAAAAACAGGAACAGAATTTATAGAGAATTGCAAGTGGTCTTTAAATGGAAGGGAGAGGTTGGAGGAGTGGACTTCCTTAGGATTGGGGAAGGTTCATGGTATAATAGTCCAGGATTGGTGGAAACAGCAAGGTGAGGATTATTTAAATTTATTTATTTAGTTTTTGGTGCTGGGGATTGAATTCAAAACCTCAGGCATGCTAAACATGTGCTATTGCCACTGGGTTACAGACCCTGTCATAAGGTAAAGATTTTGAAGCAAAAAAAAAAAAAAAAAAATTTGAAGAATTTCTTAGTATAAGCTAGTATAAGCTTTCTGCGGATGTTTTCCACCAAAGAGTTAATGGGTTTTTGGGAAGTTCTGGTAATGAAAGGTAATGAAAAATCAGACCAGCACTTGAGCAGGAAATTTCTAGAAAAGTAAAGTCAGTCTAAGGGTAAAAGTCATGTTAATGTAGACAGTAAGGAATGGTTTCAGGACTGAGAGCAGGAAGGGAGTTGGACAATTTTAGGTCTCAAGCCTTTTAGTCATACTGGCTTTAGTCTCTTTCTCATTGGGATTGTCCCCAGGGCATGATGGGGCACAAGGAGCATAGCTCTGTGGACTGCTATACAGACTGCTAAGAGGTCAACTCTCACATAAGAGGTGCCTAATACTGCTGTACTGATAACCAGTGACTCCTGCCCTATATCCTTCTGAGTCTACTGATGAAAAGCAGGGTTTATGGGAGTCTTATGAGTCAGAATGTCCAAGTGGTCAGAATTGCAGACATAAATGTAAACCTTGCTATCAGATTTCTAGTGTACATTTTTCTTGAAGATGCTAAGTTTTTACCATGATTGTTTGTATTTAGGTCAGTGTGTTAAAAAAATATCAGCCATCATCAGTTGCTTTTACATTTGTACACAAGATTATCCTGGGTTAGGAAAGGCCTTACTCAGAAGTTTTTGTTCATAACTTTACAGATGTTGCAATTTGTCTTGGAGCCATCATTAACGAAGAGGTCTATATCACAGGAGCCTGGGCAACATTTAGTTTACTATAATAACACATTTTTAGACTAGTTGAATTTTATGCTCAATATGGTGCTGCTACACATCAAAAAAAGAACACTTCAGATCAATATCACTAATGAACATAGATATAAAACCATATTCAGAGGTACATCAAGAAGATAATACACTATGATCAAGTGGGTTTTATCCCAGGGATGCAAGGTTGCTTCAACATATGCAAACAGGAAATGTAGTTCACCACTTAAATAGAATTAAGAACAAGAATCACATGATCACCACAATAGATACAGAAAAGGCTTTCAATAAAATCCAGTACCCATTCGTGTTAATAATGCTAGAGAAACTAGGGATAGAAGGAAATTAAATCAATATTATAAAGGTTATGTATGAGAAACCCAAAGCCCACCTCTGAAAAGAGAAAAACTGAAAACAGTTCCTCTAAAATCAAGATAAGAATGTCTACTCTTATCACTCCTTTTCAATATAGATTTTGAAACTCTAGCCAGAGCAATAAGGCAAGAGAAGGAAATTAAAGGGATACCAATAGGAAAAGAAGAGCTCAAATTATTTCTGTTTACTGATGACATGGTCCTATATTTAGAAGACCTAAAACCTCCACCAGAAGAATTCTAGAGCTTATAAATGGATTCAGCAAAACAGCAGAATATTAGATCAACATACATAAATCAATCACATTTCTATAGTCCAATGATGAATCTGCTAAAAAGAAATTAGGAAAACTATTCCATTCATAATTACCTAATTAAAATACTTGGGAATTAATCTAATGAAAGATGTAAAGGACTTCTACAATAAAAACTACAGAACACTGAAGAAAGAAATTGCAGAAGACCATACAAGATGAAGAAACCTCTCATATTCTTGAATAGGCAGAATCAATATTATCAAAATGGCCATACTCCCCAAAATGTTACACAGATTCAATGTGATTCCCATCAAAATAGCAATGACATTTTTTACAGAACTAGAAAAAAATAGTCCGAAAATTCATATGGGAAAATCAGGGATCCAGAAGAACAATTTTAGAGAAGGAAAAGTTTATTTTGAGCTCAGAGTTTCAAAGGTCTCAGTCTATAGATGACTGACTGTTGCTTTGAGTCTGAGGTGAAGCTGAACATCATGGTGTAAAGATGTGGAGGAGGAAGGCAGCTCAGGACATGGAACCTCACCAAGGACAAAATACATACCCCAAAGCCACACCCCAGTAACCCACGTTCTTTAGCCACACTCTACCTGATTACCACCACCACTCAGTTAATCCATATCAGGGAATTAATATACTGACTGGGTTTAAAGTATCATAACCCAATCATTTTACCTCTAAAATTTCTTGCATTATCTCAAACATGAGCTTTTGGGGGACATCTCATATCAAAACCATAGGAGGATCCATATGTAGAAGAATAAACTAGATCCCTGCACAAAAGTCAAATCAAAGCGGATCAAAGATTTAGAAATTAGACCAGAAACTTTGCAAATGTTAGAAGAAAACATAGGCTCACACTCTAGCGTATGGTGCACACAACACCGATTTCCTTAATAATACCTCTAAAGCTCAAGAAATAAAACCAAGTGGAATGACATAAAATTAAAAAGTTTCTGCACAGAAAAGGAAATGATTAAGAGTATGAAGAGAGAACTTTCAGAATAAAAGAAAATCTTTGTCAGTCACTCTTCTGACAGGAGATTAATATGTAGAACATATAAAGAACTCAAAAACTCAAAAACCCTCAAAATCCTTTTAATACATAGGCAAAAGAACTAAACAGACAATTCTGAAAATGAAAACAAATGACCAACAAATACATGAAAAAATGTTCAATGTCTCTAGCAATCAGGGAAATACAAATAAAAACTTCCCAAATATTTCAACTCACCCCCGTCAGAATGGCAATTATCAAGAACATGAATGATAACAAATGCTGGTGAGGATGTGAAGAAAAGGTACATTCATACTTTGTTGGTGGGACTGCAAATTAGTACAACCACTTTGGAAAGCAGTATGGAGATTCCTCAAAAACCCAGGAATGGAACTATCATATGACCCCACTATCCCACTCCTTGATATTTATCTAGAAGAACCAAAATCAGCAGACTACAGTGATACAGGCACATCAATGTTTATAGCAACACAATTCACAATAGTCAAATTATGGACTCATCCCAGATGTCCATCAATAAATGAATGGGTTAAGAAAATGTGATATAAATATGCAAAGAAGTTTTACTCAGCCTTAAAGAAGAATGAAATTAAGGTATTCACTTGTAAACAGAACTGGAGAACATCATGCTAAGTGATATAAGCCAGGGAGCTTTAGCAGTAAGCTACATCCCCAGTCCCTTAATTTTTATTTTTGAGAAAGAGTCTCACTAAATTCTTAATTGTTGAGGCTGGTCTTGAACTTGCAATCCTCCTGCCTCAGCCTCCCAAGTTTCTGGGATTATAGGCATGTAAACTACATCCACCAGAATATGACATTTTTAAAGGAAGGAAGGAAATCCCTTATGAACAGACTGCACAGAGTGAGACTAGAGATGTAGGTAAAGACAGGTTGTTTTTAAGGACTTTGGACTTTATCCTATAGACCAGAAAGTTATCAAGGAAAGATTGAAAGCATCTCCCAACTGGGTTTACTTGTACATATTTCATCATATTTGGGGAGAAAAGTCAAGGCTTTAGGCAATATACTTCTTTATAAGTTGCATATTTTGGTCAAACTTTTTATTTACCATAGGCCCACTGTGTAGAGGGAAGAGAGGGGTGGGAGGGATGGGGGAGGGAAGGAAAAAATAACAGAATGAATCAAATACTATTACCCTATGTGAATGTATGATTGCACAAATGATATGCCTTTACTTCATGTACAAACCGAAAAACAATATGTATCCCATTAGTGTACAATAAAAATAAATTTTAAAAAAGTCTCTTCCACAGCAAGAAGCATTTAGAAATTTAGTACATTATGATTATTGCTAAAATCAATGCCTATTCTTTATATCTGTCCTATCTATTTATCTATCTAGACATGTCACTATAACTCAGGAAGGATATAAATTGGCTAAAACAGGTGTTGTGCACAAATTATTTAAATTCAGATCCTTTGCTGAAGGATGCTAGCTAATGCTTGGAGTAATTAGAATTATTTCCCTATGGAGCTCTTGGTAGAATAAGTTGGAAAAGTGAGCTCTGAATAGGAAAGAAGCAAGAGAATTTGTTATCTAGGTTAGAGGTTCAGGTAACAAATGTAGATTGCAGTTTTCTTTCAGTCTTTAAATTGCAATCTACAAAAGGAAATGGAAATGGACTATGTAGTCATTCATGTGTAAAACCTATTTAGAAAAAGAACCCAATGATTATGAAACAGATCTTATTATTGTTTTGTGGTTTCTATCCAGTTGCCTGATGTGGTCTACTCACGAAGATTAAACGACTCTTAATTATTTATTACAGTAGCATTGATGAAGGAGTCAAAAGTGACTGTGAGAGCTTTATGTATTGATTATTTTATTCTTTAATTAGTGTACTCATTCTTTCGGTAAACATTTGAGTGCCAACTATGTGTCAGAGAGTGCTAGAGAATGTGCTGGGGATAGAAGAATGGTTGAAATACGATGTGCCTGCAAATCACAAAGAGACAATGTGAAGGGAGTGTTCATGGTCTTTTGAGATTACATAATGAAATGACCTGATCTAGATTAGAAAGGGAAGGTTCCCTGAGGGGGTGATGACTGTGTTGAAATCTAAAGTATTAAGAGAATCAAGTAAGATAAAGGCAGGGGCAAGAAAGAGTTGTCGAATATCCTATTCAGAATGGATAGCATTTTTGTGTGTGTGTGATGCTGGAATTGAACCCTCGGTCACAGGTGTGCTAGTAAATGCTCTGCCAGAGTCATACCCCCAGCCAAAGGTTCCTGCCTTTGGTGGAGCATGGCATATTCAAAGAATTGGAAGTTGGATGCAGAGTGGGCAGAAGAGTGGTGAAGGACAGAAGCTCTTGTGATAAGCATGGCCAAACTGTGGAAGTCTGTGTAAACCAAGCTAGATTTTAGAACAATGGAAAGCTATCATATGATTTTAAAATGAGAGTGTTCCTGAAAAGCTAACTATTTTGTAGTGTTCAGACAGATTGAATGGGATCAAATGAACACCTTGGAAACAGGAAATTTTCTTACATATAGGTCATAGATGCTCACAGCATGATCTAAGGTGTTGACAGGGGAGATGGAGAAGTTAAAATTATTAAGATTTAAAGATAGATTAGGAGTCGGGATGTCAGAGAAGGGATGACGAGGATACCTCTTGGTTTCTGATTTGCTTAAACAGATAACTGATTGACAGAGTGCCAGCACCCCAACAAAGCAAGGTTCCTGCTCAGAAGGTGTGAGCCACCTGAGAAAATGAAAAGTCTGAAATAATCAGTAAAAGATTAGAGACAAAGCCAAAGGTTAGATTTAATAAGCAGAGCTCCTGATCGGCCTTCCAGTCTTGATAGGAACTAGAACTGAACAACTGATAAAGGTCCCAATTCTTTTTTTTTTTTTGGTCTACCGTTATCATTTACTGCTTTTCTCCCATAGAAGGCAAATTAATTTTTTTTTTTTCAAAAG